>NW_028145346.1:121775-471955 GCF_050948025.1 Trichoderma camerunense
TCTTTATTTTTTTTTCACATGCCTTCGGGTTCCTGTTTTTTGCTCCCCCCCCCCCCCCCCCCTCTCTCTCTCTCTTTCTCACACACACACATTCACCCAACAAGGCTGCACAATTCTTTGATAACACTGTGATCCAAGCGTTATGTCTCCCTTCCTGTTTCATTTCCTTCGGTATAATAAAAAGTCGGGAGCGTGAGACTGACAGCTTACAGGGTGTCTCGGCACGGTAGTGGCTCCGTGATTACTATACTAGGTACGCAGAAGGTCTAGACGTACAAAATGCATGTGCTTGGGTTCAAAGCTATCATAATGATTGATACAAGGCTGGACTAAACATCAGCTGGGGATGTTCTTCAGAACCTAGATATGGGTATGGGGGTCGGTTCCACATAATCAGCAATGAAATTAAGACTACTCTCGTTCTATCTACTGTCGACATTGGCATCAAGGCAAAGAGACAATGCTGGTTTTCGTCTACTTTATTTTGGCATTCAATCTAAAAAGAATTTATCCGCATGTATGATCCTTGAGATGCTTCCAGCGCGCTACTCGTAAGTGTAGTGAAGAAGAGTCTGGTACTATAGCCCTGATTTTTCCTATGACGTCTATATATGTATATCAATAGACACAGTTTAGCCACCAACTCCGCTTCGTTTTCTTGTGATAAAACACTTGCATTGCCGCCAACCCCAACCAATGTGAGAAAAAAGCAAAATGACAGAGGAAAATAAAAGAACGTTTACGTATGGTATACTATATATGCGATAAAAACAATTCATGAAATTCGTAACATCATATGAGGAGCGTTTGTCGGAGACGGACAATGCGATATCGGACCTCCATCTCGAGCTCAATGACCTCTGCACTGGTAGCGTGCGTATTGGGCAATGATGCAGGTAGACTTCCCGCCTGGTGTTGGGGAGTCTCAAAAAGCTGCTGTGATGAGACCTGCGATGGCTGTTGTGGAGAAGACTGAGAAAGTGGCGATAAATAGGAGTGTACAGCTCGGCATTGACGCTCCGTCAAATAGGAGCAGAGCTGCACGATCATAACCAGCCGGATATCCGCGAGCCCTGCGTCCGGGCGAGGCTCAGGATCGACGCCACCATTACTGTTGGGCGTCACGCTAGCTCGGGAGTTATTTCGTAGATCACCATCGAGTTGTAGAGCGGTGAACACGACAACAAAGATGTTTAGGAGCAGCGTGTGGCACGCAATGACAAGATGGCGCATGACTGTGTTGGAGTATTGACCTTGGTTCGGTGTACGAGAAAAGCTAGATGGAGACGATGAGGAGGAGGATGATAAGGAGGATGACAACGCCAAGCCACTGTTGCTGTTGCATGCAGCTTGGTCCAAATACGCTGTATTGCTGTCGAGGGAGCCCGGCATGGATGTAGGAGTGGGCAGGGGGCCGGTCCCGTTAGGCCAGAAGCTCGAGTCAACTGGCAGGCACTGCATGATTTGCAAGAGATGACACGAAGCGGAGAATGCGTCAAGCAAGGTATTACCAAGCGTGACGGCGCCCGCACAAGGCGTGGGGGTTTGATTTTTCGAGGCTTCGGGTCGAAGAAGTAAACTGGAAGAGTCGGCAGAAACCTGGACCAACCATTGGGCAACCAGTTTGAATGTAGCGTCGTCAACGAGTAGGGATGACAAGATTTGATTTTGGCCGAATTCTCGAGACTGGATTAGAGATTCGACTGTTTCAGCGAGCGTGCAGCAAGTGCGATGTAGCGGATAGAGGCGCATGCTAAGCTGGGAGAGCTGAGCGATGCCATCATCGGGGGCTAGATGCATCTGCGGGCGCGCCGGTTGCGATTGCTGCTGATGCTGAGGCTGCTGGTGTAGATGCTGCTCGGGAACTTTTTGCAGGTGAGCCGGCGACGCAGTTCTGGTCTCCACGTGCTTCAATCCCCAGTCTTGGATATATGGAAAAGCAGCGTCGGGGAAGGCGGCCATGCCGACAGCATCACTCAGTTGGTGAATGCCGTCCATCATGGTTTGGTGCAGATCCATGGTTGACGTTGGCCTGCTGGAATCGTGATGCTGCTCGTTGTCCATATCGATTTGCATGTCGCCCCAGTTGAAGGGCTCTGCCAACCACGACCATATGGACGTGTCTGATGTGTCTGTAGAGATGGTGGTAGCTGCATCTGTGTCCATTGGGCCTGCCAAACTTGAAGGATGATCATTGCCGCTGCAATTGATGTTCCCAGGCGGTGGCGAAGAGTGCTTTCCATTGCCATTGCCACTGCCACAATCACCGTCAGCGACAACCGTCTTTGGATTTGACGGAATCGGCTCAGGCGTTGCTGGCGATGTAGAAGGTTGATTGAGGGCCGAAGAAGCGGAAGAGGAAGTGGCAGAAGCAGAGGTGGCGGTGGCGGTGGCATTGGCCGCAGCAGCAATGTTAGAAGCTGAGGATGTGCGAGAAGAAGAGTTCGAAGACGAGTTTTCCATGTGAAGTCGGTACATGCTTGGGCGGCCCTTGGGCAAACTGAAACTGTAGACACAGCGTGCATTCTGTCTTAGACATCGATTGCATGCGCCTGTATTGCTGCCGCTGGCCCGTGTACACCGCAGCTTTTGACCATGGCATCGATCGCATGATTGGCGTCTTGAAGCAGTCGAGGTTGACGCTGTAGTAGCGGTGGTGGTTGTAGTGGCAGCAGTAGAAGCTGCCGTGGAAGTTGAAGGAGAAGCCATCTTGGAGTAAACAGTCTGTTCAAACTGACCTTGAATGAGACCGAAGGGTTGCAGGTGCAATATCGAGGCAGAGCTCTGGTAGCTTAAGTACCTAGCAGAACTACCAGCTTCGGCATCGTGTATACTTGTAGCTTACAAGCATGTGTGTTGCTTTGGTAAGGCAGCTCCGGTAGGTACAGATACTTCAGGTACCTGGGTACTATAAGCAGCACACGTGCATGTACCTTGGTGGGAGCGGGGGGAACGCGGCTCCATTCGATGCTTGCGCAGTAAGGGTAGATAGCAACGGATTGGATTGCATGTAAGACCGAGCTAGAGGGTAAGAAGGGGAAGAAATCGCGAGATGGCTGAGTTGCTGGCAACTAGCAATCGAGGAGGCGGTTATGTCAATAAACAGACGATGGTGACAATGGTTGCTCTCTTCTCAATTGTTCAAGTTCCTAAGTCACTGATAGTTGTTGATGTAAAAAGACGTTGAAAGCTACATATAGCATCTCGGAGTTAGATCTCCAAAGACGAGTTGTAATACTAAAAACAAGGATGATGGCGAGTGGGTTCATCTACTGGTTCGGACGCCTCTCGGCCCAGCGAGGCTCCAGTTATCTGCGGCGTGGAGTGGGCAAGCCAGAGCTGAGAGGGTGTGTAGTGAGATGGCGTTGCTCGGGACTTGCATGATGCTAGAGATCCAATACCCTGTACGGGCATTGACTTTTTTTTCTGTAATCTCTTCCTCTTTTGCCCTGTTTCTTTATCTACTAACTCATACCTTATATGTATATATATATATATATGTATATATCGCCCTCTCTCTCCACCTCTGCCCCTCTCTATGAGCCTCACAGAAGGGCCGAGGTGGGGAGCACGCAGAAAAGAAACTTTACTAGGAGCACCAGCAGCACCTGCTGCACCCTTGAAGATGAGCTACTGCGGGTAAAACAATGAAGCACCGATTAGTAATGCCTGAGGGTGAAAGGTTGACAGGATCCCCATGCTGTACCGCTCTCGGTTCTTTAAACTCATTTTTGCTAGGGATATAATCGCTACTGCTTATATGTACGCTACCATGCCCTGCTGAAATCCCACATTTATTATGTCTGCTGCGCTCCGTTCCCTGCATACAAGGGGCCGTTGACGGTTTGCTTTAGCTGGCGCTTACTAGGTCGATAACGATGACAGGGTCCGCTCCGCGGCTGTAAAGGTAGGTAAACTCATATACATGTAGGTTGCCCTACACCTACTAGGTACTGCCTACAGGTGGTTAAAAGAAATACACACCCTGGGTGCTAGACGTTTCACATAATGCAGACAATTCCGCGAGCAAAGTTGGAATACGTCAAGTTGTGAGCCAATTATCTCTTTTCATAATCGATAGCGCACGGCAAAGCCTGGCTTTTTAAAATCCTTGTCGCCTTCTTGTGCCCATAACGAGGAACGTCCAATCTGTGCTAATGTACGAGCATGACCTTTGCAGTACACTAGCGTATGCCGGTTTTCTGGCTGTTAGTACCGCATCAGCCAACTCAACCGTTCGTACCCCGACAATTGCATATACGAATCAGCTGTAACGAAGCTGCTGTAGGAGCACGTTCCTGGTCAGAATCCCAAAATCTTCCAGGGTCAACAACGTATCGTCTTACTTTTGTGGCTTGTCTTGTTGGTTCTGGGAGGAATATCTAGCCGTATCAGCCATGCGTGGAGTACATACATGGGGTACGCAGCCATGTTCTGTATGGAGTGTAACCGAGAACCTAGACAAGGAGCTTCTTTCGCTTTGGGGCGAGTACACGAGCCACCAAGCACCCAGTTCCTATTCCCCAAATACATGTACCTAGATAACCATTGCGTCCAAACAGAGATACCCTGCAGCTGCACCATGTTCTGCTCAACATCCAGGTTACAGTACATATACACGCATCTGCTGGGCCTCACAGGCCATCACATGGAGAAGGCGTCCAAGCGCCGTGCTACTCCAGGGATTCAGGGGAGATGATCGCCAAGGCGGATAGGCCCCTAAAGACTCCTCTTTCGCGTGGGCCACGTGGTCCCAGTCTGGTTAATGTTGGCCCGTGCCGAAAAACGCGTGCCACTTGTCAATTATCATTTGATTCCAAGCAATTGTGCTCGCTACAGAGTCGCAACGAGCGATGGATTGGCCGATGGATTGGGGATGAATACCCGCAAGTACGCTTCCATGGGTATACGGGATATTCCGGCTACTTTGTTGCTGCCTACTAGTTGGTGTTTACGGCTTATGCACCCACACAGCGTAGAAGGAATCGAGGGGATCTGACATCAAATCTATCTGCCACACCACAGTCGTGTCACCATACTACATGTACCTACCTCTTTGCTGCTACAGCGAGAAAGAGCTTCTAGAACAAGAGACCTACAGATTGTCAGATTGTCTATAGCAACTTGTGGGTAACTTTTCCCAACGGTGCTCATAGAGCCAACCTGTATTACTATTTCCCTCAAAGTGTTGACGGGTGGGGTATCCCCAGAATGTATCCCGGCTTTGACCAGGATAAGGAATTGGCTAGCCATATTACCAGTACCGTACATGACCAAAGAGAAATAATTGGAACGGCTAATTTTGCGAGCTACAGGCTTGTGGATCTCCCCAGAAAATGAAACCTGTTCTTGAATCGAATAAGTAACAGGCTAGCTTAGATACGTTAGCATGATGCCAGGAATCAGCGACACTCAATACAATTTTCCAAAGTATGCAACCTTCAAGGTACGCGTACGTATTGAGCCTTTCGAGAGCGTTCTGGAAGAGGACACCACCTCTCTCGCCAAGCAGCTGGTTTCCCATTTGAGATGCTATTCATCCTACATACCGACATAGATGTAGACTAATCTACGTAGATCATCCGATTCTCTGCAGACAGATATCGGCCGAATAGCGTATGGCACAACTATCATCCCGGACCAACTCGTCTATTTACTGGGTAGGACCCGGAGATATCTACACGGGCTGTGATAGATGCATCGGCCATGCCGGACGCATTCTAGAACGTAATATCAGAAGTAACTTGCGCTGGGGGCTCAGAATAACAAGACAATATTCGTTGAAGACAAGTCTTTTGGGTTGTTTTGCTGTTTGACTATTATAGAAGCTAGGTTACCTGCACTGGTTGTAATAGATAGTTACTGTTGGCGTTTCCATAGACAAGATTTCAATGGTAGGGGTGATTCACCACGAGTAGCTCTTGTTATGAGCTCGATATGGCACCTGCACGTACATCGCCTCGAGCTCTTTGATCGAGATTAGTAGCGTCTAGATTCGCCCCCAAGCCCTAAGCAAGCGGCTCCCCGAATTAGGGTCGGTATCCGTATCTACCTAGTAGCTACGGTACCTCGTAGATATGTATGCATGTACCCGTTGGTTCCACTCATGGTGACCAGCTGTGCGGACTTCGCAATGCCCGAACGGTTGATTTTCCAAAGTGAAACTAGCGTATATAGAATATTCTATGAATAAGCGCCAACACAAGTGTGGTACCGGCTTGTTCTATTCACCGACAAGGTAATACGGCTTTGTGTATGTACCTAAGATATGCAACTAGGTGGGAAGATCAGAGGTACTTTTGGTGCTGAATCGTGCTTCCTGCATTGGAAGGGAGTGAGATAGCGGTGATAGGAGAACATCCCGAAAGTGAGACGGCATAGCTTGCTCCGAGTGTAGCTTGGGGGCACTAGTAAAGTATTGTGCGACAGGGAATGCCGATACTGCTATATTCAGAGGCGTGGAGGTGATTACATGGGAGAAATCAAGATGGTGTGTGTGGCAGAGTATTACCATCGCACACGCTAACCGATGTAATAACCTTGAATCTATTAATGTACAAAGTGTTGATATGATATACAACAGAAAGGGAGTTTTGCATGTGTATATACGAGTATTGGCTATTATATAGATTTTCAAGCCATGCCTTAGTACTTAGTATTGTAGTTGAATATCCGTACCCCGTTTGGAGCCCCTTTAAAGAGACGACTAGATCGAGCGAAAAGAAGAGAGGCAAGAGACAGAGATTGCTCGAGCAACAGTACGTTGAAAAAAAAACATCCACACCAAAATCACCGATAGGACGCCACCGTCTTGATCGTCAGGGCCCATACCTATTCGGACGGCAGCCTAATCTCAAAGACCGCTCGACGTATCTTGTCACACACTTTCTCTCCGCGCGTGTGTGTGTGTCTACATGCATCTGTACCTTGTAGCCTGCGTTGGCACCTTGCGATCCCCAAACATATGAGTAAATCGCCGAATATCTGCTGGAAGAACCTGGCAGATGTCGTTCTGGTGGCGTCGTGAGGGATTAGATACGATTGACATGCCGGCGTTATTTTAGCTAATCATCTCACAACGCCGCTAGTCCACAAGCCGCGCAAAGCAGAAGCGAATAGAGTTGCTCGGACCATGTGCCGCAAGTTGCAAATGGCAGTGGCAATGACGAGCTGTTCTAGCGCGTGTTTGTGCGGAGTTGTTGGCGGACCGGAGCCTTGACAGGAGACCAGGAGGCAGGGGAAACGTGGAAAGCTGATCCTACTCTGATCCTTCTTTCGGGCTAAAAACGACCCGGCCAAGAACGCCACCGGGGAAATCAGCGGCAGGGATCCGCCTGATCGGAGTGGGCTTTCGGGCATAATTTGACGATTTGATTTGCTGGAGACGGGGAGTTGGGCTCAGGAGGCATCGCAGGGATAACATCAAAGGAACCCCTGTCAAGCCACCAAAACGCCACCAAAGCCACTCAAGCCACCAGAAGCGGCAAGACGGAGCAAAGAGGTTCCAGCGCGCGGTAAACCCCTGTTCCAAGAGATAAGCCACCACGATGGTGGTGGGAGGGCCGAAGGTTATCGCGAAGTGTACATGACGAAATCGCGTGGGAGCATATGCGGAAACGCCACTTGAGCTGCCACGTTTAAGAGTCATCGATTATGTATTTTGATAACCTTTATTTGGGAGAAATGGGGAGATTTTTATTACGCAATTAGGCGGTTGCATAAAGGGATTTACAGTGAATATGGCTAAGTGGGAAAATTAAGGTATCGAACTTGTTGCCGTACAAAATTTGGTTGGTGCTTTTCTCTCCCTTTTTTAAACAAAAAATTAAAAAATTTCTTCATGTAAGCTGAATCTCAGAGTAATAATGATATCATATACTTATGTTACGTAAAGTCTTATGGTATATTTTACCGTAACTTTCACTTTCACTATTGTAGCAAATTCCTACAGGGTAATCAATAGTCTGTATTCCCACCCCTGGTAGCCCCATCCAATCACGATGAAGTCATGCGTAGTCAACACGACTCGATATGATCAATTAGTCCATGAATTCGAGAAACCTATACGATGAACGATCTGGAGATTCTTTAGCTTGTCTATCTCATTCTAGTACAACAAGAACCGAGTCATGAAGTAGAAGTTGAGGTAACGTTGCGCTACAAGTGCAGGTTTCCTAGAGTAATTGCCTTAATGGTAATGTACTCATCAATTCCATGGAGGCTTCCTTCTCTCCCATAACCACTTTCTTTCACTCCACCAAATGGTGTCTCACACCCCGAAATCTTCCCAGTGTTTACACCAATCATCCCGACCTGTAGCTCTGAGGCTACTCTCATGACACGACTTACATCTCGGGAGAAAAAATAGCCTGCTAGGCCGAATTCGGTGTGGTTGGCCAAGCGAATAGCATCTTGCTCGGTCTCGAAGCTGAAAATGGGGGCAAGTGGACCAAATGTCTCTTCTGAAGCAACCTTCATATCCTCAGTGACTCTAGATATTACAGTTGGCTGGAAGAAGAATCCGGTACCGTCAGTACCACTTCCTCCAATCTCTACTACTCCACCTTTTGATGTAGCATCTTCAATATGCGATTGGACTTTGGCGACGGCACTTCGGTTCACTAGCGGACCTTGAGTACTTGCGGAGTCCAATCCCACGCCGAGTTTCAAGGATGCCACCTTCTGCACAAGCTTTTGTGTGAACTCTCTGACAATGGTATTTTGGACGAGGATGCGATTGGCACTGTGGGAAAACAAGAGTTAGTAGGATGAAGAAGACGAGGCTCACAAATAACCCTTACCAGATACAAGTCTGTCCCGAACCACGAAATTTGGAGAAAATTGCGCCATCAACAGCAGCATCGATGTTGGCATCATCAAAGACAATAAATGGTGCATTTCCGCCAAGCTCAAGGCTGACTCTCTTCAAGGTGCCGGCCGCGAGCTTTGCTAGCATCTTCCCAACACCGGTCGAGCCCGTAAAGCTAATCTTACTCACAAGTGGATTTGTTGCCAACTCTGTGGCTGCTTGCCGATCCTTTGTTGGACACACCTGGATGACGGCTCGGGGAAAGCCGGCCTCAAGCGCGAGCTTGGTCAATGCAAGGCATGTGAACGGCGTTTCGCTGGGTGGCTTGATAACAACAGAACAGCCAACGGCTAAAGCTGGTGCAATTTTACGTGTGATCATGGCCGCTGGGAAATTCCAAGGCGTGATGATACCACAGACCCCGACTGGCTCTTTGACCGTCCAAACATTCGTGTTGGCCTGTTGGGACGGGATTGTTGTTCCATAAACTCGGGGGGCTTCATCGGCAAACCATGACACGAAGGACGCCGCAAACATAACCTCTCCAAGAGACTCTGCAATGGGTTTACCATTTTCAAGACTGAGAATTGTCGCCACTATAACTGCATTAGCGATGCCGAATTAAGCGCTTAAGGTGATATTCACAAATATCCTTGTTGGCAGTAATCAGCTCAAACCAACGGCGCAATAAGCTACCCCTACTATGAGCAGTCGAATTCCGAAAGAAGGCTCTCTGCGCATCATATGCAGATTCAATAGCGCGTTGGAAATCCGCAAGATCACAATTGGCAACATGTTCGAGAATCTTCTCCGTTGCAGGCTCAATGACTTCAAATGTGTTCTTCTTTTCTATCCATTGACCATCGATGAACGCAAGGCCAGTGAAGAGTGGCTCGTCCTTGAGCTATTGACACGAGAATCCTATCAGCCTAGTCCGACTATGAGAAGCAACCTGACATACCCGGTTAATGGCTTGATCAACAAGATCAGCGTGAGCCATAGTTTCAAAGAAAGAACAAAACTTCTCAAAATGTTAATTGCTCCAGGTTCCCAGGGGAATGTTTGAGCCGTAAAATCTTCTTGAGAGCATGGCAGGCTAGGAAGGTCTTTATAGATATCTGCAACAGACATCTGCTGTTCATAGCCAACCAGTTGTCTGACAATGAGACTGTAAGAGAAGCATGTCATTTTTTCCCCCACGTCCCCACCATCATTGGTGCATCCTGGATGATATTCCACTGTGAGAGTCATTGGGAGAGAGAAGTTACTACGCTAGGGAGATGTAAGAAAATTACGTTTGACGATGCTTGATTGCGTCTCTGTTGAAAGAGAAATGGCTTGAGAGGGGTGGTTCCATTGGCGCTGTACCTGTTCGTCGTGGGATTCCCATAAGAAAGAAGAAAAAACCCCGTGTGTTTATTTTGTAGTGTAGGGTTTAGTATCCAACCCCTCTTGTATCTCCATAATAGCTCGTTATGAACTACCAGAATTCCCTGCACCGTTACTAAAAGGCCGTTGTTTAGCGTAAACGGAACCCCACCAGTCTCTTAAGGTTGCTTGTAATCATAATGAGTATCAGTCCGCGAGCCATATGTCTACTGAGTGAATGCACTGTTGACAATTGATAAGGAAGAGATTAGAATCTTTCAACTAAAGAAAGCAGAGTTCAATTGAGACGAAGACGTTGGGCACAATTGGCAGCGATGGCAGACGGCAACTCTCTCAAAACTAGTTACCTCGAATTTTACCGTGCAGGAGATGAAGATACACATCCAGACGGCAAACCGGTGTTAAATCGATATTCAAGGTTACTTACTAAGAATCATGATTTTCCAGGAGCCAAGGTATGATAGTTGACAATTGAACTTCTTGCAGTGGTTTACTGATGATGGTTGATCAGGCGATGCTCTATGCTGCTGGTGTGCCAGATAAAGAGCACATGGATACTGCGCCACATGTCGGCATTGCCAGTGTGTGGTGGGAAGGCAATCCGTGCAATATGACTCTGCTAGATTTGGGTAAAGAAGTTAAAAGGGCTGTGGTCGAAAAAGGATTCCTGGGCTGGCAGTATAACACGATCGGCGTCAGTGATGCCATCACCATGGGTCACCAGGGTGAGTATTTGCCGCGCGCGTGGAATATTTGGTCACAATGAGCTAAAAGTATATTTCAGGGATGCGATTCTCACTCCAGTCGCGAGAAATCATTGCAGACTCCATTGAGACTGTGACATGCGCCCAATGCCACGATGCTTGCATCGCTATTCCTGGATGCGACAAGAATATGCCTGGATCCATTATCGGGATGACTAGACACAACCGACCGTCGATTATGATATTTGGCGGAACAATTGCCAAAGGCTACTCGAATACATTGCGCAGGCCGGTAAATATCAGCACATGTTTTGAAGCCTTTGGGGCATACCATTATGGCACCCTGAAGCAGCCTGAGGATGGTGGAGACACAAGCAAGTCCAAGGAGGATATTATTGAAGACCTGGAGGCGCATGCCTGCCCAGGGGCAGGGGCTTGCGGTGGGATGTATACGGCGAATACGATGGCCACTGCCATTGAATCTATGGGATTTACTCTACCTGGTTCGAGCTCAACGCCTGCGGCATCTCCAACTAAAATGCGGGAATGCGCTAGGGTTGCTGATGCAATTCAAATCTGCCTGGAGAAAGATATTACTCCCCGACAGCTTTTGACGAAACGATCTTTCGAAAACGCCCTTGTTATGACTATGGCCTTAGGTGGGAGTACGAATGCTGTCTTGCATTTACTGGCGATGGCTACGACTGCGGATGTGCAGCTGACGTTGGATGACTTTCAGCGAGTTTCAAATAAGATCCCATTCATTGCCGACCTTGCTCCGAGCGGCAAGTATCTTATGGCCGATTTATACGAGATTGGTGGAGTTCCAAGTGTTCACAAGCTGTTGATTGCAGCAGGGCTCCTGGACGGCGGTATTCCTACCATCACGGGGAAGACTCTAGCAGAAAATGTCCAGGACTGGCCCTCTCTTCCTCCTGATCAGGTTATTATCCGACCACTTAGCAACCCTATCAAGCCAACCGGCCACTTGCAGATCCTCAGGGGTAACATTGCACCTCAAGGAGCGGTGGCAAAGATTACTGGCAAGGAGGGGTTGGTGTTTCAAGGCAAGGCAATGTGCTTTGACAAGGAGCGGCACCTGAATCTTGCTTTGGAGAGAGGCAAAATCCCTCATGACGAGAATTTAGTGCTGATTGTGAGATATGAGGGCCCAAAGGGTGGACCAGGCATGCCTGAGCAATTGAAGGCGTCTGGGGCCATTAAGGGGGCTGAGCTCACAAACATTGCTCTGGTCACCGACGGCAGATACAGTGGCGCTTCTCATGGGTTTATTGTCGGCCACGTTTGCCCAGAGGCTGCAGTTGGAGGTCCTATCGCACTTGTCAAGGACGGTGATATTATCACTATTGACGCAGTCCATAATACTATCAACTTTGACGTTAGTGATGAAGAGTTGGCTGAAAGGAGGGCGAACTGGAAGCCACCAAAGTCCCCGGTCAGTCGGGGGACACTGGCCAAATATGCTGCCCTTGTCGGAGATGCGAGCCATGGAGCAGTTACAGATTTATTTTAATATAGAATTGTTATGCAATAGAGACTTATTCTCAACGACTCTTGACTGTATCTTTGCATCCAGATATTTATAAACAGATTGCGCTATGACACGGGGGATTGAGGTTGCTTTCAATGAGAACTAAAAGGAAAAAGTATTAATGTATCGAATTGGGGATTATTTTAGTCCCCCGCTAAGTAGTATGCTTTGGCCCGTCATGTATCCAGTTTTGCATAGCATTATAACTACATTAGCGACCTCCTCCGGCCTGCCGAGTCGTCCAACAGGAATGTTCCGTACGTCGCCTGGTGTGCCCTCAACAAATTGGGCATCAGGAATCATACGAGTACCGCCAATCATTGCAGGGGCAATGTCGTTGATAGTGATACCATTTTGAGCGTGTTTGAGAGCCAGATTTTTCACCATGCCCATCAATCCGGCCTTAGAAGCGGCATAGTGGCAACCATTGATGCCTCCCCCGTAACCTGCAATACTACCCATCAAGATGATGCGCCCCCATCCTTTAGCCTTCATGTGTGGTACTGCTAGCTTACACAGTATGAATGATGCTGTCAAGTTCACACGGATGGTATATTCGAATTCATCGAGGCTGATATCTTCTAAATTCGGGATGCGCTTCCCATGACCGGCATTAGAGAGTAGGATATCCGGAAATTGTCCATGTTCAGTCTTGACTTCTTCAAAAACTCGACCAATTTGCTCAGAGACAGCCATGTCAACTTGGTGAATGGAGACTTTTGGCCGGCCGAAATGCTTTGGCAGCTCAATCTCGCTCAGCTCTTCAGCAAGACGGTCCACATCGCCTTTTGACGATGAATACGTCAAAGCAAGATGAACACCTTGGCGATAGAGAATGTCGGCACAAGCTTTGCCAATTCTGAGAGAGATAACTGGCATCAGCATTTACTGGTACACAAGAGTCAAAATCAGTTTCGCTAGGTGAAACCTACCCTCCAGATGCTCCCGTAATCAAGGCGAGTTTGCCTTGCAGCTCGTCGGTAGAAGTCATTTTGCTTTGTTGATGAGAATAATGTGAAAAAGGCTGGCTAGACAGCGGAATGCACCCTCCCAATGTAGTTCATACGAGATTTGGCTACTTCATGAAGAACGAGCGACTCGGACGCGATATGGCTCGTTCTCGCCCCCGCACCCCAGCCACCAAAGTCGGTAATCGAGAACGAAAGTGTGTGTTTTGGTGTTCTCCACTCTCCACATACGAAGGTGGTACGAAGTAGGGAAGCTAAACCCGACAAATTAACGTCTTAGACATCTCGATTGAGGCAGTTACTAACGAGGTCGGATCAGCGAATCTCCTGCGTGCTATCGTGAGCCGGAATAGGGTCAGAATGGTCATGTACTGAATTTTGTGTCCCCGTGCTCCAGAGTTTCTAAGAAAGTTGCTACATCCTTCAATAACTAGACAGAATAAATTGATTCAACTCGGCACAGGCCTAACGTCATCAAGATTTTCGTTACACTAGTGAGGTTCACTCTTTAAGACCTACTTTGCACTGCCTAAAACTTCTATTTGAGTGAACGAAAAGCTTTTGAGATATACTCAAAGATGATGCAGGCCGTCGTTTTCAAGGGAAAATTACAGGTGAAGGTGGAACAGCGGCATATTCCTAAGATTGAAGATGCTGAAGACATCATCGTCAAGGTCGGATATACAGCGCTCTGCGGAAGGTATTTCCCCCCCTCTCCCCAACTCTGAATGTGCGACATTGGCTGATGCAACGAGGTGATTGGTACAGTGAGCTCCACGTGTTCCGTGGAGATCTTCCCACTAAAACCACCGATTTTATCATGGGACATGAATTTACTGGAGAGGTTGTGGAAGTTGGGTCGGCGGTGACCACTCTCAAGCCGGGAGATAAAGTCATAACGCCGTTTACAATAAGCTGCGGCAAATGTTTCTACTGCAAGCAGGGCTATTCTTCACGGTGTGAGAAGAATCTTCTCTTCGGCTCGCCTCGCCTGGATGGTGGTCAAGCTCAGTATTGCCGCGTTCCCCTAGCCGATGGATGTGTTGTGAAAGCACCTGCCAAAATCCGAGAGCACTTGCTGGTGTTAATGGCCGACATCTACCCGACTGGATATTTTGCAGCTTATAATGCCTTTCGGGGGGCGCAAGAAGAGGTTCATCGCCAGAGTATGGTGTTAGTTGCTGGTTGTGGCCCGGTCGGATTGTGCGCTTTGGTTGCCGCACTCGACTATAAGCCAAGACATATCATCGCCATCGATAGCATTGGATCACGCTTGGAACAAGCTAAAAGATTGGGTGCTGAGCCGTGGGACTACCGCGCGGACATGGATGGTCTCCGGGCACGTGTGATGGAGTTGACGGATGGGCGAGGAGCAGACGTCGCGATTGAAGTCGTGGGACACAGTGATGCCCTTGAAATGTGTTTCAGTCTACTACGGCCCTGGGGTAAGATATCTAGTGTGGGTGTTCACGTGGGTTCGATTCCATGGACTGGGAACCAAGCATTCCACAAGAATCTCAGTATAGATATGGGTCGGTGCCCAGTACGAAGTAAGTTGGGATGATCAGTTTAACATGCGAGAATTAGGCTAACGTATATACTTCCCTCTCAGGTTTGTTTCCTCAAGCGCTTGAAAGCCTCGAGCGCCACCAGGACGACTTGGAGTAAGTATTCTTCGGACGCGATTTGGAAAGGCTCTAACTGATCATGACAGATTCCTGGCAGAAAATACAAAACCCCTGTCCGAGGCAGTCAAATGGTATGATGAGTTCAACAACATGAGAGTGCAGAAGATTATATTCGATGCGAGTAAATAGGCTTCGCTCAGCCTATATCGTTGCTTAGCTGAAAGAGATGAGCAGGCGGGTCACGTCCGGTTTCGAACAATAAAACGACATGTCAATTCTGTTAGAGATCTTTCTGCGAAGAATAGAGAGTAATAAACTCAAAAATAGATGTGGTGCACAACGTTGTGGCTCAGTATAACATGTATGTGCCCTTATGTTAAGAGGAATTCACGCTGGCACTAGTTGAGCTCATCTCTGTTTCCCCCTTCACACGGTGCTTGACATCGTCTCTGAGACATATCTGTCAGCCGCTGTCAGTTGAGAAGGCATTCCATCAGCCCAAGTACCAGTCTGAAAGGGATTTGAAGTATCTGTCAATTACGAAGTACGCATGGCATTTTTAATTGTCGATTGTCCCAATGTTGCACTGCCATATTGAGGACCTGCTAATGGATCTTTGTGTGGACTTTCTCAACGGATTGGGCGAACCATTTTGTGTCAATATGAACCATCATAAGCAATGGGGTTCATTCTTAAAAACTCTTCGAACGCTTAAGTCTACAGTCTTGACTTGTGGATGTGCCTTCATTCTCATGTGAGGGCTGTTGTGGCATGCTCTCAAGAAGCAAACTAGGGCCAATAAAGCCATATAATGGGATAAACTGATAGATGCCATCGGTAGTAACCCCTAACATGACAGCAGTCGCATGACTTTGCCTTTAAGCAGCATCCCTGGTAGCCTTGGGTTGAGAAGCTAACCTCGGGAGAAAATGGTTGCTCTTCGTGGAAAATTTCTGGTCGGTAGCGTGTTTATTATCGGTCAGCTGTGCAGCTATATATATTCACTCATCCTTTGACATACCTTTGAGATATAGGGGACTATCTAGTTGATTCGATGTCTCTGGCCTTAGAGTGAGACTGCCTACGACCTTGACCGTAGTAATGCAGCACACCTAATAAACTAAATACATTGCATATTACTTGTCCTAAGCGTCTAATTGTGAGACTTCTCCGTGATGCATCAGAAGAGTGCGTGATACAAGGATTTTAGATAATCTGCCACACCCTTCTTCTGCTGCGTCTCTTCGACAGCTGATCCAGCGTTCCATCCATCTCGCAACCCCTCATACACGTCAATGTCCTTGATCTTAACGTACATGGGCCTGTGGTCAGGGTGCTTGAACCAACTGTAAACTTTCCAGAATATGTACAAAACCAAAATGACTAGCAGGGCAAGACACGCATTGAAGAAGGTTTTTGCGTTGGGACTCGCTCCGCTCGGAGGCTACCAATCATTAGCGGGTGTATAGATGATTTGATCAAGGGAACTTGAACATACCCATAGAGCTGTATATATTTGTGCACAAAGGCAAATGAAGTTCAGAAAAACCCCAACATAACTTCCCCACACTCCAAATGTTGCTTGGTGGGGTAACTCTTTCGGTGTGTGGCCGTTGAACTTCCACGCACTTCTAAAACGAATGTGTGCAACGCATATGCTCCCATAGATGAAGTACCATGAAACGCCAGTAAGTGCCAAAAGCCACGAGAATAAAACTTCACCACTTGATGTTTTCTCGTTGATAAAAGCGAGCAAGCCAAAAAGAATTTGCAAGACAATGGTCACGACAGGTCTGCCATGGCTATCCACATAGCCGAAAGAGCTGGGCATCATTTTATACATAGCCATGGCCTGAAACGTGCGTGTCGATGCATACATGGCAGAATTTGCCACGCTTAGAACCGATATGGTGATGACAACATTGAATATCGTCGGGAGAACCTTGATTCCCGCTAATTCGATAGCGAGAACAAACGGCGATGCTTTGGTGTTTGCGCCACTGGAACCGAGTAGCACATCGCTGTCGCTTGGGACGATGAGACCCAAAATGAAGAGATTCACCACGTAAAAGAAGGCAATGCGGAAGAAGACTTGTTTCGCCGCCTTGGGGATTTGCTTTCGTGGATCTGCCGTTTCCGCTGCGGCAAGGCCAGTCATCTCCGTGCCACCAAAGGCAAATGAAGCTGTCACAAAGACTGAACAGAACCCTTTGAAGCCGTTACGAAAAGCGCCAGGGTCATGCCAGTACCGAGCCCCGATGTAGCCACGGTCGTCGGTTGGCACACCCCCACAGTTGACTGAAGGCAGGCGAATGTCAGCTTTCTTCCTGTTTTAAGCCCTTTGGGAACTCTCAAAGAATACTCACTGATAATTCCGAGAATGATGAAGCCCATGCATGCTACCATTTTGATCATGCTCAGGACGAACTCGGCTACATGCTCTGAGTTAGCTTCAGTCTGAAAGTCTCAAAATTGGTTGACTAGCCTTCGCCATATCCACGAACTCCGAACAGTTGTATCAGAGACACCGTGACAAGGAACACAGCAATCCAGACACCGATATTGATGTCGTCTCTCCAAAATGAAATCGTGATTCCAGCCGCCGTTATCTCAAATGGAAGAAGACAAAGCCATTGAAACGCGTATTCTGCTCCTATTGCAAAGCCCCTTGATTTCAATCAGCTGGTCATGAACCACTAAAAGGAAGTGAACAGAATGACACAAATCTTACATACCACGATGGATCAATAAAACGAACTATATACGTGTAAAAAGCGCCGTTTACGGGATAGAGAACGGCTAGCTCAGTCAAAGCTTGCATCATGAGATACATCATGATGCCAACAACAATAAAGGATATAAGCTTCACGCGACTGGCTTAGTAGATAGAACTTTAATTCCTGAGGCTTTTTGCTGGTATAACATACCAGAGATGCTGGCCCTCCGGCTGACAAGGCAGATCCGGCACCCACGAAAAGACCAGCTCCAATAGCACCACCTGAAGGTATTAAGATTAACGGTAAGCTTCTCGGCTCGACTTCATATAATTCTAAACGAGAGTTTTTACATACCAATGGCAATCATTTGTACATGGCGGCCTTGCAGGTGCCTCTTGAGCTGTTCAGGCTGTTCTGTAGGACTGTTTTCTTGTTCTTGGAATGATGCGGCCGATTGCCGTTGATCCAGACCTTTCTCCTTATCCCTCGAACCATCGGATGATACTGGGGGTGCGAGGCCATCTTCGGCATCGATTTGGGCGGTAGGTGAGTCGTGAGACATTGTCAACAGGCTGTTCAAGATGTAGAGTAACAAAAAGAAAAAAGCCTTAGAGAATGAAGAGCTCAACACTGTCTGTGTGATAGCAACATGTGCTACATTTATTGGCCTTCGTCAATTCATACAACGGTCGGATTCATCACTAACATCTCAAGTCCTTGATAGGAGATTCATGACGACCCTTGCTAGGCAATGCATTTCAACAGGTATACAGATGTAGTCCACAGGCCAGAAAAAGGTGTAGCTTCCAATCGATAGCGCTCTAGGCCTTGATGGGACTATCTCAAAAACTAGTCGAGGCTCGTTGTCGACTTCCATCCGAAATGGTGGCTTGCTTAAATATGGTTAGGATGATAAGCCCAAACCTGAACAATTGCTGGGTGTGGAGCTCATGCACTCTTCGTCGTGGCTCTCCACTTTCGCTATTAGATGACATCAAGGCTAGCTTGACAGTTCAAACGCCTTGCTTTGGCATGGCGATAAGAGGCGTTCTTTGCATAGAAATGCCCTTTTATCAAGATAAGACATCGGGTCTTCTCCCCATTACGCCACCTCGTTTACGGGGAGCTCACCGATCGGATTTCCAGTATTAATATCTTTCAGTAGGACCCAGAATTGATTAAAACTTTACTCTTTAAGGGATCGGTCAAGGAATAGTCGAAGGATCACTGTGGGAGTCAACGTTCAACATGTCCTCATTCGATTTGACATCGTATCAAGCGTTATCGTTTGACATTTATGCGACTCTCATTGACTGGGAAGCTGGCATCTTCAATCAGCTGGCGCCATTGCTCGGAAGAATCCCGAAGGATCATGAGCTATGGAGTAAAGCCCTCAGAGAAATCAAGACTTACCTGATAATGCAGTACTCTGTCAATGAACATGAGCTGGAAATGCAACATCCCAAGGAGAAATACTCCGCTATTCTAGCAATGGTCTACCAGAGACTGGCCAATCAGCTCGGCGTTCGAGCCACCGAAGAAGAGGCAAAGGCATTTGGCGACGCAATAGGAACGTGGCCGGCGTTCCCGGACACCGTTCAAGCTATGAAGTCACTTGGGAAGTACTATAAGTTGGTGGCACTGAGCAACGTCGACAAAGTATCCTTCTCCAATACACTTTCCGGGTCTCTTAGAGGAGTTAACTTTGACGCTATATACGTTGCCGAAGACATTGGCTCATACAAACCGGACCCGAGGAACTTTACCTACCTAATCGACCACATTAAACAAGACTTCGGTATCGATCGAAACGGCATCTGTCACACAGCACAAAGTCTTACATTTGACCACATTCCGACAGCTACTATGGGCTTCAGACCAGGTGTCTGGATTTCGCGTGGAGGAGGGAGTATGGGAATGGGAGATCTTGATGCTGTGAAAGATAGAGTGAGCCTTGGAGCTGTGTATGAGACTCTCGGGGATATGGCTGTCGCTGTGGAAAAGGCTTTCCAGTCAAGTTCTACTTAGGCGGCATCAGGATTGTGGACATACACAGAATTTCCAGTTACTACCAAAGTTTCTGCTAAGTCAGCCATTGAGAAATGATTGACTGTATTGGTTAGCCACGCAGTTGCGAATTGTAGTTTCTTGTCGATCTTAATGATCTTTATATGTAGTAGTAATACAGTAGATACATGATATTGACCCTGATTGATGTTTTGAACCAATCAAAGGAGCAAGAGATCAAGACCAAGAAATTGCTGAACTTCCCTCCAGTCAATTGCTATTTGACATTGCTTGAGCCCTCTATTTGTCGCCTCCTGCGACCTCTTCTCCCACACAGCGCGAATGACCTCCCTCGCTGTTCGACGATTCTGAATGCCAAGTTGACCAGATATGTCGAACCATTGTTCAACTATTTGTTGATCCTTTACTTCATATGCCTCAACAGCTGCTATGAAGACAGGCCACATGGAGACAGCTCCTCCATGAAGCTGTATGAAAGAGAGTGTGTCTTGAAGAACTGTAGAGACATATTTTACGACACCCTGTGGCGGAACATTTAGGACAGTTCGGAAGAGATATATGATCGCTGCGTTCCTGAATAGTCGCAGATGCAACCGTTGAAGATATTCAGCCCGGTCCTTTCTAGGAGTATTTTCCCAGATTTCCTCGATGTCAAAATGTTCCGTACTCTCTGATGGTGATGTTAGTTCGGCTATGTATTTTTGAATCAGCTCGCCCGGGTTTTCAGGAATGTCCCCTGTAGCCATTCGCTCGGCTAAGAGCCTGATATTGGAGATGACTTGTAAGACCTGACCAGAAGATCCTATAGTGAAGCCAAATTCACACTTTGAGGAGACACCCCCCAATAAGGTATCTGTAATAGAGGATCGTTCTCTTCTGTGAGTGTTGGATGTTTGTGCAATCTCGAACGAAAGGGCAAGACTCTGAGATATGACCCAAGATCGTGATGATTGCGCCCACGGTTGCTGTCCTAAGAACTTGGTCACCATGCCTCCTGCGCCACCAAAGTGGTCACGCCAGGGTAACCTCTGTCGAGCATAAGCCTGCAATTGGTCAATCACTTTAAACATAAATAATCAAGATATAGTAACGACTTACTCCTGTAATAACCAGGGTATAAAGCGTCGCCATGCAAGCATCGTATTCTTCTTCTGTTGAAGAGCCCAAGCACTGGTATAGTTTATGCAAGGAAGCCCCATAATGCTCGAGCCCTTGAGCGGTTTTCTTTGGACCATCATCATTCGTATCGCCATATAAATTTGCTAGATTGAAGGCTGCTTGTGCCAATATCGCATGGTATAGAGCGCAAGACGCCGGTGATGTATCTTGTAAGGCTGTGGACGGGTACACTGACTTCCACGGGTTGTCCGCATCATCAACCGGAACCATCAGCGGCGCCACCCAAGTCATATAATGATAGAATACTGCAGCGTCGTCTGAGTTCGACCGGAAAGTATTCGGTATCGGCGAAATTGAGCGGGGTATTTGGCTTTTCTTAGGCAAGGCTGCGATGCTATCCGTTACATCTCGTATTTCGTTACCCAAATTTATGAGCTCTTCCTCACAACGTGCGTACAGATCCGGGAGGCAGTCCAATGTGTCCAATAATATGGGCGAATCAAGGGTAATCGATGAATGCCGATGAGAGCCCACGATGTCAGAAAAAGGTTCCAAGCATGTTAATTCGTCGAATGGGAAATTGCCGACATATACGCCTTCGTCGAAGAGAGCACAATCTGACTTTTCTGACAATCCCGACTCTTCATGGATATCTCTTCTATTGACACGATGATGCGGTTGAACGAGGTCTTCATATGGGGAGTTTTTAGGACTTGTGTGGTTATTGGAAGTCTCAAATACCGTAAAGGGATTCGCCTCAAGCTGGCCTATCTGTGTTCCGCTGCCGTCAATATCTCCATCGATCAGCCTCTCTAGCTGCTCGTCATCCAGGATTGGCCAGCCATCCCACGTATGAGCTGAGTCAAGTGAGCGTCGAGATAAAGGCGGGTATTTCCCTGTGGAAGGGTCGACCCAAACCAATTCGACGCTGTATCCCTCGCATGCCACGCTGTGCTTCCGACATGGTGTGCATCCCGGCACAACGCCGTCGCATCTAACTCGTCGCCGGCGGCATGTCCAGCATGCTGAGAAAGTTCTCCTCACGCGTTTACGGGGAGGAGACATTGTGAAATTATACAAGGAAGAAATAGGGTTGTGACAATGATCGTTTCATACTCAGCTGTGCGTTTACCGGTCTTCCGAGTATGAGGAGAAAACAAATTGGAGTAGTCCGTCCGGGTCGCAGATTTGGGGGAGGGTGTGGAATATGGCTGGGGTCCATATCTTTCCATCCACTTCCCCGCGTCACTAATGGCAGCCACAAAACCTCGGCCAACGCTAACTTGTAGACGGGCTGCTTCTTCTGTGGGGAGCTGATAAGCTATATCCATTCAAAGCACCAAGCACCTGTAGGCAATGACTCCTGTGGCTAATTTCGAGGTTATAGAGCCTTCTTTGAGCTTTAGACTCACTGTAGAACTTCTTATCCTCCAGCAGAGTACACCATTCAAAAGCTCGGCGTCAGTACTAGATAATCGCATGTTAATCATGCTGCCGTGTTCCGCTAAGAGCCCCTTTAGCGACTCCGCAAGGACTCCTCTGCACAACTCCATCTGCTGAGCCTTCGAGTAAGTGATTTCGGAAATATCTCGAATGGCTCCAATCACAGAGATGGGGTAAACCTTCTTTTCAATTGAAATTCCCGTCAGGTCTTAGGCTTCTACCAAGCCCATTGATAACGTCGACTGTTTGTTTGTTGTATTCGGAATATTCTTGTTGAACATACCGGTGTACACAATCTGCTATTCACTGGAATCGAAAGCACAATTATACGTCTTTTACAACTAAAGGCGCCAGTTTTCATCCACTCAGTTGGGTATCTTCTTGTGGTCATGATGTCGGCCGTCAGCCTGTAGTGGCTAAAAAGACCATGTGGACTAAGTCAAGATGCCATAATCTCGCCGGCTATACAAATTGCTCGAATTCATTAGCGATGTTGATTAAATGGCTGAAGAACTTACAAGGTAGTTTGCTGAGCTTTGGACAGTTTCATTATGAATGGCAGCGAGGTTCTCTTGGGGGACGCTATCTAACACCTTGTCGGGTTTCTCTGCGTTATAAGACGGGGATATAACCTGACCGCGCAATGCGTTCGCAGTCATAGTGTTCGTGGTGGTCACTGGAGTTCGGAGAAATAGAAGATACTAAAGCACTTTTGCGTCTGCTTCTTTGTGTCGCAACGGAAATGGGAACGACATTTTCGTTTGCACTGGAATTGGTTAGTCACAGAACATTTCTCCTTTGACTATTGCCAAAGTAGTGATCTCTTTTCCAACCGGAATCTTGTTGTACCGACTGAGTCCCAACAGCTTCCAACCAGTTGCAAGAGCACCCGTCATCGCTTCTCGGATCCGCGGATTGCAACGCCCGTATACTCCGTGGCTATATACATTCGAGAAGTCGGTGTATAATTGTTCATCTGTTGCCTCTCGAGGTGGGTCATTACTCAACACGAATACGACAGGAAACAGCTCCGAACGTATTTTCTAATATTGCCACCTGGTAAAGAAGAATTTTATTTAACGTAGAGCTGCAAAACCTGTAAGTACGGGTTGCGTATTGAGAGTAAATATTGGCCAATAAGACAGAAACGCAATTCTCAAGTTCGATGCTCTCAAGCACATCGTCTTCTCTGCTAGTCAATGCCTATAGTTTAGATGTTTCTACTCTTAGAATGAAATCTTGCATAAAAATTGGAGATAGCCTTCTTTAGATCTTGAGCGGAAAAAGCCCTGAGTTCTATGATGGCAATTCCATGGAGTTAAGCTCCTATAGCTAATCCTGGGGAGAATTCGCAATGCAAGATTATTGCTACCACCTGCTTATGATGGCAATATTTGCCGAGGTGCGCGTGAGATGCCTAACTAGTGGCTGTAAGCTGTCGTTACGAAACATTAGGTAGTACTAGGTAGTCTCCCTTGTCGTATCAGCACATGCTCCTACAAAGGTAAACGTAGCCTTAACTAGCTAGTAGTGCAACCAGTAGTTGAACTAAGCAATGGCACAAAAGCTGGCGCACGCATTCCTCGTTCTGAGTTGCCTTCCATTACATAAGTGGATCTTACGGTATGACCAGTAGTAATCCAGACTATTCTACTTGACCAAGGTAGTACTGTTGCCAAGGGGTTAGTGCTGCCGTCATTTTACCGCTCTTAACGGCGAAGGGTTGGGTACTCGTACACAACCCATACCCTTACAAGATGAAAAGTAATCCGTGAGTAAATCCGGATTACTCTCATTCTTGCAACCAGATGCGAAAATCATAGATAAATAGGCAGATTCAAGGGGTTGTAGGGTTTGCGAGATACAGTGACAAACAATGTCTTGATTGTTTTGCGCCGTACGACTACATAAGGTGTACACTGTATTTAGTTAAAAGGCAAGCGACACCTGGAGAGCACAGGAGTGAACTTTTATCAGACGTTAGATAGTGTCATTTCCTAGACCATTTCCGTGTTGTGAAATATGTCTATAATACGTAAAGAGCAATAAAATATGCCCCTGCGCTTTGATGGCCTTAATACGACACTATGGTTAGATATATATAACCGAGTTTTGCGTTCTATTCAGACCGTGAATAGGTAACTATCTTTTGAGTTGACTACCTTAAGTACACTTGCCGAAATTCATGGCAGGATTGTTCATATATGGTAAGTGATGAACAACAATATTCAGTCACTTGTTCATTCAGAGTACACCATGAGCGTAAAGTTATTTATTTTTACTAATTGAGTCGTTTTGGAGCACCATAAACACGTTGGTAGAATAACGTTTAGACGGATATGTCCCATGTAGGATGATTAAGCCCTGACATGATACTCGGACCATCAAGCATGCTATTGACAATGCAACAAAACTTTGCCCACATAATTGATTGAGTATCAACGTTTGCCCTCAGTGGCGTTTAAGGTTGTATCAATATTTCTCTGAATATTTCATGTATAAATACGGATGGGCAGTAAAGGAACTGTTGGAGCTGTTAAAATACAACGAGATGAAATCGCAGCGCATTCAGAAGAAATTTTATGATCCCAGATGATAGAAGTAAACTGATTGGCTATTAAGGCGTACACATCTTGCTTATGCTTTTTTCCTATTATGTTTCGGCCTCCCTGAATGTAGTATTCACCTTACTGTTCTCATACCCACGCACGTTGATTAGTTTCTTTCCAACCTTTTGACTTACCATGTAACTGCTATATTAAGATTGCAACACCTTGTTTGTCAGCATGCTGCATCGGGCCGATTAAGCTTCTTACGTGCGGCCGCGCAAGGGATCCAATTGCAACATAGTCCTTTTAGGCAGCTGGCTAAATAAGCAACGTTAGAATGTTGTGCTTTCAATGAGACATTGCCTTCAAGAGGATAAGTTGATATAAGACGAAGTGTATCATATCGGGGTATTAACTGGCCGCGTCTGCCTTCTATTGTTCCGAAGATCCCTATCCCGGTAGATCAACGTTAAAGTTATTTATAAAGTACAAGGCTGTAAATCTATATAATAGGGTCCTTATTGCCGTGGACATGATGTTGTTTCTTCTCGACCGTTTTTTTTTCGATCAACCTATTCTCCCCTTCAAGCTTAAATAAAGTTTAAATAATTAACACTCATCAAAATGCGGTCTAACCTCTTTGCTCTGGCTTTTGCCGCTGTCGGTGTCAGTGCTGCTCCGGCTGCCGACACTACCACCCTCACCGCGGACCAGGCCACAACCATCCTCAAGAGTCTTATTGACTCTCTCCAAGCCGCTGGAGATCTTCGAGCCTCTCTGCAGAAAGCCACTCCACAGTTTACTGAGGAAAATGCTGCTTCTCCTTATCAGGTGCGTTCAGAGAAAAGCGAGAAGTACTGTGGGAGTAGCTAACACTGAAGAAATAGGCTCTTGCAGACAGCTTCATCAGCACATTGAACCTCTTGCCGCCCAGCAACAACGGCGACTTTGACATCGGCCCCGCCACTGATGCACAAGCTGCTACGATTTGCTCTTTGGTTCCCAAGTTTGAGGCTGCTGGTACTCATGCGAGCGATACGCTTATTAATGTGCCCGGATTCCAAGACGACAATACTGGCCCTGCACGTACGGCGGCACTCAACTTGGGCTTTGCATTGGATAATCTAGGTTGGCAGTTGAACATGTTTCACTGGGGCTTTATTAACTCTGGTGCGGCACTTACATGTGACAAGGCTACCCAGGATGCCTTTTACACTGTACCCAACTTGCTTATGAATGCTGGCGATGCTATCATCTACTAGGAGGTACTACAGCAGGTACTTGATTCAAATTTTAGATGGGTATATATTCGAATATTATGTCACTTATATGTATTCTCTTCGGCCTAGCCTCCATGTCCTTTCACAGGCTCCCATGTGTCCCAAGCCAAAATAGCCTTTTGTAATTTCGTTACGTTCAATTTTTTGGTCGTTGAACCTAACTTGTTGTCTTGTTGTCTCGTTCAGCTTCTGCAGACGAGTGGCACGCTCCGACTGACCGACCGCAAAACCGGAACGTGCCACTTGTTTTCGGCATTTGCCCTGCGATAATCCCAGCGCTATTGGTTTGCGAAATGCGGGGTAAAAGATCCACAGCGTCTCCCTGTTGGTTGTTGCGAGATGTACGGAGAACAGAGCAGTAGTAGCAGCAGTCTATGTTTAATTTTTGAGAAATTTCTTCAATAATCTGCAATGTAATTGAGTTATAGAAATACTGCTGCTGGTTGTATCTTGGTGGAAAATTTAACATGCTGTGTGGTGAGAATACTGAAGACACTTTTACCTGTCTCTCTGTCTGTTCCAGTTTAGTGATTGCAGGTTACATATTGTACACCGAGCTTACCGCTGTATTTCGTATCGCAGAAGCACTCTCATTACTCTAGCCCGTTGCTCTTTAGTGTTTGGTAATAAACCAGCAGGCACAAGTGCTGATATAGATAACATTTGTTTTCCCCCTTTTGCGAGGAGAGCTATTAGAGAATGTGGTTCGTTATGTGTTTCACAAGATTCGCCTCCCACGCAGCAACACAACGTCGAAAAGTGGCGCTCTAGCCATGCGCGCGAGCGACTTGCGGTTCAACCGCAACGTTTGCGGCTATTCGAGCAATGTAAATAATTAGGATCCTGAATTTTAACATGCTGAGATATCTTCTTGCCAAAAAGTTCGGCACTTCTTTCACCTGCAAGTTGTAGGGGCCGATATATGGCACATTTGTGAGGGAGAAGATGGCTGAAAGTGTAGGTCCCAATTGGATATGCCATATTCCCCCCGGTTCTGGACGCGCCACCCCGGATTAGAGGAGATGGATCATTAAAAGTAACCAGCTAGACCCAATAAGTACTGGAAGTTATTAACTTTTCGCCCCGCAGTCCCCAGGTCTTCTAGCAATGTTTTTATTTGTCTTATCCTGTACGAAGTTGCCTCCAATAACACCTCTCTTCCACAGCAATGCATGCTAAGGGTTGAAATCGGTTCTCCTAGCAATGTCTCCGCCAAATAATCGAGGAGTTCTCTCTCATTCACTACAATGCCCTCATTGTACCAAAGCGTTCTCTCGCCCGAGTCACCTCGATCGGCATCAATTAACTCATCTCCCCCCGAGCCTGAAAGCCGTCCTACCATGTCCTCGCTGTGACAAGTCGTTTTCGAGACGCGACGTTTTGTTTCGCCATTTGCGTGCCTCTCATTTAGTGAAGCAGCCAAACATTAAACGGTCGATGAGAAAGTCGTGTTATCGTTGTGTCATCAAAAAGCGGAAATGCGAACGAGCACGACCCTGTGGAGGGTGTATTGAGTCCCAGGTTCCGTGTGAGTACGCATCGCCAGAACCTGGAGAATCGGGGTTTAAGAACATCGATATGCCACAACAATCGAAGAAAGACTCACAGCCGCCTCTCTCGGCACAAGAAGGGCGAGAACTGGATGATCTCGAGTTTGGTGGTATCTCATCGAGATTGAGTCCACCTGAAGCTACACATGACGAACTTTTCCCACACGCCCTGCAAACTCCAGTATCTTACTCTGGGGATGAGCCTGCTGCCTCATCCTGCTGCAATATCTCTCAAGATGGATCTTTTCACTCGATACCTGCAGAACTTTCTCCTACACTGCCGTCTAGCTCAACTATATTTCCCGTCTCACAGTCTGTTGCTGGCGAGATATTTTCGCATGTCAATGACTACATCCCTGGAAATGAAGAGGGAGTACCCTTGACTTATCCATTTTCTGGTTTGCCTGACTTTCGGACGACTGGTCTTGACTGGCTTAGTGTTGATATGCCCAACTTTGGTCTCAACTCTGAACCATGGGCCATTGCAAGTATTTTGAACCACCCCGACACCCAGTCGCCTGCCAGTTCGAATCAATCTGGGTTTGGCACAGAAAGAATTATTTCACCCCATTCTTATCAGCCTCGCACCCCGCCGACTGCCATAGGCAGAACAGGAAATTCGGTGAATAGCCACAATCTGCATCCAGTAGAATCCAGCTATACAGGACAACCTTGGCCATTTGACCAAACCAGAGATTCCCCTCCTCATAGGTACTCTCTGCCACCCCTAAGAGACATTCTCAGAAGCACCTCAGGTAACCGAAACAAGCGCCTGAACAGTCTGGTGTCATTTCTTTCCGACGGCTATCTTCCGAATCTATCGTCAGTGGAAGATAGTAACGCCCCTCAGGTATTTGGCGATTTACACAGACTACTTGATCTTTATTTCTCGCGATTTCACGATATCCAACCGATTATCCACCGGCCAACTTGGAACATGTTTTCTTGTCCGACAATTCTTCTCACCTCAATGGCTTGCGTGGGAGCGCTGCTCTCAGATGATGAACAGGATACAGAGCTTTCATCGATGCTTAGTGAAATCTGCTTACCAATGATTTCATGGCTAGTAAGTCATTTACTGCACTGGACAAAGTAAATCATCCGCGATTGCATGCACTAAACAAGTATAACATAGGGTGCTACAGATGGAGGGAATTACCGAGACATCTCTTATCTTAACGCGCTCTGCCTGCATCAAATCTACTCTCTCGGATCCGGAAATAGACAACTCTATCAAAATGCTGACCGTTCCAGAGGTGTTTTGATTGGAAGTTTGCGAGGCATGGGCCTTTTAGGCTCCTCATCATGGGGCATAATAGACGAAACCCAAGACAGTGCTGAACTACCTGGGGCTGAAAACGACATGGGGCTTTTGAATCGTCAATGGGTATCTTGGGTTAGCCAAGAACACGAACGCAGGGCAGCTTGGGCCGCATTCGAATACGATTGCAGCCTCTGTACTCTTACCAGCCGCCGAGGCGCTATTGACCTAAGCGAACTGCCTCGAAAGTTGCCCTGTAACGAATCACTATGGGGGGCTACCTCAGCACAAGCTTGGTTGGCACTCCGATCACATCTAAGTATCTCCCCAAGCCTTTCAGATACTCTGAAAGACATATTCTCAGGGAAACAGATAAGCAATTCGCTGGGGACATGGGCTCGAAGACTTTGCTCGCAGGTCATAGGGCGCCTCTTGTGGGATTTGAAGCAGCTAGAGGTAGTGGCAATGCCGGAGCATTTCGGTCTTCCATCCCTCCTCGGTGCGCACCAACAATCCAAAAAACTTTTACTGCGCTCTCTTAATCACTTACTTGGCTCCATGTCCTCTCCGTCCAACACTCCTGAGCTGATTAGTTACAAGTAAGTAACATTTTGACAAGTTCATAGAAGAACAAGCTAATAACTGATAGCATATCTGGCCTCCTTTGCAACTACTCCCACCTCTATGCTGCTGAGGATATCATGGATGCCATTGTCTACATAGTTCGCCATCACATATCGCAGGATTGTTCAAAGAGTCTATATAACGTAGAAGTCGCCCAAATGAGGTTGAGATCCGCATTCACACAAGACGCTCAAAAGGGCAGAATGCTCCTCTGGCACGCGGCACAAATCGTTGGCATCGCTAACGAGTATCTGGTGTCGGCGCCATGCGAAATCATGCGCGTGTTCATGGCTTATATCTTCATATTGGCTTATTCCACATATGGCCCACGGTTTGCGTCTTCTGCCAACGATCAAGTACCTCTGCGGCTGGACCTTCCATGTCACGAGAACACATCTCGAAAGCGCTCTGTTAAGGACTGGGTCAGCACAGGAGGGCCGGCAGGTTTAGGGTCTATCAGGAATGTATTTGACGACGGCTGCGCCTCTCATTTGAGTCGTGACGCGCAAGTTTTAATGCAACGATTACGTTGTTGGGGATTGGCAGGCAAATTTTGCAAAATTCTTCATGTTTTCGAGACTAGGGGTTTTTAGATAGATGTCGTATCATAGTTCCCATGCTAACAGTATTGAGTACTTATCGAACAAGCTCCATAACACATGAAGTAAACTATGTAATGATGCATCAAAAAATAGCGATACAGTTTGGAGGGCTGCTTACCCCACCAGGCATATTGAGTGGTGATGCAACGACAAAGAACTCCCATCTCTGTTCTTCCTTGCAAATTCGACTGAGCTCCTCCAGGTCAAACAATTCTCCAACGGGCATACCCCAACCAGCAATTAAATACTCGTGGAGAAATACACCGGGTGCATCTCCCTGGTCTCCATTGCGCCGGTATGATTGCTTCGGAGGATAAACCTCGAAGGATATGGCATCACTCGCAACAGCAGAGAATCTTGTATTCCAAATCCATTTTAGAACATCTTCCGTGCCTTCAACACCTGCATGGAGAGGGTTTGAACTCTGCGCATAAGCAAGCTTATCCGCCGGAGTCATTTTGGTATCCCACTCTTTCGTAACTCCGATGCGAACAAAGAGAATATCACCGGGGCGGAATTTGATGTTTTCTTCCTTTGCAATGTCGAGAAGAACTTCCAGTGATACTCCATGGTCGGAAAAAGTGCTGTACTCTATCCCATGTCGCTCCGCATACGAAACATAGTCAAGGAGCACGCCTCGACCGCATATACCCTGTTTTGCCCAATGTTGTATCCCAATGCGCGTATTCTTTCGGTCTTCAATCTCTGCCGAAGTGACACCGCCGTAGAATAGTCGCTGTTTGGGATTGTCTTTTGTGGGAAACGGAGCTGAGAAGTGGCGCAGCCCATCCCACTGCGAAGACTGCTGTGGATTGAACACATAGAGGTCGTCAAAAGCAGTACCATTAAGTAGAGGAATGATGTGATGCTGTGCCGGGGCTCTGTTAAAATTGGCGACATCTAGTTTTGTTAAGTCCCAGTTAAGGGAAATGCGACGGCCAGTCTTGATGCATGATGCAGCAGCAGATGCCACGACATCAGGGGTGAGGAGGACAAGGCGGCCCAAGCCTTCTTCGGCAGATTGAGAAGGAAATGGCCAGACCTGGCGGGGATTTGGGAGACGGTCGAAAGGTAGGGAATTCAGGTTAACGGGAATCTCTGGGGATTCCTGTAACAATGCAATGGGTTCAATATCTGATATAGAATGTGTATGCATCTTTATGATATAATTTTGAGAGGAGTTCAAGAAGATAGCTTACAATGTTATCATCACCTTCGTGAGAGGAAATTATTGATCGGGAGCTCTTTCAAATCACCAGTTCTCATTCCAAGGACCCTTACCGCAACCCCCCGCTTCTCCGCAAATTAGCAGACGGAAGCTATCTGCTCCCCAGGCGGAGTGTACCACCTCGTCTACGCGTTGGCGTGGGTATCCCCACCTCCAGCATTTCGATAGAGTGGTACGCTCCGAGCTGCTTGCCACTGAGCTGTGCACGCGCTTGGCGCAATGGTTTCATGCTGCGTTACCACGCTTGATTAGTCCAGAACATGTGTGACCAGAGCGATGCGTTTGCATTCCTCCCTTCCTGTCTCAGGAGTATAATGATGCCATGGAGCCCCTTCCGTCCCCAGCCTTCTAATAGCATTGCCGTTTTCCTTTTACACTACACAATTTTCAGATATACCAAAGAAGAGAAAGCGATAACAACTGCAGTATATGATATTGGCCACGACTGGGCCGGACAGCTTTGATTCAGCGTCTTCAAAATGGTCGTCTCCCATGCTACACTCTACAATCGCCTAGTGACCGTCGCGGTCGCTTTTGGCTCTCTTGTAAGTCTCCCGCTACTAGATCAAGTATGTCAGAAGATTCTAAGATGTTAGACATACGGATACTGCTCTTCAATTATTGGCAGTACGATTGGCCAGCCGGGATGGTATGCCTACTTTGACCTTCCCTCAAGTGGCACTCCTGGTTATGCAACAAAAACCACTTCGTCAATTGCTACCGCCAATGGTATATATAGCGCGGGCGGTGCTGTTGGCTCTCTATTTATTATGTGGGCGGCATCGGCTCTGGGAAGGAAGCAGTCGATCCAAATCGGGGGGTTCTTCGCTCTCCTGGGGGGCGCTCTTCAAGGGGGTGCCGTGAATATCGGGTACGTTGGCTTGACTTTACTATTCATAATAATCCGGTTTGAAGATGTTAAGCTAATTGTACCTATTTAAAAATCTCAAGTATGTTTCAGGCAGGACGCTTTCTGGCAGGTGTCGGCATTGGCATCCTGGTAACAGTATGCCCTATGTATATGAGCGAGTTGGCACCACCTGAGAAGCGCGGCTGGCTGGTCGGTCACCACGCAATTTTCGTTGTCTTTGGATATATGCTTTCAAGTTGGCTTGGATTTGCGTGCTACTTTGCCACAGCCCAACAGCCGGACTTTGCATGGCGCTTCCCTCTCTGCATGCAATGCTTTGGCCCTCTGGTGCTGCTAGTAGCATCACTTTGGATCCCAGAATCACCTCGGTGGCTTTTGCAGAAAGGCAAGCTAGAAGAAGCATGGATAGTTGTGTTGAATCTCAGAAGGTCGCCAGAAGACCAAGAAAACATGGCTGCGAAAGAGGAACTCTACCAGATCCGAGCCCAGATTACACTTGACGCTGCGAGGCTAAAGGCTATTGGATGCGGGCCATGGATGGCGGTGATCAAGAAGAAAAGTTACCGGAAAAGAATGATTATTGGATTTCTAACCCAATGGGGTGCCGAATTTGCTGGACCTCTTATCATTGTGAGTCTACTCTCTTCCATTGTTAGCATCCGTCGCTAATTTGACAGAATAATTACTCGGTCATATTATATACCAATCTGGGTCAAACGGGTTACATGCCTCTATTGCTATCCGCACTCTGGCTCACCACCGCCGGCTTGATATACAATCCATTTGGCGCGTGGCTACATGATAAAGTCAATTCGCGAAGGTGGATGTTTATGGTTGGTCTATTCGGCTGTTTAATTACCACCAGCGGGCTCGCAGCCTGCGTGGCCCAATTCGCAGGGACATCGAACAAGGCTGGCAATGCAGCGGGAGTGTTCTTCATTTTTCTATACCTTGCATTTCAAGGGTATGTTGTTGTATACAATACTAAAAGTCCATCCATTCTTTGAGAAAAGACCATTGGCTAACGGATGCTAACAGAACCGGTTGCGATACGACGATGTATATATATGTTGCTGAGATCTTTCCTACGGAAATTCGTCCTATTGGCATGGGGTTCTCTCTTTTCGGACAATTCTCCAGCACTATCATTCTCCTACAAACTGCGCCGATTGGAATCGTCAATGTTGGCTGGAAATACTATCTTGTCATCATCATCTGGTGTATCTTCTTCATCCCAGTCGTGTATTTCTTCTTTCCTGAAACAGCTAAGCTGTCATTGGAAGAAATATCGGCACGCTTCGGGGACGATGTTGCAGTCCATGTTACTGACGTCCCAGATGAAGAGCGCAGAGAGCTGGATGACTTTTTGAAAGGAAAAGATGTTGTTCACCTGGAGGAATCGCGAGACCCAAGTGGTGGTGGTAGCATAAAGTCTTAGCAAGAACGAGATTAGCTATATCGCCGCATGCATGTAGCTCGAATTGACCAAAACCTAATAGGATCTATGACAAATGGATCGAATAAAATGTTGAGAAGTCTCTCCTGCGACGACAACAATATGGGGTGATCTTTTAAATTTAGAAATACTTCTCGGTATTGGCGGCACTGATAGCCCAGGCATTGATGTGGTGATTGAGTCTCCGGGCTGTACCGCTGCTCCCTCGGATGAAAGTGTACCCAATTATATTCCGCGGGGTATTCTGATGGGGATCCCACCGGAGCGCTGAAGCTCTACTTTCCCACCACGCCTAGAGGAATTATTACTGCGACATACCGCAAGATGTCCTCTTTTGATCTCGTTTGGGAGATTGGGGTCGTTATTTCATCATCGGCAAATGTTTTGTCTCCACCTATACGTTCTGGCGAATTTAAAAATAGGCACAGAAGGAGTAAACAAGAACATGTATAACTACATCATACTGTTCAAGATATAGCTTGTCGTAGGTCTTTCCCAAATACATGAGTCTATGCTAGTATGCTGCGACTAAACAAATTATTTCCTCCTTATTAAAATTGTATTCATTAATATTACTTTCTGAGGTTCAACTTCCAGCTAGTAGTGAGCTCTCACAGCCGCATGGGGAAAATCTTGAATACATGAATCACGGTCATTTGAATGGCCTCGAATTCCATATCAAACTAGTCATTACTCGTTATATGCGGCGGTCCTCTATGATAAAGGATTCCAGGTCACCTGTAGTGAGATTGCCTGAGGACTCGTAAATACGGTGCCCTGGACTTGTCCAGTTGGAACCTCAGTGGCATAGAAAGTTGATGATCCTTCAAACGTCAAGTGCGAGCCATCATAGGCAAAGCTGCTGCCGGCAGAGATGGATGTATCGCAGCTAAAAGAAGAGTCGCTCAAGACTGCGCACTTGCCCTTACTAGAGTTAAGAGAAAATGTTGTGCCGTCAGCGTTTGGCGTAGCAGTGTATGTAGCTGGGGTACCGCCGCCGCGATACCACGCCCCCTTGCTGATGAGGAATCCAGGACTCGTTGTGCTAGGAGTATCGACATATATGTAAGCCTTGCCGGAAAGGACACCCGCAGGTATGGTCGGGCGTGTGGTGCTAGTGCTGGTAGCCGCCTTGGTGGTTGTCGTCGACGTAGGGGTGCTATACTTGGGCAGATATTTGATGCCAGTTTTAGGGCAGGTAGAGGGTGCGCCAACGGGGTCAACGGGGACAAACACGCCTGACTGAACGGAGCCACGGACATTGTATTGGTACCATAACTCGTCAAGCTCACCATTCTTGTTGCAGTTGATGATGACGTTGTGGCCGAAATGCGAAGTAAGAGCATCCTGGATTGCAGCCAGAGTGTACGTAGTTGTTGATGATGGCAAGATGCCAGCTGCGGCAAGCCAATCATATGAGGGGAGAGTTTGGAATAGAGTAACAGCTCTCCTGAAATAGTCACCGACTTCCTGAGTAGGCTGGTAATTGGGATAGCACCTGGGTTCAAGAGTGCTGATGCATGTACCATGCTTGCCGAATTCGTGCTCCCAAAAGCTCTCATCGTTGCCTGTGTAATCTTTCCAGTATGTTTGCATATACTCCAGAGTACAAGGATCTTGTTCTTGAAGGATGGCAGTGATATTGGTGTATGCCCTAGAATTATCACAATTCTGTTCATAGGTTCCATCGCAATTGTCAGGCCTACGCAAGTGGTCAGTAGAGTGCTTAAGAAACGAGAGGTCTTTTAGCAGAATTTTTTTTTTCTTACCAGAGACCATGAATGGTCCACGAGTTATTCGGCCCAGTCGATGGATTAGTGTCCCAAAACTGTGTTTGAAGGAGTTGACCACCGGGGTAGTTGAAGCGGCAAGTATCAGCCACAGCCGAGATATTGTGACAGCTCAACGGCATGGCGCACGACACAGAGGCTGCCATCACGGAGCCAGCGCTTAGGGCCGCCCCAACTAGCAATTGTCCCAATCCCATTTTCCCGAGCAGTCAGCGAATGGCCTTTTTGGATAAAGAGCTACCATTGGAATTATATTTTTTACCAGCAAGACCTGCCTCTTATATACAGCTGAAAGATTTTCTCTCTCGGGGTCTAGCCCACATTGGATAGAACTATTGTCAAGGCTTACGGCTGCATTCGCACACCGAAGTTCCGCCAAGAGTTGATTGGTATGCCTAGAGCTGGATAGCAAATCCCCACGTGTCAATTTTCTGAACTTCCCTTCGCAGTTAGGTCAACAGACGATAGCTGAAAGGCAAACAAATACACATCTATTATTACCACCTAGCTAGCAGAATTAATCCTCAGGCATTGGACCTTTTGCTTATCGCCGAATATTGGCCATGGGTTAAATGTTCTCGTTGTGGGCTTTCTAGTGATGCACGCCCTTGGATTTCTCGGCTGCTGGCCAGCTGAAAGATTGCAACCCCACTGCTAAAACAACAAACAACATGATCTTTACCTTATCTCGTTGCGGTAGAGACACCTTTCTCGAATGGAATTTCAAGCCCACAGTAACTATTTCCCCGTTGTATAGTATTTGATAGAGATTGAATTCAGTGGATGCGAGTATACATTCATTTGTCCCTGCACATGTGAAAGGGATGACATCGCTGATACTCTTCCAAGATTCATCGGGCATCTGCCTCTGCGTACGCTCGGATATAAGATCAAATTCAGGCGCATTAAAAATTTAAATCTCAAAAATTACTGGCAGAGCTGCCCGATAAATGGGGAAGTAATTGCAGCTCAGGATGATTTCTGCATATTTACTACTGAACCCGTTACGGTACAGCTCTTTGCCAATTCACATCAGAGAATAGCATCCATGGAAATTTCGTACCTACAGTGGGGTGTGCTCTGACCGGATATACTTCTCTTTTTAGGCTTAGACGCCTTAACTGTTCTGCGAATCATGGTAGCGTCCACATAAGTAAGCATACAGCATATTTCGCCGTGGAATATTAAGCTTACTTTGAACTTTTTCTGCTGCATGAAAACAAAGATCTTGTAGCCCGCCCAGCGGAAAAGTCATTGTACATCATTATGCAAGTATTTCTGAACCTAGAGACTTTCGCTACTCGGCTGCTCGTTAATTCTATGATGAGTTGCATGATAAGTTGAAGATGTCACGAACGCTGATGTGCCTCAATAGAAAACTAGGAAGCTTACCCTTTACTTCAAGATATCGTCACGCTAGAGGCTACGCAGCTGCACAATGATGTTCTTCACTCTGGTTTCAACAACAATATGCAGGCGAGGCAGCCATACTACAATACACACAAGCGCGAGCCGATTGCCCGTTCCGATCCGATCTTCCCTCCCCCTACTGCTTTTTACAAACCATCTGTCACGCAAGCTGTGCTATGGGGTGCATATCCAGCTAGAGAGCGCAGATACGCCACGTGGAGGGGCAGCTGGTTGTACTGCACAGTATATTCTCCACTGATGCAAATACCGGGAATCGCCGATATCCGTTTCTTTCGTCTTCTGAACAAGCCGCTGGATCATTTTTGCTAACAGTTACAAGAATTGTACGAACATAATCCATTCTCTACCTGTCGCGTAAGGCCGTGGTATTGTCTTAAGAATAAATTATCGCTTCGTTCTACAGTACCTAGGTATAGAAGCTAGATGCCTTTATGAGAAACGAAACGCGGGGCTATTAGCTATTGGGGTAGTGCTCGAGGTTCCCCATCACCCACCCAGAAAAAAAACTTGGGGGTGGCTCCGCACCTCATCGTTTGATATGTCTAACTGTATGAGTACTCAGGGTCTTGGATGGAAGAAGGAAGGGAAAAAATTGATCTATTTGAAGTTATATGCGCTACATAGGCCGAGTTAGTGCCCTGATATTCCGGTTCGTTGGCATCAGCTTGGTACACATACAACTTTCTGCGTACTTGAGGCCCGTTTGCGAGCCTATCCATGCGCCATTACGTATATGTGACTCCGAACTATGAATTCTCGCATTCATATGCGAGCAGTCAAACGTGTCTTTTGACCTTGCAATCTGGGTACGTGAACTTAGTCTTAGTTGGATACTGTATACCTAGTAGGTATTGAAGTGATAGAGCGGTGTAGAAAATGTTGGCAGCTGTGGATAATGTGCATCGAGTTTCCCCGCGCACGTGGTATTAAGACCTACGACCAGCTCAAGACCATTCTGTGAAACTAAATTACTGAACCCCATACATTGCTCGACATACCTTTCGCCAGGAATCAATTGACATGTATCGCCTCCAAGGCTCTGTAAGCATATCAGACACATATCTCTATTTCCATGTACCGTAGTTGTCGTTGCTATTCTCGGGGAACAGAGTTCGCTCCCCCAAATTAATTTAGCGCCCAGGTACCCCCTCTTTGTGGCATCCGTATAATCGTCACAATTGTATGTGCGAAAACAGCGAAGATGACACTAGAATACATTAAGCAAATCGGTTGGTACTATTGCATCTTGTAATCCTTCTTAATGGGAGTGAGTCCGCTGCATAGTGCGTCAACGAAACTTTACAAATGAGTATTATGTATATGCCGTTTATCAATGGACACGCGAGGCCGAATCATGTATAAATATTGTCCCCTGGCTACTATAACAATAGCTTTATCGCGTCTTTGTATCTTCAAAATTGGCACTGCACTGCTATAGTACTTTATAAATAGATTGGAAGGCCGTATTGTGGTATATAACAAGGGGTTTGTATAATCACATGCAAATTGAGATGGTGACCAATGCGTAATACGCGACTTTAAAAGAAACTATTTGTTCTATTGAATAGAATAGCCCACATTACAATTAGCTTCTCAACGAAGGAGCTGTAGTTAGATCTTACAAACGACTTCAATGCGTTGTAAATGCTCTGTTCATGTATTATTATCTTTACCCCCTTCCAACAAAACCTTTCCGATATTCTACGGTGAGTGATATATAACGGCTACCATTTGTCGCTTCCACATGTCGAATAGCTAACTACCCTGGATATGTTCTTGTATGTAACCATCGAGAAGAGACTTGAACAGCGTTACCAAGTCTGAACTTATGAAGACTATAGCATGGATGTTCTTAAGGCATCTGTGTGATCACTACCTACCAGACAAGCAAGTCGCCAATGTCTCACAAGACGACTGGGCAACTACTTCTCTCTCTTACAATATAAAGGTGGTACTAATTAACGACAGCAGCCATAATTGTATAATATATACAGGCTCCTATCAGTGCATGGAATCTCTACCAGGTTCGCATTAACATTAGAAAAGCAAAGGCACATTCGAGAACAGTGCTGTCCGCTTGCAGTCGCGGTCGCGAACGTAGTTTTCCTGTCAATTCAGATAGTTCTAGAAGCAGTCTGGTAGTATTAAAAGGGTCACTTTGAGAGTTCTATTTGATATGGTATCAAAATCCTCCACGCCAGTGAGGCATACTTTTTGTCATGCTCGCTCTATTCATTTCGAAAGTCTTTTGCTATTCGCCACGTGAAAACATTTGGCTAACATAGAGAATGTAGGAGTCATTACGGTATATCTCATATCTCAAGCCATTTCAGCTGAGCTTAGCCTGTTAACCTCTCAGGCTATTACAACAATCTTATTACGAGATGCGCCACGAGATTGCGTAACATATCGCACACCATGCCCTCACCATGCCCTCTGAAGATCGGACATGCCGCGACGTAGTATTTGAAGACTTGCTAACGGCTATTCTGTTTAGTAGTCTTTCTCCCTCGGACCGACTGCATATTAGGTTGTCTTCGCGAAAACACCAAGGTATTGTCAGGTGGGAATCAAGCGTATTAGCCTCTATTGGATGTTCCATTCCGCATTCAGTAACCATAGCATACGATGTTGACTTTTGGTCACCAATTGTGGCATGGATCGCAGCATCACACACAGACTATGGAATTTTTTAGCCGCAACCTCTGGCTATATTATGTGTAATGCTACGCTTTGTATAATGACCATGCATTCTGCCAGCTTATTTAATGGGTAATATGTATTGAGGCGGAGACGGAGTTTATTAGCCGCCAGTCAAGGCTATGCATGTTGCGGATTCCCCGGGCTTTATCCTGTGATGCCGAATGCTACATTGACATGACACCTTGGGACAAGTAGACAGAGACATCGCCGTGATTATAAAATGGGTTATATCATGCCAAAACATTCTACCATGATCCCACACAGTCTCAACACCAGCCGCTTCAAACGAGATCATCATGGTTGTAGGCATTCTTGCGACTCTGGCCACGCTGGCCACACTGGCAGCTAGCGTTCCCCTTGAGGAACGACAGTCTTGCTCAAGTGTTTGGTATTACACTAAGCGTTTCTTTCCGCCTAGAAAAATAATACTAACTCATATCCAGGGGTCAATGTGGTGGCCAAAACTGGGCTGGACCGTTCTGCTGTGCTTCCGGAAGCACTTGTGTGTATTCCAATGACTACTACTCTCAGTGTCTTCCTGGCGCGGCAAGCTCAAGTTCTTCCACTCGTGCCTCGTCGACAACTTCTCGGGTGTCGTCAGCAACATCGACTAGATCAAGCGCTTCAACGCCCCCTCCTGCCTCTTCAACTACACCAGCGCCGCCAGTCGGATCGGGAACGGCAACATACTCGGGTAACCCCTTTGCTGGAGTCACCCCTTGGGCCAATTCCTTTTATGCCTCTGAAGTCAGCACTTTGGCAATTCCAAGCTTGACAGGAGCTATGGCCACTGCTGCGGCCGCTGTGGCAAAGGTGCCATCTTTCATGTGGCTGTAAGTACTCTTGATATGACACAATGTTCCAACATATTAACCGCTGTTGCAGAGACACTCTGGATAAGACTCCTTTGATGAGCTCCACGCTGTCAGACATCCGTGCCGCAAACAAGGCTGGAGGCAACTACGCTGGACAATTTGTTGTCTACGACCTGCCGGATCGTGATTGTGCCGCCGCTGCTTCCAATGGTGAATATTCCATCGCTGATGGTGGCGTGGACAAATACAAGAACTACATCGATACCATTCGTGGAATCGTCACTACCTTTTCTGACATTCGCATCCTTTTGGTCGTTGGTAAGAACTCTAAGCCCAATGCTCACTAGAATCCATTCTAACTATGCCTCCATCCAGAGCCCGATTCTCTTGCGAACCTGGTTACTAACCTCGGCACTCCCAAGTGCGCAAACGCCCAATCTGCATACCTGGAATGCATTAATTACGCCATCACGCAGCTAAACCTTCCAAATGTTGCGATGTATTTGGATGCTGGCCACGCTGGATGGCTTGGATGGCCAGCAAACCAAGACCCAGCTGCCCAGTTGTTCGCAAACGTTTACAAGAATGCGTCATCTCCTCGAGCCGTCCGTGGATTGGCCACTAACGTGGCTAACTACAATGCGTGGAATATTACTACCGCCCCTTCATACACTCAAGGAAACGCTGTTTACAATGAGAAGCTGTATATTCACGCCATCGGACCCCTTCTTGCCAACCACGGCTGGTCAAACGCTTTCTTCATCACTGACCAAGGTCGGTCTGGCAAGCAGCCAACCGGGCAGCTCCAGTGGGGTGACTGGTGCAATGCTGTTGGCACTGGATTTGGTATCCGTCCTTCTGCCAACACTGGAGACTCACTGTTGGATTCATTCGTCTGGGTCAAGCCAGGTGGCGAGTGCGATGGTACTAGCAATAGCAGTGCACCACGATTTGATTATCACTGCGCTCAATCAGATGCTTTGCAGCCAGCACCTGAAGCCGGTTCTTGGTTCCAGGCTTATTTCGTGCAGCTTCTTACGAACGCGAACCCGTCATTCCTGTAGGTCGATTGACCGTGGGGCTTTATAAAATGTGTTCGGATGAATGAGTTTCTATTTGATGGATCCTGTATATATTTCAGGTACCAGCAGCTGGTTGATAGGCCAGAAATAAATAACTTGATGGTTGATGTATGGTGAACATCAAAATCCTTTATTTGCTATAAATTCTTTGGTTGGATACTGCATTCTACAGTTTAGCGCAGTTTAGCTGCCAATCCATTAGAACACCTACGAAATTGCCGACAACATCGACCCTGTGTGACCTTTATAAACTTATTCTTGCTCAATCATTTAGATTGCAACTAAACATCATTTAGTTGCTTCTCGTTCTACTATGCCGCGAACTTCTCCATGACATGTAGTTATTTGTAATGAAAATCCCAAATCTGCCGACCATCACTAGACTTGATCCCCAGACTACCAGTCTCGCGATATCGATGGCTTTGGCACTCGAGAATGATGCCATATAAAGAGATTTAGCCGCAATGGTAATAATCGCCCCTTTGCAGAAAAGACTCGCTCTTTTACTCATATCAGTAACAGCTCTACTTGGACGCCTGGCACTAATAAGTGTGCTCATAATAACCTCCCTTGCTTGGTCTAAACTCAGATCTTTTGAAGGTTTTCCAAATGCAGAGAGGGATTTCTTCTCCAGGTAGTATGTATATGGGCGCGTTGTCGCATGGATTGAGTGCGCTATTAGGAGCCCAATTGGCGAGGTGTTGTATCGCATTAGGTGGAAGAATCTGTTGCGCATCTGATGCGCATCTTGGGCGCCCATTTCTAGTGTGATTTTGCCGGCATGAATTTGTCCAAGTATATTATCGATAGCATCTCCAACAGCCTGATGATACTCTTTGCGAACACGGTTGTCATGAATGATCCATTGGCTAAAAATGACGAAGATTCCTTCATAAAAGTTGAACCGAGTGACTGAGAAGGGCTGAAAGATTGTAGTGACGAAAAAGTTCTCCATCTCCAATGCGTCGACCACTTGATTCATGTAGAGTTCTCACTGCTGGTTCTGAGAGCATGATATGGGATCTATTTCTCATATGTATCCAACGATGGTAGCGTTGAAAAAATTTCAAGAAATTCTTAGCGCGCGGCACGTAGTTTGTTTGCAACAGCGTGAGCACAATGCCCAACCCGCTAAACATGCCCCCCACTCATCGGCGATATTACACAGGTAAGGTATTCAATAAGAATCTCATTGCTGATATATGCTTAAATAAATGCTTCCGAATAGGCAACACTGGGAAATACCTTGCTCACACCACTTGGAGGGCCACAGTCGCTGACATAATAATGTAGGGCGCGCAGATCACATCAATTGGAGGAAGGGGAACCTGAAATTGTTGCCACAAGGGTATTGATGACCTCTAAGATGAGTTCTCATTGTCTCGTTTCGTTGGCTGCATGAGCACACTTAGATTCAGTGTTATGAATGTATCCATTGAAGTAAGAGCTATGTCACGTTAGCCAAAGAACCGTTGACTCTTTTACATAACAACATCCATACAAAATAATTGTGTTGAGCATGTGTGTGCTCGCTAAAGTGATCCCTATGCTAACCACTTGGCACTCTTCGCTTGGCCGTTGTTGAAAGTAAAGCAGTTGTAACCATCGCCCAGCTCAATTGCGACTCCCGTAATCTCATTTACGCAATTCTCGTCGCTATAAAATGAGACAGGCTGCTGAACATTGTCGAATTGGCTGCCTCTATACTGAGCACTGGCAAATGCTGCAGTGGAGCTGGTACAATCGCCTGGCTGAACAACTGTGGTCCCAACAACGATTCCACCAGCACATCTTGCATCGGTATAAGAGTCAAAGAGCACAGGGTTCTGGGCGAGAACAGCTGAGCAAGCTGACAGAAGGCATAGAATCTGGATGGAGTTAGCACTCTTGATGCAGTCTTGATGCAGAAACAGGAGAGAGGGATAGGGAACATTAAAGTATAATTACATACAGTTTTTTGCATTTTGTCAAAGCACTGTCTTCTTAACGAGGTGATATGAGAACAATAATTGTTTATACTTGATGGAACGGAGATGCAGTGTCTAGTTTGCTCTCAAGGAGAGACCACATGGCGTATATATAGATATATCGCTTCTTGCGTACAATGTAATATGCACGCCCGCAAATAACCATTACCCCAGAACAAAATGTATCACGGAAGAAATATCTGTCCGGTCAGCGTAGTACTGGCTAACATCCCGGTCCCTTTACCCCATAGTTTCTGTAGAAGGCAAGGACCAGACAAGACAAATCATCAATTGAGATGCGTTCGCAATCAAGTTTTTTTTTAACAATTTATGCGGACTTATGCGGCAACGTTAATCTTTGGCGGGATTTTGCCGCCATTTTGGTTCGGTACATATTCCAATACAGGAATGGTATCCGATGCAACAAGGCGATTGCGTATGTCTTACAACCTGGCCTAACCCAGGTATGCATAAAGAACAGCTAGCCCAATCAGGATCAAAGATTTGACCGCTCACCCATCTAGGCATAAGAGCAGAGGTGTACTGTAAAACAGAGGTTGCAACTGGGAACATCATGTAATGAGCCACCCGAGATGGCATAGTACATAAGTTCGATCCGTTACACTCGTTTGGATAATTTACACAGCGACTCATTAACAATGTACCAAAAATAGATACAGGCCACACCACCTAATATACTTTAGTTACCTATGCCCATCAAAGCCTACTGCCGCAGGGGCAGGGTGTTATTAGCGGTAAATGGAAAGGGTTGACAGAATGTCTCTATGAGACACGGTTGGATACTATTCCCTTGCGTATGAATATTATTTGAGAACCTCTGAGTGGCAGTAAGAATAGTGGTGGGGGGATAACTCGTATCCGAACACATCAGGAATCTTCAGAAACTCGCTACAAAGAGCTCTTAACTAGTCGTGAGCCATCCCCTTGTTTCCAAAATATTATATAATTATACCTTTATTATATAGTGTTTTTTTACCTTGAACTGATACTACTCTAAATGAAAATTCTGAGCAACTCGACGAGAGCCAAGATCGCCATCGCCTGGCCATATGGCATGGGCGTAATGGGAATTTTCTTGTAAAACTCCAAATCTGATCCCATGCCCGTTCCAAATGATGTGTTTAACAGTTGGCCATCGGAGTTGATATTACTCAAGACACCCTGAATTGCTTTGAATGCTACATTTCTGTATTTCTCCTTCAGGTAGTGCTTGCGTTGTGCCTTCAGCAAGCCGAATGCAAAGCCAGCTGTTGCACTGGACTCCTGATAAGACCCATCCTCTTCTGGAATATCCAGTAAAGTGCGCCAAAGCCCGCTTGGTGCTTGAAAAGCTTTTAATGCTTCACATTGAGCAGCTAGCGTGGATTTTAAATGAATGCAGAACGGGTCATCGGAGGCTAGATCTAATAGCTCGATAATCTCTGGTATCACAATTGTAAGCCAGCTATTACCCCGTGCCCATCTTGCCGACGCAAAGTTGTGGCCTCCATCGTTGAACGACCATCCGTGGAAGAAGAGGCCTGTCCTGGCATCAAATAGATACTGAATATGTAGCAGAAACTGGTACTTTGCCTCTTTGACATAATGAGGACGATCTAGCACAAGTCCAATCTTGGCCAGCGGCAACACCGTCATCATCAAGGTGTCGTCCCACAGCTGCTGATCGTTTTCCTCCAAGTACGTGATATGCTGCATTCCTCCGTATTTTGTTCGCTCCAGGTCATGATATGCCCATTCTGCCCAACTATCGAGCCAGAGGAGATATGTAGGGTTCCTTGTTTTCTCATAAACATACGCCAAGGTGAGCATGGCTGCCATTGTGTTAATGTTTTTGGTTGTACCGCCAGCAGCAAATCGGTTTTGGAACCAGTCTTCTATGATCTGAAGATATTTGGGATCTCCTGTCGCCTGGTAGTACTGCCATATTCCGTAAAGTCCGACACCATGTGTCCACTCCCAGTCATTCCACCCCTTGGTGTCTATTACTCGGCCATCGGCAAGAGTCATGAGAAATTCCCCGGTCTCATCCTTTATATTGACTAGTCCATGGATGAGGAGTTGGATTTTGGAGTGTATCTCCTTTGCGTCAAATCCATAGGCGGTGAGTGGCATACTGCTAGTCGGCTGTAGGTAATGGCTGGGAAAATTGGCAGTTGGAAAAACTGGAAATCGTTAAAAGACAGCCTTAAGAGTAGTATTTATCACGAGTAGAAGCCGCTTGGAAGCAGTTCAAGTGAGTCGTGGCCAGACCATGACACATAACACTAGGCAACTTGAGTCTTGCTCGGAGGAGATCGCCCGTCGGTGAATCCTAGTTTCTCGGAATTACCAACTTCGGCTCGGCTCATTTCGAAGCGAGCAATCGCCACATCAGCTGGGGTTTTCCATAGTTTGCGCCTTTTAGCATCCGCCCCGCAACGCCACAAGGGAGGAATTAACGAGTCGCGAGGGAAGGTCTTCCAACAACAAAGGGTCGCTTCACGTTCATTGGTGGACTATACTCAGTTCCACCATCTTGATGCTCGGTGTAAATCGAAGCGAGAGCTGTTTGAAGCTTCATCAGCTCATCCCCAGAGCTCGTTTCCACAGCAGAGTTTGGGGAAAGTCGCTAGTTTCGGCGTAACCCCAGATTTTGTTTTGCATTTGCGGGGAGAAGGTCTTGGCATCTGTCGGTATGCAGAATTGCTGGGCCGTTCAAATAAATAAAATACCGGTTATCGCCTCACTTTTTCTCAACGAGCCGCTCATGAGGCCTATAATCTTGCTTCAATCACACCATATTTGATACCAGAACGGGGACGGTTGAGCCTCTATCTCACAATGGCGCCACCAAAGTCCAACCCCAGCGTTGACGAAATCGAGAATAATATAGCGACGGTTCTATCAAACGAGATTGAGAAAGACCATACAGATTACGGAAGAGTCGACAAGGAACTTGCTCAATACATTACCGATGCCAGAATCACTATCAGCCCGGAGAAGAACGATGAGCTGCGTCGTAAAATTGATCGGCGTATTCTAGCCGTCATGATTTCGACGTATTTCTTACAAGCTATTGACAAAGGCACCATGTCTTTTGCATCAATTATGGGCATCAAAACCGATACTCATTTGTCTGGACAAGACGTAAGTTAGCTCCTGTATGTGATGGTCAAAGTCAATCATGTGCTAAATTGACTTGGAAAACATAGTATAACTGGTTGACAACCTGCGTTTTTATCACGATACTTATTGTCGAATATCCTCAAAACTATATCATTGCGAGGGTGCCAATCGCGAAATATCTCGGTTTCAATATTGTGGCTTGGGGTGCGGTGTTAGCCTGCACCGCTGCCTGCACCAATTTTACCGGGCTGCTTGTAGTTCGAACTCTCCTGGGACTTTTTGAGTCTGTTTGTCAGCCAACATTCGTTGTTTTGTCTGCAATGTGGTATAGACGAGAAGAACAAGCTGCTCGTGTAGCTTATTGGTAAGCTTTAAGAGTCTGAGATATATACACGAGTATTCGCTAATCTCTTAAACCGTAGGTATATGATGAACGGCGCTCAGCAAATCGTCGGCGGTCTTCTAGCATACTGTTTCAGCCTTATTCAGTCGGGACCCCTAAAGTCGTGGAAGTGGCTATTTCTCATCTACGGGGTCATTTCCGTTTGTTTTGGCTTCTTCGTAGCGTGGTACATGCCTGATTCACCTATGAGAGCCAAATGTTTCAGCGAAGAAGACAAACGACTTATGGTTGAGAGAGTCCGTGATAACCAAACGGGCATCCAAAATCGACAATGGAAGAAAAGTCAATTCATTGAAGCACTGAAAGACCCCCAGATCTGGGGCTACTGCTTAATCCAGCTCTGCACCACGCTACCCACTTCCGGACTTGGTGCATTCCAGGGCATTATTATTTCGAGCATGGGATTTACAGTTCTCCAGACTCAGTTGCTGGCGATGGTCCTTGGGTTCTATATCATCATTGTGCTATTGGGCTCGACCTGGCTGGCTAAGCGAACAAACCAGAATCTCTACATAATGACTGGTTTTATCATCCCGTGAGTGTCTCTCGCCGTTATATGATCTCTGACATCGTCAAACTGTTAACCTTGATTCAAATTAGCTCTTTCATTGGAACCATTTGCCTTATGACTGTCCCGATCGTTACGCGAAGTCAAAAAATTGGTCTTGTTGTCTGTTACAATATTACCATGTCGTTCTGGGCAGCCCAAACACTAGCGCTGTCTTTACTATCACGAAATGTCGCTGGACAAACGAAAAAGAGTGCTGCAGTAGCGCTCAATTTTATCTTCTGGGCAACAGGCAACGCAATTGGTGAGTGCTCGATACACTGAAGTTTGGTGGCTGGTAAATTGCTAATGCCAAAAAGGCCCTCAAGTCTTCCTGTTCTGGGATGCACCCCGATACTTCATCGCCTTTGCCACCCATCTAGGATGCTATAGCTTGCTTGTTATAGTTCTTCTAGGCTTGCGCTTCTATCTCTCATGGGAGAATAAAAAGCGAGATAACCTAGCGGCTGCTGGAGTGCGCGAGGCGCGTGATGACCGCATGGTGCACGCATGGGAAGATTTGACAGATAAAGAGAATCCAAACTTCCGCTATGTGTTTTAAGATACCTTTATATAGGTAGCTGGATCTCAATGTGGATCTAAATCTGCATAATGATTATACATGTATTTGATGCTTTATGAGAAAGTCTATGCCATTTAATGAGGCATTCGCCAAGATTATAATAGTAATGGAGAGCTCACATACCTCCTTTGAGTGGCAACGTAATCTCTGTAAAGAAGGGCAGACTATATACCCTGGAGGTGCTGTCGCTAGCAATCAGGAGTCGTGGCATAATTTTTAATGTTGCAGGAAGGACGCAATGTGTGGAAGTTGTAATGTCATTCAAAGAGTATTCCTAATATATCAACTTGGTTACATATTTGACATAGTCAGGCATAGATATATTTTCCAAGCGTTGCTACTCACGCCATCACTATGAGGAGATTCTCCTTGTTTCCAAGACACTATTGACGCTTGCATTTCGCCTTTAAAACGCACAAACAACCTCTCAACTTCAAGACTCCAATCCATCGAATCGACGAGAGACTTCTGTGAATGCCACTGAGTGAAATTAGTTTGGCAACTTTGTAGCTATGTTTGTCATACATACAGTGAACAGCAGCTGCAATCACAAGAGGCTGTTAAGTGATTGTAGTCTGCTACGAGCAGTTCGTGTTCATCGGCTGAGCAGGTGTGCAAGGGTTGATGCCATTCACATCCTGGTTGTAATTTGTGCAAGAGTATTGGATATAAATGGTCTGCACAGATCCGAAGCCCAGGCAAGATGCGGTAACCTGACCACTGGGTGCGTTGTTGGATGTACATCTGCCTAACTCAGTGCCGTCACCATTGTTTTTGTAGTAGACAAAGTCGTTCCCGCTCTTATAGAAGTTGATATCAACTCCGCATGCATAAGCTCCAAAAGAGTTGTCCAGAATCGGATATCCGCTAAGGCTTGAGGATTTTTCCCACTGACAGCAACCCGGAGATTCAGAACCATCAGATATGAATATGAGGTCTTGAGTTTCAGAAACGCCGCCTGCGTGGTCGATTACGGTGTATGATTCTGCAATAGCAAAGTTGTAGCCATTGGCGACCCTGAGGAGTCCTGCTAGGCCAAAGATAAAAGAGAGCAAAGGTGCTGGAGCCATATTGGAATAGAAAAAAAAAGATGAAGTTTGGCAAAAATAGAGCGTTGAGTCAGAATCCAGGTAGGAATTGCGCCAGTTGAGTCTCTTTTTCTATGAGCTTATTCAAGTTTGACTTCTTTTCTGTATCAAAGACATGAAATCGAGTTGTTTATATAAATCTGAAGCCGATATTTCTCGTTGCTCGCCTCAGCATTACATCACTTCCCAAAACTCTCTTGACGCTTATACCCACCTTCCTATTCAAATCACTTGTGCTTCACCCATACCATTATTTTGTAATGTTGTATAATAGGCTGATTGACAATAAGCACTAGCATGCCGATTTATCCTCGAGAGGTTGCAAGGTCTTTGGTAACTGAGTTTACAACTCTCTTAGTATTTAATAACTGTTTCACAATACCGAACTAAGGAACACTTTCTTTTCCCAGATATTTTTAAGCTTAAAGTATAACTGTGATTTTGCCTTTATACAACTAGTAACTCGTTGGACACAAGTTCATGCGAAATTGTCATTTCCTACTTTTGCTCCCAATTCCATGAATTTGGTTTACTCATACAACGATGATACAAGGGTATCCAAAGTAAACGGAGAGAATCTAAAGTCCTTGATAAGAAATTACGAAAAATCTCCTCATTTAGTTCCATCGCTCCGTTTATGTTGTGTGGTTATAGCTAATCAAAGTCTTGGCAAAGCTGTAGAGACAAATCATCCGGCAGAAATGTCAGCCGACAACGTTCAAGAGGCTTGGCATATGGAGACATGCAAATTTGCGTCCACAATTTTCTTGCGCAAGCATAAGCAGAAAAAGAGAGAAAGAGTAATCGAATGATAAGAATATCCAATAAGGTGACAAAGAGGACAAACACGTCCCAAGTACACGATATCATGAGTTGTCATTGGCACGGTTGTAGTGAGTGAATATTAAAATATTACAAAATGTTTGCAAGCCTTGATTAAGAAATTACGTCAAATGGACACAATTATCATGTAAGTCTGCAAGAACCAATATTTCACAGCCAAATTTAGAGACCGCTGGAACTATGTTTCCTAGGACGTCACAATTTTCACTAAGACGGTATGGAGCAAGGACTATGTTGTTCTCCCCACGCTTGCGCCCTACGTTTACATTTCCCAAAGCGGGAGTTGTCAGCGTATGGACTTCCATTTGCGGTCCCTACCAGAAGATATAAATATGAGGAAATTTCGTTGTAGCAGCTTGAATCTAAAGCGACAAAATACGTTCTACAGACAATCTACCGTTCAATCATTGCCTCAGAAAGCGCTCTTGGCCTTCGGATACCGAAACTGGACACGCAGATTAATGGAAGTCATTGATAGGCTTGTACTCTCCAATAACTTGTTTATTTCAAACATTACGGATTATGACATCTGTGGTGCGTAGTATAGCAGACGGTATGTCGTTCCAAATGAGATATAGTAAGTATCTATCGATCCAGTGTGACGACAACGGCTTCTGTTGATGGAATTGTCAATTTGGCCATGCCTTTCGAAATGTGTAACACTTCGTTGTGAGGTCGACCTGACTGCGCGAGCCGCCCATGGGTATAGTTCCAGCTAAGTCCACCCCAAGTAATGTCTGAGTCCGCACTGGCTCCTGCTCCGACAAGTCTCTGTACTTTGGCGGCTTTTACTCCGGAGGGAAACTTCAGTGTAACACTTTGGTTTGGACGAGGATATCGAGTTGTAGAATTCCATTCGTCAAGGTTGATGAGCACGTATTTGTTCAACTTTGTTGATTCGTAGACACCATACGCGGAGAACTTCCAAAGCTCAGGGCCAAGGTCAATGGGTAAGATTTGAACATGAGGGTTGTGACCAATTACGTCTGCCACAACAATTTGACCATAGAGGGGTGCCCTGACATAAGGTTGCATATTGCCAGTGGGCACAGGAACCCAGCCCGTATATCCGAACGTAGTTCCCTGGATGAGATTAAAACGAGTGATGTTCTACATTTTTATCAATATGCAGTACTCAATTTTTTTAGATGAATGGGTTTATCGTACCAGAGACATTCCGTACATGAGATAGTCAATCAGCCATAGCGAGCTGCCGAACACTCCCTCTACTTGATTCATCAAGAGATTAGTGTAGTCGCTGTTTGTCTCGCCCAGCAAGAAAGTGATGTTTGGATAGTTAGTCTTCAGATAGTCATTGGCGGGGGAATAGATGCTAAGGTTAGCCACAACAGCAGTGTGGTTCATAAATGTTTCTATGGATCATTAGACGCGATGCCGAAAGAAGGAAAGAAGCCCAAGACTGACCTTGAAGCCTAACCCAACCCTGATTGCCGGCTGCATAGCTACCACTGAGTTAGTAGATAATGTATAACAGCCTCAGATTATGACATACTGGTGCAAAGAAACGGATTTGACATGATCTGTCAGATCAATACCCCCATTAAACGCGTTGGGCCTGCTTTCAAATTAGCTACATCCAATCTCCAGAGAAAATGGAAGTGGTTGAGCTGACGTGGTGAAAGTTTTTAACTCCGCATTTGCAAACACCAAGGCTTGGAAGAACCTTTGCTCGTCCAAGCCGTACCGGTTTCCCTTGAGGACATTTTCCGAGATTGCATTCGCATAGGTAGTCCATTCTCGCAGGTAATCATAGACTGTATACCCACAAGGTCGAACGGCACATGGGTAAAGGTCTACTTCATTTCCGATCTCAAAGTCGATCAGATTGCCCTTAAGAGTATTCATAACATGTTTGCACACTTCCATAGTGTTGTTGAGACCCCAGCTAGCATTGTTGGCGAGATTAGCCTGGAAGCTCCACAAAGAGCCAGGAAAATTATTAAAGGCTTCAAAGTACACAGGTCCAACGTAGACTGCCGACGGAATGCCATTAGAGCCTGTCTCGACTAGGATGGACTGTTCTTGAGACGCATTGTAATATGTGCGGTCGCTAGCACTAGATGTTAGCACTGGGGATATATTTTGTCGACAGGCGGGTCATACGCAGAAGTGCCTCCTACTCGGATATAAGGATGTTTCCCAGTTTTGCTGTAAAGGAGATCTAGGATATCACGGGAGAATAAATTAGGGTGACTATTGTTTCCTATTGGGGCTCGATTAGCTTGGAGTCACCCATTGATATGCTCAGAAACAGCCTACCAGCAAAATCAGGAAGCCAATGGGCGGGAAAAGAAAATGAGGCGAAAGCGTGATCTACCACTTGGGATGCTCCATGAGGCACAGTACCAGGAGCTGCAACTCTAATCGGGGGATCAGAAGTTGCTGTAGCTCGCTGGTACAGAAAGAGAGCCGCTAGGAGAGTCTGGCGCATCATTTTGGTACAAACAAAATGGCAGAGGGGGATGAAACGTCAAACATATGAAGAACTCGATGTTTAGTTGCAGTATCCGGGAACTGCTGGGCTTATATATCCATTCTACCTGATGCCAGCCTTCTAAAACAGGCTGGTTCACGGCAAGCATTAGGGAATACACATAGTACTTCTGAAGCTGTTATTCCAATGAAGACATTCAACCTAGACAGGTCGTCATTATAGCTAGCTCAAACAAGGCATAAATCACTCCACAAACTTGCCTCTCGGCCTACACGGGAGCGTCAATCAGGGGAGAAACCCCGTAAAACATTTCGATGCGGAGGGGATAGTAGCGGCTTTCGGTAGCTATCAACCGGAGCTCGGCGGGATCGCGGTGAGGGGCTCCAGCATATTCTCGACTTGCTGACGGCTTTCGGGTGGCAGGCAACGTTTAAGAGCAGCCTTCATCATCTTTCGGTGTAGGCCGAATGTTTAAATCCATGGGATTTGATCAATGTCAATCAGAGCGCAATTGCAAGAAAGATTTCGCCGTAAATAAAGCCTAGGGGGGACACTATTGCCAACAGTGTTTGGAAACGAACCCGCGATGTAGCCGAGTTTTTCGGCGCGTCAAACTAAGTAGAGTCAATTACGATTATACAAACGTCAAAAGATACAACCAGCGCAGATATAAGCATTAGGGTTGATCAAAATAGAAGACATAAGAAGACAATGATCAGAATACTTTTGACCCTGTCGATAGCGGAAGATGCAGCTCACTGTGAAAATGATCACACGGCGCTCTCTCAGCGCGTGGAAGCATTTTACATAGATTCCAGGCAATATTCGGCTTCCTGTGAACTGTGAACTGCGGCACTCTCATCGAACTCATTTGCCATTATATTATCAGTTTATAGATTGCTTCATTAGTGTATCCTTTTTGGTACAGATGGAGCCCATTGGTAAGACTGTGCGATAGCAAAAAATACCTGATCGCGCGCGCCTGGGTTGCCATCACGCATTTCACATTCGGAGTGAGTGAGCCAAAGGGTGTGACAGAATCCGTGACTTATTATTACCGATGAATCGCCCGATATTCGTTTTCGCGTTGCGAATCCCCTGCCTCAAAATAACCATGACTCGTATTGATCTTCTAATCCTTATAGTAATTACACGGATATGTCAAAACTATTTATACAGCGTGAACACTATGCTATTGTGAAGACCAAGAGCAATGGCCGATGGGTTACACTAGTGGCTTACCCTGTGACACTATAAGTAAGTATCTTAGACCATTGCGGAAGGAAAACAGCGGCTATGTTACTAGAAATTAGCAGGGCATTAGTGGGAGTATCGCATCTTTACAAATTATCATGAACCGATAAATACATACAAAGCTAAAGCTAAACGTAGTGCACGCATCAACATTGCGATCGTCGGATTTGCAATGGCTTCGTCAAAACTCTACAGCCGTAAAACAAAAATAGTGTCCAGAGGGTCGATGACGTATTGTGTAATAGATATCGAGTTTGGATCACCTGATGTAGTACTCTTATATCGAGATCACAGATTACACATGAACTTGTGAGTGTTGTTTGACGCCCGTTATCGGCTATGGATTCATGATAAGTAATATAAGGATATTGCGAGAGTACATATGAGAAGTTGGCATATCGATCTTGCTGAGCAGATTACAAAAACTATTTCCTTGAACGACCGTTGGCTAGGCGGTCAACTAGCATCCCACCGACCGCACTTTCCACGATGTGGCGTCCTCTTTTCCTATCATCATCTTTGCTCACAAGTGCGTCCATAGCTGCCGCACTAACAGCTGCCGTAACGGCTCGTCGAGATCTCTCTGGATCGTGTCGTGCTCGGATAGCCTCCGTTACACCCGCTGTTAGGGCCGCTGTCGCTACCTCCACAAGGCGGTGTTCGCTACGAGCCCGAGTACGAGACCGGTGGTGACGATGATCTCCACGTCGTCGGTATTCGACATCATCTTCGTTATGCAGGGATCGGCCACGACGACCAGATTGCCGTACCTCACGGTAAGACATTGCTTCATCCTGCCCATGTCTGCCACCATGGTGATCATGATGCCTTCGAGTTTGCCGGTCATGATAATTGACGACCCGTTCCCTCCCAGGTCGTCTAGTAGTCGATTTCACTTCGCGAAAATGGCCTTCTTCGATAGGATGAGTAGATTCGTAACGCCGGCCCGAAGGAGAGGAATGGGACGTTCCATAGCGAATATCGTCGTCGCTATATTCATCAGAGCTGCGCCGTCTCGGCATGATGTATGGTAAGTCGTTGAAGATCCAAATAAGAAAGTAATATAGGTGTAAAGATAAAAATCGATAAAGTTGGGCAACGCTCTCGTGTCGACAGATTGTTATGTTAATTCTGGTTATTCTGAAACAGAAAAAAATAAGAAACTTGTTTTACTCAATATATAGCGAAATGAAATCATTCATTCTATTTAGGTTAAGTGATAGGCGCTTCAATCTGTCGATCTGTGGTAGCTGGGAGTGCATTTTGGTAAGCTATAACAGCGGAAATTTGCCCTTAGCCTTAATGGGTGTGACATACCTCTGACTCATGCTCGACATCATAACGGCTGTATCTTATCATATCGAATGAAGAAATGAAATGGATGAACAAATTAAACATCATACTCGCTGATCGTGGGCTTGTTACAGAATTGATGCTGGCGCACCTCTTTTTAGCGTCCGCAGTCCAACAAGGGTTTCAGCAATTCATCTTGTTCGTAGAAAATATCGTCCAAGCCATAGACTAGGTATTTCAACAATATCGGGAATTAAGCAGTAATATCCTCACACACTGTTATCCGGGGGAATAATCTTCTAGAAATTCGGAGTCTGTAGCTATGAATACCGATTTTGCTCTCTGCCTAAACTGTGGGCACTCGCAAGTAAAACTTGGTGTATATTTAGAACTAAAACCGAGAGCGCCGTGAAGAGAACACTGGCTTCTAGTAATTTTTTCAGGCGTAGCCGCAGAGATCCGATCATTCGTCCCATTCCCTTCCTACCAGCAATTTTTGAACCATTTTCATGAAGCGCTTCCTGTACTCAAACGGTTCCGTGGTGATTGTCATTGGACCTTGCCCGGCCCAAATGTTAAAGACCCCAACGATGCCAGACATGGTCCTCGCGTGAAACTTATGTCGAGCCCAGAAAAAGTCCAGCAAAACAGCACGATACACCCATTGCTCGTCACTTGAGACCACGCCTGTTCTCCAACAGTCAATCGGTCTTCCCGCCAATTTAGTTTGAGCAGCCGGTTGACTAGGCCCAGCATAAGTTGGTTCAGCTGTAAAGGGATAGCGCACAAGGAATAATGAGTAATCCAAGACATTGAAGTCGGCGAGGAATTTTGTGTCTGTATCCAACAAAGCCATCAGCTCTTCCGTAGCCTCATGCGATATTTGCACTTTGCCTGGAAAGTGATCCACCAGCTTGTTCTTCACACTTTGCGACGCCAAGTTGCCATTTGCAATATCACGCTCCGGGAAAAAATAGTCCTTCGGCTTCAGATCATATGTTTCACAATGTGATGCATTGCCAGCCTGCCCAGTACCGTAAAGGAGGTTCTCCATGACAACATGGTGTGTTGGTTCAGTGCCGAATATGCCCCCCAGAGTGGTATGCGAAACTTGCAGCAGGTCAGTGATGCGCACCAGGAGACTGTCAGGATGTTCCCGCATATGGATCAGATACGGCGTAAGTAGTTCGTGCGTGAAGAAATGATGTTCGAAGTGTCTGTCCAGAGACTTGACAATGTATTTACCGTCCAAACTCTCAAAAAAGGTAGAGCCACTATATCCAAGGCTCCCCATTGGGACCAGAGTTGTCGCATGCTGTTCATTAGACCCTAGCGACGGGCTCTCGTCTGCGGGTTGAAAAGATCGTGTGTATGCACCATTGTTCAAGTGCCACACATCGTGTCTTAGAGCAAGAAAATCATCACCTCGATATAATTTTAGGTCCAAATTCCATATATAAAAAAAGTTGAACAGGTGATGTATGAGTTGTGCAAATAACGATCGCGTCTTTTGTTCCCTCTTGGCATTTTCGCCGTTCACGATGGCACGGATAATCTTGGTGGAGATGCGGTGCGTGCGGCCCTGCATTCTGCTCAACAAGATATCATCCGTTCTGAACAAATCCAAGAGATGATTTCAGTTGCGAGACGAGAAATTTTTCAACAGCTCCTATTCGTGCCGTGGAATTAAGACGCTCTCTTGCGATTAACGTTTGACGTCACAGATACGCCAGTAGCCTTGCACAGTTATCTTTGCCATCACAGCTGTGCTCTGCTTCCACTTGTGCTATCTAATTGTTAGCCATACCTTTCGTCGTCAATCAGACGCATTGATTAATCCTTATCGCGGCAAGCCCTAAGTGACGGTACGTGGAAGCAAGAATTACTCAAGTTGTCGAACGGCAGAATCAGGCGTTGCTAATAACCAAGGGTCGCACATTATGAAGATGTGTGTTGTGAAACATACTGGTTGGCTCGGAGTACCTACCGTATCGTACACTAATAGGCGCCCTTGCATCTGGCCCGATGAGTAAGTTACTCAACTGGAACGTACAATTCCAACTTCAACTGTTCCAACAACACCTGCACCAAAGAGAAAGAGCAAACTCTGGACATAGCAGCCAATTGTTCGCGTAAAAAAAGAAAAAGATATCCCAAATAGGGTACAGTGATCCTGCATCTCGTTCGACCCCCGAGCAGGTTACACCGAAGTCTCCGACTTTGCGCCAACAACCTTATCTTCGTCAACACGAACAATTTCCCAGGAGAATCATTTCCCAAAGTATATGTCTACTAGGGCGATAGCTCTGTATCACAATATCCTTTGTAGAAATATCTGCTGTGCAGGGTAATACTAGCGAGAAAAATGTGTTCTAACTTTTGCAAATAGAGAAAATTTGCTTCGCCGTTGGTATTCTGCAAGGATCTATTACTGTATGACCTCTATTAGTAGTCGTGATGAAGTGGCTTGAGTTAAAAAGGGGCTACAGCGTCGATTCTCGACTCCAAGCGCATTCAAGGTATCATGTGTTTGTTTCTTTGTTGCTTTATGTCTAGGCCTCGGGTCACATCTGATGATGAACCTAATATAAGGATTAGTAGCCTACTTTTCGGGCTATAAATATCTTATGTGCCAACAAAATCGATTAGAAGGATTCTACAAAACAATAATACAACTTTACGAAGCCAAGATCATCAGCCGTTCTCCATATCAGACAAGAGTCGTCAGACAAATTGTGTTGAGCACTCCAGTTGCCTCCGTGATGAAAAGTACTGCGCCCAACCGCCCATCCCTGCACCGTCGTCTCCACCTGAAGTTTGAAGTGATGAGGAGACTTTGATCTCCACGAAATGTGAACGGGCGCTGATGAGCTCTTTTGGTAGCACGCCCAAAAGCTCTGTTGGTAGTAGAGATGACTTGGGCGGTTAGCAGGCCGCTCTCGAATGAGGTCGCGAAGAATAATTGGACGTGCTTCTCCCATGCACGATGCTTCTGCCTGTAGAACTAAGGAGCCTGAAGATTATGACGAGTTAAGGCCCAATAGCAAAGGTAGAGAGGGGGGAAGCGGCCTTGCGGGCCACGGAACTAACAAGCGAGTCATATTAACGAAACCTATTGGATGCTAGTTGCTGCAGGAGTGATGCAGGAGTCCTGCATGTGCGAACAACAGCGCATGATTGCTGGCAAATGCACCTATTATTGCGCGCTACATGCCTTATTGGCGCCGCATGCTGCCACGTAGATACTGCTGCCCAATGTGGCTTATAGAAATGGATACATTTTTGGTTAAGGGCCACCACGTCAATATTGCATGGTCCCAGTTGGTAGTTAGCGCACTTTGAAAGACATCAGGAGAGAATTATAAAAGAGGCCACAGTGAACTCTCCAGAAGATATTTTATTCTGCATTACAACAACATTCACATCATCTCACAACATCCGCATTAACCAACACTCCGAACTAAACTCCTCGCTTTTTGCTTCTTCTCATTTTCCATTCACAATGGCTCTGGTATGCAGACACGAATATTTTGAAATATATCCTCCCATCTAACAACATGCTTGCAGCAAAACGTTCAAGTCCGCCCCCACGAGACCGCTGATCTCAACGAACTTGAGACGTATGTCACATTCTTTATAGCACTGCGAATACTGCTAATCTTTTATAGATTCATTGAGTCTCTCATCGGCCAAACCGTCCCTTCTACTGTCTCCCGAGTTCCTGTCTTCTCTTTCAAGTAAGCTCAAACATTTCAACATGTTATTGAAGTGGCATCATTACTTACTATAGCCTAGGACGTCGGAAGAGAATGTCAAGTTGATCAAGGACAAGTTTGGCAATGATTGCATTATCGACGCCGTCAACTGTTAAACGAATAGGCAACTGTCATGCAACAGCATCCATAACGATATTCATGAACTTGGGGTATATAATAACCGGAATTCGACAGTACAGGGTCTGGTTGGAAAGTAACAGAGTGATTAAGAAGCTCTAACGACAAATGGCTGGAATAACATAGAAGAATATATTGATATATATCTTGCATCCGTGTGCCTTCAATTCTCGTCGCATTGATTACTTTTTGGATCTCCTATTATCCCCTAGGAGTCTCTTTGCTCTGAGCTAGCTAATTATTGTGACAATATATGTGCAGTATTCAACGAGAGACGTGGTTTTTATGTCCGTAAAATGAAATTGAGACTAGAAAAAATGAAAACGGCTATAATTTACATCATACTGTAAAACTTCCTCTTAGTAGACAAGGGGCAGTTTCCGCCAGCTGAGGGTAGCACTTTTCGACCAATGAGGAGATATGATTATAGTATGTGACTCTGTTCAACCTAGCAACTTTACTCAATTGCAGATTTCTGATGATATGATTGAACCCAAATTAGTTGGCTAACAAAGAAGTCAGAATGTCAGGCTATCGAACACCATATATGGGACATTTAAGACACGCCAACTGTTACTTGTGATTCATTTGAAACCGTTCCATATCTTATCTTGCCATTGATCTCGAAAAGTGGAACTGTTAACTGTGCTGTCTGTGGTCCTCGAAATGTGTGGGTGAACTGTCGATAATCTACTGTGGACATGATGAGAATTGACAATTCTTTTCGGTATGCGAAAAAAGGTATATTGGAAATAATTTAAGTAAAAAGACTACTGCTGCTGATCCTACGTCTATAACCTACTCCGTCTTGCCTACTGATTGTGGATTGAGGGGCTATGAACATGGGGATTCAGCCCACTATCAGAAGCTCTACAGGATTGCAGAATTCTTTATTGACCGTGGTATTGTCTTGTTTGTAATAACAGTCTTGAAAAAAAATAACCCAGGAGAGTGCAGACAAAAAAAAGGTTTATGACGATAATTGTTGTATCAATATCCTAGCTGAAGATTTCACATATACTGTGGCTCATACTAAGGTATGTTGGGAGATATACTTTGTATATTGCAGGTCTTCCGGCCTTTATAATGTGAATTGAGGCTGTAGTAGACCATCAAACCCGGTAGGCTATATATTCAGCAACGTTTCTTGTTGTATTGACGCTTGTCTACTGTCGCATGAAGCCTTATTTGGCTGAATTGAGCACTTTTGACTATGTGTGATTTGGGTTTCTGGTTTTATATAGTGGGGTTAGTCGCATCAGGTATTTTGCCGACCGGTTATACCGCAAGGGCTGAAGTGAGCTTCACTAAGCCGACGGCCGCAACTATTACGGCATGTAACCCTGCAGTCAATTTGATGCCTTCTGCCTTAATATTTAGATTAAATCAGGAGCCATGACCCCTGCATATAACCTTAAAGCATCCTCTGGGTGCTGTTGATACCTTCAAAAAGCCGAATACTCTTATTCAGGCTCAATGCCTGACTCAACTTCCAGGGGTAAGATACTATGGACATCTCCCAAGTAGGCACATCTACCAGAGTGTCCTCATCTCAGGTTGCTATCACACAAGATTGATATTGCGGAGAATCGGTCCGGGTCCGATGTATATAGTAGATCACTATCCAAAAGGTGTCCATAGGAAATGCCCATGACTATATAACATATTCTGGAATCCATCTATCTTTTGGATTGGGAACATCATACCATCCAAATTTTAACCTCTTCCTCACCATTCAGGTATCATCTTTTTCACACACTCCTAGGCCACGAATCCAAGATTTAGTTGATCACATACAGGTTTGTAATTCCTCATGTCGCTATATGCAAAACCGTTCAGCCAGGAGAATATGTACCCAATGGTCAATTTCGCAGACATCCTTTTGCTAATCATGACTACCTAGTTTTTCCATATTTCATTCCTTCGTAATGATCAAGCCTATGAGTTCATTGCTGCTTGCAGCTACTTTACTGGCTGGCGGCTCTATTGCCCAGCAAACTGTTTGGGGGCAATGCGGAGGTCAAGGATGGAGCGGCCCGACTAGTTGCGTTGCTGGATCTGCTTGTTCTACTCTCAACCCCTACTACGCTCAATGCATTCCTGGAGCCACTACCATGTCTACCACAACCAAGCCAACCTCCGTTTCAGCATCAACGACCAGGGCGAGTGCAACATCGTCCGCTACTCCGCCACCTAGCTCTGGCCTCACCAGGTTTGCTGGAGTTAATATTGCCGGATTCGATTTTGGCTGTGGGACTGATGGAACCTGCGTCACCTCGAAGGTATACCCGCCGCTGAAGAACTATGCTGGCACCAACAACTACCCTGATGGCGTTGGTCAAATGCAGCACTTTGTCAACGATGACAAGTTAACCATTTTCCGCCTCCCTGTGGGATGGCAGTACCTTGTGAACAATAACTTGGGTGGAACTCTGGATTCAAACAACTTTGGTAAATACGACCAGCTGGTTCAGGCTTGCCTCTCTCTGGGCGTATACTGCATTGTTGATATACACAACTATGCACGCTGGAATGGCGGGATTATCGGCCAAGGTGGGCCTACAAATGATCAGTTTACCAATCTTTGGTCACAGTTGGCGCAGAAGTACGCCTCTCAGTCGAAGGTTTGGTTCGGAATCATGAACGAGCCACATGATGTGAATATTAACACATGGGCTACTACTGTTCAAGCTGTTGTCACTGCTATTCGTAATGCCGGCGCTACCTCACAATTTATTTCCTTGCCAGGAAATGATTGGCAATCTGCTGGAGCCTTTATTTCCGATGGAAGTGCAGCCGCCTTATCTCAGGTCAAGAACCCTGATGGTTCCACAACCAATCTGATTTTCGATCTACATAAGTACCTGGATTCAGATAACTCTGGAACTCACGCCGACTGTGTCACAAATAACATTAATGATGCTTTCTCACCTGTTGCCACTTGGCTCCGTCAAAACAACCGCCAGGCTATCCTGACTGAGACAGGCGGTGGTAACACTCAATCATGCATTCAATATCTTTGCCAACAGTTCCAATATATAAACCAAAACTCCGACGTCTACCTTGGCTACGTTGGATGGGGCGCAGGCTCATTTGATAGCACTTATATCCTTACAGAGACCCCGACAGGTAGCGGAAGCTCCTGGACTGATACGTCTCTTGTAAGCTCATGCATTTCCCGGAAATAGTGTTGAACTATTGAGTCCAGCCGCAAAAGCTTTTCCATTCTCGTTTATTCTTCCGGTTGAACATAGTTGTTATTCCATAGTCTTTCTGTATTTATCATATTTGTCACATGTTTTCATCAATATCGTACACAATTTCTTGTCCAACTCCGCAATGCTTGTTGCAATTCTCATGCCGTGCCCTGTATTCTGCGACAATCACATCTAGGTATGTAGTGACCAATGTGAGATGTCTGCTACACACGCAGGATCTTTATCACCGATACGACCACTTTTTCCAAAAAATACTTCAGAGGCTTGGATTCCAATATAGAACAAATAAGACCCATCACCGCTCTATAACTTGACTCAATAGTGAAAAGAAACTTGGATGACAGAAGCTGAGCGGTAACGCTATCACAACTCAGCAATTCAACAATCTTCTAACAATACGAAGATAAATACTACTATCTATCGGTATTACCGATACCACGAAGAGTATTTTGTCTGGTCCAAGAGTGAATATATTATTACAACGTGACCATAAAAATCGGGGAATTGATGGCTTGTTATGGCCTTTTTGGCTTCTAAAGCCCGATTAGTAAAACTAGGCATGCGCTTACCAACTTCCTTTCCAAATATCTAGATCTCTATGTAACTCTGATTTCTAATATGGTCGCCGATTGTTCTGAAGGAGTGTGGATAGTCCAACTGGTCCATCATTATATTCCAATCATGAGCTGTGAGTTCCGGAGTGAAACACAAATAGACAAATAGAGGGCTCGTTACCGGGGGTAGGCTGATGTCAAATGGACGGTAACTTTTTCCGAACTCATAAAAGAGTCTAGCGAGATTAGTCATGCCATTTCTCCGGCTGCACTGCTTTGTGCCTCTGTATTTAAGTAGTTCGATATAATGCGAACAATAAATTTAGGTTGAATCTTTATCTTTATTGGATCAGCCCTCAATAGATATAGGATTGGACAACAACGACTAATTGTCACAATGTGGAGCGCTACCTCTATTCCGGATCTTACCGGAAAAGTCGCGCTGGTGACGGGAGGAAAGTTAGTGATCCACATGCTTCTGTCTTCTATAACGCCAAACTTACATTCACGATTTAGTACTGGAATTGGTCTTGAAACAGTAAAACAGCTGGCATTGCATGGTGCCAAGGTGTATATGGGGGCTAGATCTGAATCTCGAGCAAAGGAAGCAATCGAAAGCATCCTTTCGGAAAACCATGCCATTGGTCAAGATCATATAATATGGCTGCCATTGGATTTGTCGAAACTATTCAATATTGTGGAGGCTGCACAGTTGCTGTCATCTTGGGAAGAAAGATTAGATATATTGAGTGCGTTTGCTTTTCATTCAATGTACCATAGTCTAACGCTAATCATGAGCTATCTCCACAGTCAACAATGCCGGCATCGCAGCAGATGATTTCACAACGACCACGGAAGGCTTTGAGTCAACAATGGCTGTCAAGTAAGTGATTATTTCACCTATTAAATATTGCATTCATTGTGTTAATACTAGCATGTATAGTCATATTGGTCATTTTGTACTTACTACGAAACTTTTGCCGCTTCTCAAAGCCACTGCATCTCAAGCTGGCTCTGATGTTCGCGTTGTGACAGTGAGTTTCGTGGTCGATCAATATTATAAGAAAATTTACTAAACATCCAATATTTAGATAAGCTCTTCTGCTGAGAGGTTTGCACCCAAACATAATATTTTCGCAACAATCAAGGATCTTAGTGATCCTGGAACGACCAACCCGAACGATTATACTTCACGAACTGTTGTCTTCGGTCGCTATGGCGCTAGTAAATTAGCGAACATTCTTTTTACAGGGGAGTTGCAGAGACGACTGGATCAAGAAGACGTTGAAATTACTGCACTGGCACTCGACCCCGGCCCAGTTGCTACTGATGGTGGTATGGGAGTGTTTCCTAGCTTTCTGAAACCGCTCTTAAAATTAGTGATGAAAAGCCCTGAAAAAGGCGCTCTGAATCAACTTTTTTGTGCGACTGCAAAGGAAGTTATAGACGAACCAAAGACATACAAAGGTAAGTTCTTGACCGCGCCGGGGAAGATAAGCCCTGGGTCGGAAAGATCGCATGATAGTGAGTTGGCTCAATCGTTGTGGCGGATTACAGAGGAAGCTTTGAAGAATGTTGGAGTATCATAATTGGCTGGCAGTGAACACTGAGGTTGACATTTACATTATTTCTGATATAATTTTGAGATTACTACTAGCACAGATTCGGCAGCGAATACTTCCCGAAGACATTGTGGCAATCCCCTTTGAAGGGAATCATCAGGGTAGAAATCCAACGTCTAACGTGCTAATCTTTGATCACTGTTTCCCTCTCGACTCTATTTCGCGACTTCACTATGCTTACAGCTTGTTATATCTATCAATCTTGGCTTGGGGCGCCCAGCTGCATAGTAACACTATCATGTACAATTTCTTCAGAGAAAGCAACATATCCTCTTCCTTTGACAAATGTTGCGTTCCACGGCCCTTGCGTCTTTTTCTTTGCCAGCTCGGTATAGAAGGCGGCATGAGCCGGGCCGTCAATGGCACCATACACTGGATCTCCGTCAAGTTTCCGCTCATCAGCGAAGTAAAACCTGCATTCGCGTCATCAATTAGGATCATATCACTTAGTTGCCTGATTAAACTCACTTGTAACCAAATTCTTTATTATCTTCTGCCAAATAATGCATCAAATGTGCTGCCCCAGCTTTACCAACTCCTTGGGATAGTAGGGGTCGCACAACCATGAACGGGAGTTTGTTGCCTGTATAGATAAAAGTTCGAGATGACTCTGGTGGAAGAGTAGCAAACGACTTTGTAGCCAAATGTGCCGCGACATATGCAGACACAATGTTGATATTGTCATCACGATTGAAGGCTGCAATTTGTTGCTCCAATGAGCTCGCAGGATTCAGACTAAATGAAGATGCTACAAAATTTTACGCATCATTAATTATCGCATGATTCACAAAAAAAGGGAGGAGAACGAACCATTGTAGACTACCACGCTCGGGTGGCCAAGTTCGCTTATGACTTTGGTGAATACTCCTTCAATTGAGGAAGGATCCGAAAAGTCTGCCTGCAACTGGAGATACTCCGGCTTCACCTCTTTTTTCGATCGTGAGACTACCGCCACTTTGTAGCCTTGTGCTGCAAACGCTTCAGCAACGTCGGTTCCAACTCTGGGCCCGTAGCCCAGAATCAGAGTCACCTCTTGAGCCATACTAGAAGAAAGAGTTCCCTTAAAAACTGTCAAAAAAAGATGGCCGCCTTGCAAACTGACCCCACTAGAATCTGCAAAACTGCAGCTGGATAGTATACTTCTTATATAGATGAATCGCGCCGTCAATAAAGCCAATCAACGTTCCATACATACTCTTTGCTCACTGATCTTCAATTATTGTGCGAACATTGTGGCGCGTACTTGCACTCCTCGGAAATAGTTGCCAGCATTTTGTAAGCTTGCTCGCCCCACCTCCATGGCCAGCGAGACGCTTTTCTGCCCACGCGAGTTTAATACTTCCTCTTCATTACCTTATACTCTATCCCCCTCATGAATGGTGACAGAAATTCTGTTGAGAGTTTCCCAACTTCACGTAACACATGGATGAGTGGTCACAAAAATTCCGAAAATTTCCAAACTTCACGTAACGCGTGGATGAATGTTTCGTGAAAAGTTTCCCTTTTTGACGTAACAGTAGCAATGAATCTCACAATGCATGTGAAAAATCATCATGGTCGTGTCCTCCGTCGCGAGTTATATAATGGGAGGACATCTATCGAACTTGGCTTTCGACTTTCTTCGAGACTATCAAGCCATCACCTCTTAAAAAGCAAAACAAAATAAAACATCCATTTCACTATGGTTTTCACCAAACTCACTATTGCTGGAAGCACCGGCTGGGTGGCGGATCATGCCATCCGCGCCATCTTGGCATCTACAAAGCCGAAGTTCGACGTTACCATCTTGACCCGAGCCGACAGCGGCAAAGAAGTACCATCCAGGCCAGGCGCAAACCTCATTGCGGTTGACTACAACAACCACGATCAACTTGTGAAAATCTTCACCGGAGCCGATGCAATTCTCTCCTTCATTTCTGGACCTCCGTCCAAAATTATTGATAAGCAGCTGCTGAAGGCCGCGCAAGAGGCTGGCGTCCGACGCATTTTCCCGTCGGAGTACACTCTCGATATTTTGCACCCAGACGCAGCTACTCTTTTGACTGAAGGTGGAAACTGGCCTGAAGACAGCTCACCTGTGCTCACGGCCCGCAAGTTTGTTTCTCTAGCCCAAGAAGGTGGACCTACAAGTTTCACGACTCTGATTCCATCTGCCTTTATGGACGGGTGGCTTGAGGGCGCCTTTGGCTCGTTTGACCCTAAGAATCGTAAAGTTACTGTCGTTGACAGTGGAGATTTTACTTTCTCTGGTTGCACACTCCCTTACCTTGGAGCTGCCATCGTCGCAGTTCTCCAAATGGACGAGGAGAAAACCAAGAATAAACGCATTCGTATTAGCGAGATTCGTACTACTATGAATGAAATCACGAAAACCTATGAGGAGATCTTGGGCACCAAGTTTGAGAAGACGCACGTAAGTTCTCAAGAGTTACTTGATCAACGCAATGCGAACCTCGCAGCTGGTAATCCTTTCGGTGCACTCTTCGTTACCATTCTTATTGGTGCTTTTAATGGATGTGGAGCGGGCGACCTGGCTGACGGCTTGGATTTCGATGGTGATGGCTACTTGACGTTAAAGAAGAAGACACTCAAGGAGATGACCATTGAGGCTTTACAGAAGATTGGTGCTTAAGACGGGCTGTGTTGTTCTGGTCTATGATGGCTTCTGAACGGAGATCATTAAGGAAACCTATGAGGCCAGGTTTGAGAAGTTGTATATTCGAACGCCAATCGCATAAATTAGCATATCTTAAGGTATCGTAAAAAGATATTTTGGTTATACCGCTACTGGTCAAATACAAATTTGTGTCATGTCGTACTTGTAGTATTATCGTGGTCCGACCTACCAGAGTACTTTTGCCCAGACACGAAATTTATTTTTTTTGCCCTTGTGATCTTTTTGGAAGTAAGGGACGAATGGACATTCTCTGCCTTGTCTACTTGGATATCACTGGTATAATTCGTTCACATAGCGACAAAAACAACGAAGACTGTGCGAATGGCCAGGGCTAACTAAGACACCGGTGGATAAAAGCATCTAGCCCACCTTGACAAAGAACAACGAACGGTAGGGAGTCAATATTTGTGCGGTCATCTCTGATGTTTCTCTCTATTGGATACATCATCTACATATGCACACCGCTTTAGCGGAAGAAATTATTACGCCACTCATGTTCTACCCAAACTACATGAGTAGTGGTATTGAAGTCGGCGCCACCTTATCTTCAGATGCTTTCATAGCTCCGTGCTTACTCCGTCTAAATGCCGGGCAATTAGTAAGCTCTGTAAGTCCGTCGAAAGAGCGGATTGCAAATAGTCGCAACCGACAGTCCTTCAAGCGACCACGCAAGCTAGTTTCGAACACACAAGTGTCTCTTACTCTTTCCTAGAATCCTAGCTATAAACTCAGGATACAAGGAGCCTACTCGAAAGACTCCCATCGTAGTCTTTCGGCGCGAAAGAATTACCACAGGAAATAGCGGCGACAAGTTGCACGAGTCATAGTGGTTATTCCAGATGGGTATCAAAGGGTGCTGGACATGTCGAGGTAAGACCCATTGAGTAATTTGCTTAATTTGGAAGCTGAAGTATTCCATCTAGCTCGCAAGGTTCGGTGCGACTTGCGAAAACCTACATGCACCAATTGTACTAAGGCCTTGCAGCCGTGCAAAGGCTATGGCATGCAATTGTCTTGGCCTCGAGAGGGCAACAAGCGGCGAGCTTTAGTCAACCGCGACACAGCAGGGATAGCCAAATTATCACAGCAATACCGGGGACGAGGCGTGATGTTTTTGAACGCGTTCACTTCTGATGTGGCATTAGCTGACGCGCTCCAAGAAAATCGCGAGCTCGGTACGTAACCTTGACTGCTGCACGCTCATCCGAGTTATCCTACTAACGTAAGATACATAGCTCATTATTTACATACTTTGCGGGTGCCGCACTTACCAATCCTCTCACAGTCTTTGCTCTGGGAAGATTACCACCTGCTCGACTATTGTGGGTGATCAAACCTCAATGGAACGTCACACCGCTTAACTCTGCTCTAATAGTCAAGGAAACGAAAACGCGAATCTTGGCACCCGTCATTGACGAGTCACTGGCCCATTTCATTATGAGAATGGCAATAAGTAACGATGGCTCATCAGACAATCCAGTGATGGAAGGTATATTTGCATTATCTTCTCTACTACTTCTGGGGCCTTCAAAGAGCCAGAGTCATAAGTCTCGCCTGATCTCAATGTTACAGAAGAATGTAACTAGGATGGACAGAGAAGGTATCCTTCAAAATCTTATTGCCACTATGCTTCTATATCAATGTGAAGTATATACACTCTTGCCCCGATTATTACAGATGTGGACTTTGACCGTTTTAGGTTTGCAACACTGCCGAGCCAGGAGGACTATGGCGGTTTTATCTTTGTGGAGCGAAGAAAATTATCTCTGCCGCTTCCGAATCAGTTACATTGTATCAACATGATTGTGCCGTATTGATGGATTGGATCTATTACCATGAAGTCATGTCCGAATTCAGCCTTCACCATTGGGCAGAGCTAAGCACCGTTGACGGTTTTTGTAAAGGACCTCTGGCGATACGGCCCACCCATAATATAGTCGACGACCCCATAGTAAGGCACCTGACTTGTGACATAACGTGGTATGGATGTTCAGCTAAATTTGGTGGTAGGCTGTTGATCGAATTACTTGTCCCATGGATGTTCTTCACCTTGTCAGAAACGTTTGTAAGAGACCATCGACTTATGCAAGCGCCGATTTGCCATATAACAACACGGATATGGAGAGACTTCAGCAATTCCGACAAAATATCTATGGAATCATAGGGGAATATGGAACTTTTCACGAACACTTGGAGTCATTGTTGAACAGGCAAGACATGCTGAGCTGCCTTTATCAATATGCTGCATTGATATATCTAAATCGCACGGTATCCAATGTCTCCACGTCCTCTTTCTCGCATCGAAGGCTAGTGAGAGAGGGTATACTGTTGTTAAAAAACCTTGGGTTTTGCGAGAGTGCATGGCCGCTGTTTATCATCGCCTGCGAAGCCAATGAAGATTCACAGCGTCTCCAGATACTGTCCATCCTTGCTGACACAAACCAAGAAATAGAGCATCGATCCAATCATATTCCTCTAATGCAGCAGATGATTGAAGCCATTTGGAACCAGAATGATCTAACTGTTGAGAACTACGTGGGATACAGCAAAATTCTCGATGCTGTAGTCTCAACAGCACCGTCGCTGCCACTTTTCGCTTGAGAGGCATGATACCAAAGGATTACGAATATCTGTATTTAGCTAAAAAAGAAAAATAAATCTTTCATACATTTCTTTCAATTGTAATCAATGCCTGACTATTTACACCTTTGTCCTCCAATCCTCTTCGTAGAAGAATCCGAGCTCTTCTAGACTAGTCGCTTTGTAACCATCCTTTTCGAACTTGAGCTTAGCCTGGGGAAAGATGTGCTTTTGCCAAAAAGAAGTGTCATTGCAAAATGGCGGCTGTTTGCCTTTGTGGTGCGACTTCATCACCCAATCGTAAAGTTCGTTGATATATACACCATCAGATGATGACGTACGAAATATATGCAGCTGCTCGCCTTCATCTTCGTAAAGCTTCTTGGCCCATTCTTGCATTTCGGCTTTTGAGGGGAGCTGAATATTGTTGGACCATACAGCAGAAAAGACAGCAGCTTGTGCCTCAGAAAGTGGCCAGGGGGCAGTTTTCACATTAAGTGCTGGGAAAACTAGCGTTGGGTGATCAATGCAGAATATATGCTTGTAAAGCCCATGGACGCCGCCGCCGGTCGTGATAAGCTTCTCGTTAAGATCACGAAGAAAAGGATAGTCGTATAAAAATCCTGTGCAAAAGATAACAGCATCAATTTCGGTCTCTATTCTCCCATCCTTGAATCGAATTCCTCGCTGATGGACAAGAAATTCTTCGATTTCTGGAACTTCTTCACAAGCCATATAGGCTAGCCGTGGTTGAGGAGTTGGGGATCTCACGGAGACCATTGTTTTTTGATGTGATACTCGATTGATTTGGAGGGCGATATCGGTACCCGAGGCTCCATTGCCCACGACTATGGTCTTCTTATCTTTGAAGGACGTGCGCGAACGATAGTCGCGGGAGTGCGATATGACAGACGGATAGGCTTCCATAAATTTCTTGATGTTTTTAACGTCTGGAATAAATGGAACCGAGTAGTGTCCCGTTGCAACAACTACTGCGTCGTACGTATCTCTTATGATCTGGTTATCGTGCGCAGATATTGCCTCTAATGCCCAAGTGGTCCTCGTTCCTTCGCAAAGAGGTTCCAGCTGTTTTACTTCAACACCAAATTTGATTAGGCCCATCACCTCCTGGGCGTATGTAAGTAGATAGCCTTGGATGGTCTCGCGTGAAGGGAACAATAAAGTTCCTTGGGGGAAATGCTGATCAGAGAATTGCATCATCGGTACGGGAATGTTGGCGTAAAGTTGGTCATATATCGGTGACAGTGTGCTTGAGCTATCGCCAATGAAATTGTTCATTAACTTGAGTCTATCATCTTTCGGGGTTGTGGTCGATTCAAGTGAGTGTTTCGAAAAGTTCCATATGCCTCCAGTTACTCTCTGTTGTTCAAATATGACGATAGAATCGAAGGAGTTTTGTGCTCTTAGATATTTCGCAGCAGAAAGGCCGCTGGGTCCGGCGCCTATAATGGCTATCTTTTTCACATGAAACTGTGGCACCGCTGATGGCGACATCTTTGACAAAAGAATGAGGGAAGACAGGGAGGAGAGAGTCGGCCAATTGAACGCATATAACTAGAATCCAATGAAGATGATCTTAATATGATTTAAACACATGAATTCAATGCAAAGTAATAAACTCTCTTTTGAGATCTTATGATCTCTAAATAGCAATTGTTTCGGAGAAGTAGTGATATATATACTTAGAAGGCGCACTGAATTTGCGCGCCCCGTTAATATCAACACGCGCCCACTGTGAAAAAGACTAAAGCGGTAAATATTAATGGATCTGGTAAGCATCACACTGGTTTTTGGGGCGAGTAAGATTTTGCACACCAATAGTGTAGCGCTATATCGGAAGCCACTGATAATGATTACTCTTCAGCCTCAGAAACACGTACTGAGATTTTCTATCTCATGATCAAATTTAATCTCTCTTCTGAAGAGCGGGCGTGCCACAAGATCGATGTAGAGCGTTATATTCAGAATCACCCCACGCAAGCTGTTATCGTCAACAGTTGCCCCGCTCCCCGCATGAGTTCACTGAATGGACGATTAGAACCACTCATCATCCTTGAATGATGACCTGTGCCACGACTCAATCTTTTTGCTGGTCCGAATTCAATTTGCCTAAGTATCGAGCGAAGTAAATAGATAAATATCAAATTTGCCCTTTATTAAGTAGATGTTGCCGAGCAAGATTTAAAGAGGGCTGCGCAGTGGCTTCATGTTGGCCGCGTAAAACTTGGCTGCACTTGACTGATTGGCGAGCCACAAAGGAGGACGGATCATCTAGCGTTGGCATATCCACCTACATCAACACTTAGTTGGTAACGGACAATAAAGTTGCCATAATGAAATGACATGAGTAGTAATCAATTATTGCAGATTGGGCTTTATGGGATGCAAGGGTCTGCATCATCGTTGAGTAAGCCGGACGAATTCGGCTTTTTCTTTTCTTAAAAGGGAGTGAGAGTAGTGGAAGAATCGTCTCTCATTTGCTGGAAGGTAAGTGATATTTTCTTCTTCAGTGGGGTCGCCTTTCACTGCAAGATTTAAAACTTCGTAATCATGGATAGAAACATTTTCTTTCCGAATTGAAGCTGCAGCTGCACTGGTAATTTTACTATGATAGCCTTACTTCAAAGTGCTTTTAGCCTTTTGAACTTGAACGCATCACCATTAACACACTCTCCAGTACTCAAAAAAAGTAGTTTGAGTGATGAGAGACGTCGACATTCTTAAATTGCAAGGCCTCCTTTCATCATGAGGTAAGAACATCCAATTGCCCACTAACAGCTCCAAATTGTCAAGGACATCATATTGCTCAGATACCCAATGCCAATAGCGCCTAATAGACCGTTAATTCACTAAGCCTTGATCACACGCTAGCGCGAACGATTTCGTTCACTGGATCCGAATATACGCTCTTACAGGCAAACAGGTAATCGCGTGCCGAGCAGTTTGCGTACTCTTGATCGAAAAGTCCGCTTAGATGATGAAAACATCTTTAGAACAATTAGCAGGAACCAACTCAGACCTCTCCCGGAAGTGAAAATTTCCCACCGGTATGATACAAAAGAAAATAAGATGAAAAGGACAAAGACGAAGAAAAGAGTCACGTTATCCTGTGATTTAGCAAGTCACTAAAAGCAAGCAATAATATTTGTAGAAGATACAAACAATATTCCTCGACTTGCTGTAGCTATTGAGCAGCTATCGTACATTCGGATGAGTGCTTCTAGGTCCTTCACGCATTGTATGCCCCGCTTTTCTCTATTGTTTTCGAATGTTCACTCTTTGCTAGATCTCTCCGTCTTTGAAACGGGAATGGTTCAAAATTTGATGATTTAATCTCGAAGACCATGAGAGAAGAGTTTCAACTCAACGATATACAACACGATATTGGAGACAATGGCTTCTGGGTGTGAGAAGAGAGGCTGTGGTTCCTAGTAAATAGTGAGACAAATTACGACTTGGAGCACCAGGAACAAACTATATGAATGCTTTAGCTCTTAGACTAGCATTCCAAAGTGCATGAGCTTTGCACAGACCAGAGACAATAATAACAAAAATGCTTGAAGAATTCGCATTTGCAGTTGCAGATGTGCCAAGCCCTTGGCAACTATGCCGAGCGATATATGTAGTAATTATTCCTTAGTCGTATCACGTCTTTTCCATAACTGTAATCCTTCAACAAGCTTCCCAATTCTCTCAATCAATCTTTCCGCGGGACCACTCCTTTCCGCGGGTAAGTGCCACAAGACTTTAGCTCATGTCATACGAGACAGCTCCCCCTTAGGAAATACCGTCTTTCCAAGAAGAGGAAGTAATACACCGGCATGGGCTTAGCAGAGAAGGCATTAGCCTGAACTGGCATCATCTAGCTAGTAATTGGCGTCTCAACATACGAGTACGTCGGGGTACCTCAACTAGTACGGGGCAATGCCATCCAGAGATAATCGAATATGAGTTGCGCAACCAGCAAGATAATGCCTAAGTGGGGGATGGATCGCTTAGTTCAACGGTAGTATGCCGAATCTCGCAATCTCATTCTCAAACTGGTAAGTTGCAAGATCTGTTCCTTGTACAACCCCACCCTTCCGTATCAATCAAACAACAAGGTTGAGTTTGCTAGCACAATAGAATGGATGTCAACAACGCTATTTTTTTGTTCCACAAGGGCTGTTGAACGTGTTCTTTCTTAGTACGTTTTGTGATGGCCCGCTTCTAGGCATGGCTACTGACATGCGTGTGAATAATGTGAAGTGTTTAAGACTGTTGACCCCCATGAAGAATAGACTAAGCAGTTGCGCAATTGTGCCTCCTATCAACATATCGAAGCTACCTCAAGCCAATACAATTCTCGGCCGTACAGTTGATATCGATTTGGCACTAATAATTATCCCTAAGCCACTCTAGAAAGTAGGTTCCCACTTCATCCGGCTTCGCGAGCATACTCCAATGACCAGCATCTATTTCTTTCACTGTTAGGTGAGGTACCAATCCAAGAGTTTTGACAGCTTCAATCCCCTGCGCCCGACAAACAACGTCTTGTGTTCCCGCAACGAATAAGTATGGCACATCGATTTTGTATCTCTCAGCCGGCAGCCGCGAATCTTGCTCGTAAAAACGGCCATCTAGCAGTGATCGGTAGTAGCATAAAGACGATTCAAATCCATCCCGTTCCATGCGATTAAGAAAATTTTCTCGCATTTGATTGGTTGCATAGTCTTGCACGGGTCCTTTCTTGTCCTGCTCCAGCCAGGTTTTGAGTCCATCTTTTGCACAAAGCGTGTTCATCCACTCTATTGGTTCCGCGTGTAAAGCCGTAAACAACGATTCAGTGTGCTCTTTTAATAGTGCAGGTCCAGCAACTGGATCGCTAAACAGCGCCCAGTACCAGCCTGTGAAATAGCCAATAGCTTGGATCATGGCCGGAGCCAGCTGATCCATCACAATTGGTCCTTGTGGAGGAGGAGATGCTGGGAAATTCAACATGATCAATCCAGAGCAACGCTCAGGATGAAAAACATAGAGGCGGTGAGCATGACCCGCGCCCCAATCATGCCCACAGCTAATGACCTTTTCAACATGCTCAGCATCTAGGATGTCAATAAAGTCTCCATTCAATCCGGCTGAATCAAACACCTCCGGGTCAGTAGGTTTCGAGGTATCGCCATGGCCTAAACAGTCAGGTATAATGACCCCATATCCTTGCGGAATAAGATAGCGTGTTGCGAGATCCTCCCACAGTGCCGCGTGATCCGGCCACCCATGAAGGAGAAGAATGGTTGGCTTCCCACTTGATGCTGTTGACACATAATAAGTGTAGGAAAAGCCTCGGGAGACTTTCACAATCTTCTTTGTCAAAGTATCCATAGTGAATGGATGTTTGTTGAAACTACAGGAAAGCTTTTGCTTAGGGACAGAGGGGGTCTTTCCTATCTTTTTTTTTTTTTTTTTTTGATGGAAATAAGCGCTCAAAGGATGGCAAAGCTTCAATTTCTCGTGATCTTGGGAAGACGGAGAGGGGTTTCGAGGGGTTTTAAAGAATCTAATTTTAAAATACTATTAAAATATTACGTTATCCCATAGTTAAAGTAAAATAGGTACAGTATACTGAAAGATGAATACGACAAGACTAGCGTAGGTTATGAGCATGAATGTGGATGGACGCGCGGTCAAGCCAGGCATCAATGCAAATTATACTCAAAAAAGATGAAACGCTGCTGCAATAGCCTTTAATCCTGTCGCCCAATCATGAGGGGCCCAGTATGAGGGGCCAAGTATGAGGGGCATGGACTGCAACATGCCGGACTCAACGCTGCTTACTCCTCGTCATCCACGCGCCGTAAGTGAGCTGATTCAGTTGCCTAGTGCGAAATTTACTCTTTGGTTGTGACAACAAGTATGTCTCTGTAACACATTTTGAGATTCAGCATTATCGGTTTTGAGATTAGAGTGACGCTTAAGGGTCGTTCCTTCAGGAAATATAGTTCTATGACAGGTAAAGTCGCTCGAAACTGAATAAATAAAGTTATCTCTCATTCGCCAGTTTCGAATCATACAAGACGCTGAAAATGAGACTCCCGGAAACTGAATTATTCAATACTTAATATAGCTTGCTTAGCTTAGGTGGGCATGCTTAAGTCAAGTGGATAGACCAGGCATGGTTCAAATGCCAAACGCCTTTGAGTCCAACGCATAAATACTTGTGTTTCCCCCCAAACAATATCACGCGAAGTGAGAAATGTAAAGACCACATCGTGTGAGCAAACCATTTTATTAAGCTGGCTTTTATCAGTTGTTGGTGCTGAACTAGGTGGCTTTCATTTAAATAATTTCCGATTCTATTCAACGTTCCATTGACTAAATGGCAAACCTTGTTACTGGGATTCACAAATTCCAAGGCTTGGACATCGAACTAACTTATACGGTGCGAGGATCTGGACCATATCTTATTATTCAGGCAGCAGGATGGGGAATTTCTTCTCAGTATCTTCAAATTGGGCTTTCGCCTCTTGAGGCTCAATTCACCCTAATATACCTAGAGCCCCGTGGCTCAGGCCCCTCCGAGCGACCACAAGAAGACATGATGAGCACTTCCGATATGGCCGACGACGTCGAGCTTTTACGAAAACACTTGGAATTTGAACAAATCGATTTGCTTGGTCATTCTAATGGAGGCACCATCGCCTTAGCGTATGCTGAGCGGTACCCCGCCTCAGTCCGAAACTTAATACTCCTCACACATTGGCTCGAGGGATACGATGACAGTCGCACTTGGCAACGATTTCTGGATGAGAGAAAAGGCAATCCAGCATTTTCGAAGGCCATTGCGGCACTTGAGGTGGCCGAAACTCAAAAATTTCAGTCACAGGATGAGTGGTTTCAAAACTTACGCGTGAGGTTGTCTTTCTATCCGGCCAACCCAGACAAAGATTACCCCGCCTTTGAGAAGGCAATGGGTGAGCCCTCGTGGTGGGTTTACAAAGCTCAGGCTGCAGCCGACAGGATCAAGACCCTTGATCTCTATGCTGGACTCGATAAAGTCAAGGCCCGTACGCTATGTTTAGGGTGTTCTGAGGATCCAATATGCACTGAGAATGTCACTCGTATTACAGCAGAGCACATAGCCGACTCGCAGGTCGTCATTATTCCCGAGTGTGGGCATTTTCCCTGGATTGAACAGCCAGATCAATTCTTCGCGGCGGTCACGGAGTTTCTGAAGTAAACATTAGAAGTCAGTGCTAGCGCAATGTCTTCTTAAGAATATGTCGCGTCTACAGAAACCATCGCAAGTTAAGGCAATTTCGGTTTGGAGCAATCTGGGGCCGTGCAGGACATTAAAGGACCAGAATTAGTTTATTCACAAGGTACAAGCAGCTGCAGAGTCACCCGCATCAATCGATATAGCGTCCTAAAGCACAAAATGGCCGCCAAATGCAAGGTTGCAAGATGTTCAGAGAGTAAACTTAATTTCTTCAGCTTAAGATACACCCTGGTTGGCAAAGATATCCTATCAAAGCAAATGTCATTTAATTATGAACTCAACCCTCAGGAACTTTTTATCTCAATCAACCCTTTTTGACAGTGTCCTGCCCCCTCACCCTGAGCCGCCCAGTATAACTCATGCGGTATGTTCATTAAAAGAGCAACTTTCAACACGCATCATTAAGGTACCCACTCTCAGTCTCAACTCAACCTTCGAATTAATTGGGTCAAGCTCGGCAATTGAACTTGACAAACATTTACGTAGCCAGGAATCTCCGAGATTACTTGGGGCCAATCAGAGTAAAAACACATCGCAACACTATAAGCTCTACTGCACTGCACATTGTCTTCATCAATGAAACATGGGGATCATGTCTAACTTTGATTCCTTCGAGGTTGAATACTTCACTTATGGAGAAATCCTAGAAAGACGGTCAGGAACCGTGGTGTTTCAGCCGCTAATAGAGGAGAATATCGGACCGTAGTTCGGCTTCAGAGTTTAGTAGCTTCACAGTAGTATGCTGCATCACATTGCTTGATTCCGGAAGATCTAATCTACATTGGGTTCATTACAGTTTACATTTGCTGCGAGACCGCATTACCAACCGATTTTACTTAATTGCCTCGTAATGACGCTGGTTTAGCTTAATGGAGGGAGCTAGACATGAAAATCTGTGCTACCGTTGACGTCGTATATCGCCTCGGCTCTATGTGCTTCGTGCGGAGTACACAACACCAGAGCAGCCCTTTCAGCTTGAACTGCAACGGCTCCATATCGGGAGATAAAGACTGAAACTTGAAGAAGTATGAGAGCCAATCTAGTGACCACTCCCTTGCATTTCCCCGCGTTTTGACTAGATATCGGTGGGGACCCGAGATAGTCTGTAGGCTAAGTTCAAGTTTATCAAGACCATGGAGTCCGAATCCGAATCCGAAGCCGCTTCTGTGAAAGGGCAAGATAACGAACTCTGCGTATATATGTGCCAGATTGGAAGTCCATTACACGTAATGTCCTCCCAGTCAACTTCTGATTGACATCTCTATCATTGTCCAATCATAGCGCAGCTGCGTCGGTATGAGCCATGGCACCTCGAGACTCTCGCGAGAACCTGGAAGGTGTCGTGACAGAAGTAGAAGATCAACATCATGTGGACGAAAAGTCTATTGAATATGACCCTGCACTCGCCAATGCAGCAGACACACAGCAATTAGGTGAGCTTAGGGTTGCTGTGCTCCCGACTAGAGGCTCTATCATACTGATGCGTTACATAGCAAGTATCGGTTACAAACAGGAACTTCAGCGCCATTATTCTAGTGTTCAAGTGTTTGCTATAGCCTTTAGTATTATGGGACTTCTTCCATCTATATCCGCAACATTATGGTTCTCCGTTCCCGCAGGCCCAGTTGGAATGGTTTGGGTAAGTGTATATCTTGAACGCCTTAACCCAACATAATTTGACAGATATAGGGATGGTTCTCTGCGAGTGCTCTTATTTTCGTTGTTGGATTGGCAATTGTGAGTTTTACAGCATGTTGACCCCCACCTGAACTCTTCTGATATTGTTAGGCTGATCTCGGCTCTTCGCTCCCGACATCTGGCGGTCTCTACTGGTGGACACATTATTTCGCAGCTGAACGATATAAGAACCCGCTGAGTTTCCTTGTTGGATATAGCAACACAATAGGGTTGATAGGGGGCATCTGCTCAATAGATTGTAAGAGCAGGACTGTCATAAATCCTATTTACCGATCCAGCTAATTCCCGTCTAGATGGATTCGCATCCTTTATCGTCTCACTTGGCACCATCAGTAGTGATGGGGAATGGATCCCTAGCAGAGGCCAACTCTATGCCATATTCGTGGCAACGGTGCTCTGTCATGGTATACTGGCGAGCTCCGCCGGGAGGGTCATGCATCATCTTCAGACTTGGTTTGTTGTCGCAAATTTTGTCTTAATTATTGCAACAATTATCGCCTTGCCCGTCAGCATGAGATTGCGCAACATCCCCATCAATTCAGGCAGCTACGTGTTTAGCTATTCGATAAATGAGACGACGTGGCCATCGGGGTGGGCCTTTATGCTGTCTTGGCTCTCTCCAATCTGGACAATCGGAGCATTTGATTCCTGCGTGCATATGAGTGAGGAGGCCAAAAACCCAACAAAGGCAGTGCCGATCGGTATTCTCGCCTCAATTGGAGGCTGCTGGATATTCGGCTTCCTTGTGACTGCGGTGCTAGCTGCCTGCGCCGGTAACAACTTCGAGGAAATTCTGGCCACACCTTTTGGCCAGCCAATAGCTCAGGTAAAATTCTCTCTGATGATTCGAAAGCCCAGCTCCAGCTTATCCTCATTCTAACCTTCTAATGGCAGATCTACTACAATGCTCTGGGGAAAAGCGGCGCCCTGGGCTTTATGTCTGCTATCTCAATTTTACAATTTTTCATGGGACTCAGCATTGTACGTGGGCATCGGCCGTTTATTCTATATCTCCAAAATTCGACCCACCCTCCCCCTTTTGAACACACACACACACACACACACACATATATATATATATAATGAAGCTAACGCCTTGTGTCTAGGTTGTGGCAGCTTCTAGACAGACCTGGGCATTCTCTCGCGATGGGGCATTGCCGTTTTCTTCATTCCTCAGACAGATAAGCAAAACATTCGGGTATCAGCCATTGAGAACTGTCTGGGCTACTTGCCTGACGGCAATCATTATTGGCCTACTATCCCTAATCAACAATGCGGCCGCAAACGCGCTTTTCTCGCTCGCAGCAGCCGGCAATAACGTTGCATGGGCAATTCCAATATTATGCCGCATACTCTGGGGAAGAAAGAAATTTCGCCCAGGGCCGTTCTACACCGGCAGATTTAGCGTTGCTATCTCAATTGCTGCCTTGATGTACTTGACTTTTTCAACAATATTATGCATGTTCCCCACCGAAGGACCAAATCCTGATCGTAAGTCTCTCACCCTCAGATGTCATCAAGTTGAAGCAGAGCCATGCTGACATCACTGAAGCATCCGTCATGAATTACTCCGCAGTTGTGAATGGAACAGTGTGGGGAGGCGCATTGCTCTATTATTTTCTCTACGCTCATAAATGGTTTAAAGGTCCCAAACACACTCTGGACGTTATGGAAAATGAGGATGATATCTAGAGTACCCTTATTGCTGTATTATTAGTGTTGAAAATCTACCTTATTATTCGGTCGCTAAGAAGCTCTTCTTTAGTCGTCTCACATATTCACGTCCCACTCGTGTTTGGTTATAATTTCGATGCGATACAGCAGAGCGAGTAGATATTTAGAGGGATATCAATGTCTCTATTCGATTATACAAGTAACCTCATTCATTGCTTTTACAGTGATTCCATTAAATTTCTTGGCCCGAGCACATGTTCATGAGGTTGCGTTCCTCCGAGAACCACTTTCGGAGGATTATTATCATATCAGGATAGAAGGGTTATGGGCAATATGGCTACTGGTGCGTACTAAATTATGGCCTATATGCCGTACAGAGGCCTAGAAACTTCGGCGTCTCTATCAATCAAAAGTGTTCTATATTTAAACAACGCTTTCACAATACATCATCTTCTGCAGGAAAAGGGTCGAGTGGTGCTTCCATCAGATGTTTCCCGAATCTATGTCAAAGTTAGCCAGCCTGTCTTTAGTGAATCAACATCTATTCCACTTACAATATCAGCAATAGTGGCGTATGTACCAGCAACAAGAGCTACAACTCCAATTATAAACGCCAGTATGCTTCCAAGAGTAATGAGGATATTCTTCCGCGAGAACCAATTTCCCTTGCAAAGTAATCTGAACCACATGATAGCGGGGATCCAGTAAGAGAATCCAGTGACAAAGAGTGCTGAAACAAGGGAAAGAAGATCGGAAAAGATGGGAATAGCTTCGGCAATAACCCAAGCAATAATCGTCAGAACTGCTGCGAGCGAAATCCAGGCAGCCCAGCCCTTGGGAGTATTAACATATCGAATGATTGACTTCTTCCAAAGACGACCATGGATATATCGAAGCGCCACCGTCGAGTTAATGGAGCCAGAGATAAAAATAACTGGCAGCGCAATGCCAAACGTAATTTTGGAAATAAGAGGACCAGACGATAGTAGTGCGGGAGCCTGGATGGATGGGCCGATGAATGCATAGCAGAGTGCGCCGGTCAGAGTATAGATAATGATCTGGGCAATACCGGATGCCCAAATCGACTTCATGAAGTCTTTCGGAGTATGCATCTCGTCCATAAATGAAAATTGGCCGATGGCAAAACTGAAAGCAAAGATGATGTTGCTTACTGCCACGAAAGCCTCAGAGAAGGTCACACCTTCTTGAGGCCACGTAGACCACTCAACGCCGGAAAGTCCACCTGAGGAGTCTCGCGCTTTAATACCTGTAGCAATTATAGTAATTCCAATAGCAGCAATGATCGATGCAAAGTCGATGTAGCCAAGAATAGCTATCTCGGTGAAAGAAGGTGGTATAGCCAGTATGAATAGGATGACTGCCGAGATAGCTGAAAAGGCAATAGAGCAGATGTGATTCCCATTCAAGGTGCCCAAAGCGATGCTGCCAGTCAAGGCGTGTGAGCCGACAGACATGACAAGCTCGAGAACCATGGCAGCACCAAACAATTCATAGCCAATCCTTCCAAACAAGAGTTTTCCAGCGTCAGCATAGTGAGAGACTTGAGGATAGGCCAATTTGACTTGTCCCACAAGATAGCTTGTGAATATCGTGATTAATCCGAGTGTGATGGTAAGGAAAACTCCTGGGAACATTCCGAGAGTATGGTAGGCCGCTGGTAAACTGAGAGCTCCCAAGGCAATGGCTTCGACGATGGTCACAATAGCCAGGCGTTTCCAGCCCAGTCGGTGGAAATGCGCATTGCCATCTGCAGCAATCTGTTTCAGTCGGCTAGCTTGCAACTCATCGCTCGTCTCTCCAAAGATGTCATTGTCGGTTCCATGGCCTAAATCATCTTGCTGATTTTCATATTTGCCGACGCTACCCTTCGTAGAAGGCTGAGCATAGACTTCAGAATGCGCAGCGGCAATGTTGTCTGCCATATTGAAACCCAGAAGATGGATTACCGCTTCAGTTGATGCCAAGTACTCGTATGCTTTTCCCACGAAAAGAGTTACAAACACACGTCACTCAGAACGAAGGGGCTGGTCAGGAGGGAAAACTTTGAGAGCCGAAGAATGGGGTTTTAAACCGTTCGACTAGCTACACCGATAAGCTAGTGGAATATTCCTCAGATTGGACCCATAGCTATGCCGAAAATCCGTCAAATCTGGGTGGATGTTGACAGTCGGTTGTGCGAACCACCCTGTCCGCTTATGCTCCTCTCCACGAACCCATCCCGCAGCTCGCACGAACGTGGTATTAACATGCGTTCCCCCGCAATGCAAGATGCCTTGAGTTTGATGTAAAATCTATCCACAGTATCCCTGGTACAATGGGGAAGTCCATAGATGCCACTGGGAGTGGTGCCTCTCTAAAATAAGATGGTGTATTACAGCCTGTTTTGTGGCGGCACGAAAATTTCTAGAAGCTTTCGAGTCATGTTCCACAAACGTAAAATTTTCCGAGTTGGTGGAGCACCCTGCCAATGGCATGACTACCAAGTGCAGTTTGCGGGACTATTAGTGGATTATATGTGTCCAAGATTCATTGTTATACATAGATTTAGTAAAGTGAGATAAGAGAAGTGAAAGGTCGTGTTCCATATCCCGTTCCAACTTGATGGCTCGGCTGAACACCGAGAGATGCGTGTGTCAGTTTCTACTTGTAGAGGCACATGCCACCCAGTTTGAAGTAGCCCGGTATTCAACCAAATTCTACATAACATCATTGATGAGATGATGCAAAGATCTACTAGATATGTACCAGAAGCCACTTAGTATCAGTAATCTATTACAGCTCAGAACTGTAAACTCATGCCGCGCCCTGTGAAAGACGTTTGACATGAGTTCTGCTTACATGCACGATGTGGTTAAGTGTAAGGATAAAAACGGGGCATTCAGGTCATCTAGTTAAGACAAGTGCATCAAGGATTAAGATGATTGGTTGGAGAGTGAGGCAAAGGGCGCGCTTGAGAGAATGCCGACGCTAAGGAGTGCACGAGCCGGAGCGAGAGAAATTTTACCTCACGCCTTAGCTCGGAAATTCGCGGCATTTGGTGGATTGAGCTTCCAGTTGGTCTCTCGATGCACAGAAGAAACCCCGGAGAGAAGGCTTGAAACACCGCAACCCGCGCTTTCAACTTGTTGATATCCTTGCAAAGTTTCGGAGGCCAGGTCAATATGAAGTAGACTGATTTCGTGTATTACTTACTACTCAGCGTCTCTCTTTGGACCCCGCTGAGTCGCCGTGCTTTGATGTAACAGTTAACAGTCTTCCTTTGCCGCATCTGTTCATCTCGTTATTTGTTAAACTACCCCATGGATCTAAATGGCTGGAGCCGATCAACATCAGCCTATGGCAGCGTTTAAACTTATTACCTACTAGATCCGATGTCTCTATATAGCCTTAGTTGAACTAGTTCTAGAAGCTGGCATTGAACCACTTTTATGATATACATAGCATCTCCATTCATGCATGTATCTATTTCCGGCGATTGCCCTTTATTTCATGTCATAATGGCTTCCTGTTTGGGAGTATGCATGACTGAATCAGAATATTGGCGTTTGGCATCGACGTCGGTGGTTGATTCCTGATTCATATAAGGAAAAAGACCGCTTTCGGTTATCTTGTCAAGTCCAGCGCAAAAGAAGTAGCACTAGGTATTTTGGCTGAAGTCGCAGGTGTTCAGGATATGTAGCATAGCTTGATCCAGACCTGGAGTAACCTGAAGCAACCTGAAGCAACCAGAAACTCTCGTAGCATGGTGTTTAAATTTGACTCGACCAAGTCACATCATACTCGTAGTTCGTCATCTTTCTATGACAACTTGCCTTTATAGTCCATATTACAGTATATGTTGCTTTGATAGCATAGGTGGGTGCCTAGAAGAGTATTCATTGGTCTTTTTTACATTTTTTTAAGACCTATCTTTAGTTCATTCCGATGTTCAAATCTCACCGCTGAAGCCTGCATTATATCACGAAACACTTTGGTTTGACCAGATGAAAGATGTCATGATTCATTTAAAATACTTCTATTCCACCATAATAGGTTGTCTTCATATTATGTATAAACCTCATGGTTTCTCTATCTGTTTATAACCTGGCTGCGATAAACAATCGCCGAGCCGAAAACTTTTAAATATCAACGCTTGGGTATATGATGACCACCCGACTTCCCGTCGTAAAAAAAAAAAATGACAGTAAAGGAAAATAATAACAGTAATAACAATAATGAAGCCGAAAAAAAAACAATTAGTTGTTTGAAACGCCACAGCTCTTGGGGTCATCGTCACAGGTGCAGGCTGATGGTGCGTAGACCCAGCCAGTAAGACGACTATATCTCTGTTAGTTACCTCGATGGTCCAAGTGATGCCTTCAATATGAACTTACTTGGCGATATCGCTGGCATAGCAATGAGTAGCGATGTTGCTCTGCAAGTTACCAGTCTTTGAGAGGGAACCAGAGTTGTAGATGCGAGCAGCGCGGTAGTAGTCAGAAACATCACCATTGCCAGACGTGTTGATGCAGTGAGCGAGACCATCACCCGAGGTGGTGCCAGCAGTGCCCTCCCTAATCATTTCGTGAATTGTCGCTGCCGGGCATGGTGTCGTAAGTTTCGTGTTATCATTGCAAGAGGCTTTGCCGTTGTGGTTTTGCATAACGCCAGGGTTGCGGACGCCGAGATCGGTCGTATTCACTCGCACACAACCATGAGACTCTTGCATAATAATAGCCAAAATAAGGCGATGGTCGACTCCGGTAGCATCAGATGCGGTTTGAATGCCGTCCCAGATAGCTTGCTGCAGTTTACAACGATTAGATGAGATTACTGGGCAAGTTTAGACTGACAACGTACCACTTCATCGATATCATTGTTGGGAAGTCGCCAGTTCAGATATTGACAGGCGACGTACATTTGGAGCTTGTAGTTGTTGAACCTGTTCTAGTGTTAACTTGCTGGCCATGCCATTATTGCGTGAATCAAGACTTACATGGACTCAAATGAAACCCATTTATCTTTGGAGGGCCATCCGGCAGCGACAGATCCGTTGCCAAGATAGAGATGATACCAGTCAGTTCCATTGCCTACGCCGTCCTCGATGTTGCTATTATCAAAGCGGGCAAGATTTTTGTTGGTGACCTTTCCTCCAGTCGCACGAGCTGTGATTTGACCACTGTTGGAAGAACGGGGAGAAAGGCCGGTAAGAGAAGTCAGGTATGAGGGAAGAGCGGCCGCGAGGGCTGCACCCGCTACAAGCGAAGAGACTGAGAGCTGGAACTTTTATTTAGTACAGCCATACCTTGGAGGCTTTTAGAGTCTTTCTTACCTTGACCATGATGAGTGATGAGAAGTTGGAATAGAGTGTAGCTACCCGAAAGAAGAAGGAAAGAATAGATGAATAGACGGTGCTTCACAGGATTTAGGGCTGCTGCTATCCTAGTATATCTGTAATTCTGGGGGGCATGGAGCCATATGCATGGGAAAGCCGCTAGATATATAGTGGTAGTAATATGATTATATATTTAGATATTTCATGGCTCAGCCGTAACTCCATCTTCCTTTTCTGGTCATATTTTGTATGCGACAGGCGATAACCTAGTTCCTTCGTGGCTTCACTCAACTGCAGCTTACTGCTTTGCGCTATCAATAGTTCATACCAGGGATAGGAATCCATCCAGCCCTGCACCAATCTACTTGTAGACATCTTGGACCCTGGGCACTAGAGCCTCAAGACGCTTATGCCTAGGGTGTGTGATAGGTCCAGGTTGAGAGCTAGGCCTAATCCTGTGACCTGGCCGAGAGGTTTACGAGCTATTCGTGTTTTCCAAAAGCCCACCCAAAACCCTTAGCAGCTCCCCTATGCTAATTTTAATCTTTGCTATGCAAGTTTGGCTTCACTGGCCTCATCCACGCGGGCAATATGCTTTATATAAACAGTATGGCAGTGAAGGCTTGCAAATACTGGATTTGACCGCGCTGTGAACAGCCACAAAGCAGTAGAATTACTCCAAAGATTCACGTTCGAGCATACATGTGCTTTCTACGGGTGTCCGTCCTCAAACTCCATCGTCAAGGGACAGTTGTCCTGTCCTCGTACGGGGAAGTGTATCTGCGTTACTGCCTGACCAAGGTCTGAAAATATCTCGGAAACGCTCTTGGGTCGATGGAGAGGCCAGGGGTCGCCATGACAAAACTCAGCACAAGTCCCACCGGCTTCTTTTTCTGCCTCTCTCCGCTCTTCGCTGCGAAGTATATCCGACGCCGTCCTTCCTTAGTCTAACCGTCAAGGCTCCGTCCGCTGCTAATTTCAGCCCAAGCTAGGCATCTGCAGGGGTAGCTTTCTTGCCAACTCCATTTAACGCATCAATCAGCGGTGAGATTTGCTCTTGGCGCGAAGAAACGCTCCGTGCCGGCGTGAGGCTGAGCATCACGGAAGAAACAATCAGCCACATTTGGTTCATTCGGAGCCGCCTCGTGCCTGACGATCGGCTCAAAGATGCACACTAGAGTTTGAGTTGAGTTAACGTTACCGCCAGCGCAAAGTCAGTCGTCGTCTAAGCTTTGGAATCATCGCCCGGTCACTGTGATTCTCGAAGAAGCGTCGAATACCCGTACAGCACATGTATGCACCAAGCACGGAGCCACAGTGCTCGTACTCCAGGTAATACGGAACAGACGGCCTTTTCGAAATAGCGCAGGCCCCACAGGCCGAATTTCACAGGACCATGGCAGTCTGAGAGATACTTCATGCTCCGTAGTAAGACGTACGAGCACTACTATTAATCATCTCTTGGCTTTCACAAGGGACCAGGCCATTCTCTACAACTTGGCATCGTGCTTGGCGCTTCCGTTGGTAGCCAAATAGTCAACTATCGCAGCCGCCGTGCTTCCTACAGAGTAAAGTAACAGGCTGTGCTTGCGGTTAGTCGCTGACCACGTCGATGGCGATGACTGGGCGCTCATTTGTACCGAAAGGAAGGTTGGTCAGCAATAATATATATGGAAAGCCCAACGGCATCCGCACCATCGCCAATGCGGGCAACTTTTGCTGCGGCCACTGCTAGTGTATTTGTGAGGATTGTCTAAGCCAAGTGACTGCTGCTTACTCTCTATTACTGCAACGGGTGATTCGCGCGACCAACTCCGGAGGAATAACGTGGCACCAAAGAGAAGCGACGCCGTCAATCTTGCCCTTTGTGGGTGATATTAGTCGGATGTGGATGAATGTGACACCGATAGAACGCTCAACAAAGCAGTTGCTTCATCTAAAGGGGTGAGACTGTGATACTAGCACTTGATACAGGGTAACGGATGTCACTGCTACGAAATTTTATTCTCCATTGCGCATTCTTTCCGTTATTAAAAGATTTTGAGGGATAATAAGTTGGCATTTAAATCAAGCTAGGGCTTCCAAGGTATATTGCGTTGTTGTCTACTGTATCGTGGCGGATGGATGAGGACTGGAGTTTCTTTTTTTTGGAGGCCTGAATTTTTTGGTGGAATGAATGTAGCTTACTTGTGGGACATCACCGTCCCATAGTCACCTGCTAGTACTATTAATGATAGAGGTTGCTTAAGAGAAATGGATTATCTTTTTTCCCTCGACTTCAATGGGAACTACCTACTTTGAGGTAAGCATCAACAGCGCTAATACGGGAGATCGTCCTGTGCTCAAGAGCGTCTACCTACACTATCAAAAGGGAATGCATCTGTGAGTTATGATAATATTTATTTAGTTAACCTTTGGATATACCTGTCCACTAATTGTTCTACTATCATACTCTAAATTCTAGTCGATGTTATCACCTTTTCTGCAACTCACCTGAACAGTACCTCTTGCAAGGAATAGACGGGTGAGGATGCGCACTAAGTACATGGAGGTGCAACTATTGAAACATTGGCTAACCGTTACGAAAGACTGCAACTTAGACTAGGCACATGGAACCACGTGTCATGGAATATGCCGAATATTAGGGATGCAGCTTGATAGCAAAAAAGGTCTCGTATAGCCAGAATAGTCGTATACGAGGTCCAGTTGACTTCTCCTTTACGGCACCACTAGGGTTGATACCTTAAGGTCGACACGATGTCGCGGGTTGAGTTACGGTGAAGCCGTTAGTTAGCCCAGTGTTAGCCCAGTTGGAGCGCAGCTGCCGTCTCAGCTCGTATCAAAGCGGATATCGACCACTTCGTATCAGTACCGCATTAGGGGGTATCAAAACACGACTCAAGGAGGAAAACCCCCAAATGGAGTATTTCATTGGGGCAATTCGTATACAGTAATCAAATAACGACGATGAATAAATAAATCGCTATCTGCCTCCGCTTTTGTACATGATCACAGCATTGCCTGGCTTAGCCCGATTGGCGTGACACTTCTCAACGAAATCATCCTCCCTGATTGAGTAAAAGGAAACTCTACGCAGTGCTCAGGGGTGGGATGGAAAAAATCATTAGAAAGGAGCTTGCTTGAATTACTAAATATACTCTACAATGACTATAAATTGCGCAGTTTGCCAAGATCTGTTGTATTAGAACGTCGAGCCAATAACGGTTCAAGCTCATTGTTCTATGGCTGAGGGAACTGGTCCAGCACAGCTTCTGCTCCTTGAACTTGGAATTCTGCTGTTGGCCCACCGAGATTCTCTAAATCAACTTGTAACGTGTATGTCCCGGGGTACAGAACAAGATTTCCGTTGGCGTCATTGCGTGCAACTTGTCCGACGTTGACTTTCAGGTCGAGCGTTGTCGTCGCGCCAGGCTGAACGTTATGAGCGCGAGCATAAGCTACCAGAGTCTTCAGGGGATATGGCTGAGGTCCAGAATCTGTACTCTTCAAAAAGAGGAGCCCGATATAGTCCGATACCGTTGAACCAATGTTCTCCACGTTAACTTGGAAGATGTCAAATTCGGCCAAGTCCTTTGGATCTTCCACATCGTTGAAATCAGCTGTATCATATGTTCCTTTGCCGCTGCCTCCTGTCGCCCACGTGACATTGAACTCTGTATAATGCAGGCCCGTGCCAAAAGGTATTACTGAGCCGTTATACCATCGATATGTTCTCCCAGGGTTGGATGAGCTTGGCCGCAAAGACTGATCTGTCATTGGGACTTGGTTGATATAGTCCGCAGGATATTGTGTAACAGGTAGTCTTCCAGCTGGCGCAGCAACGCCGCTAAGTATGTCAATCAACCCTGGTCCGAATTCTTGGCCGGGATAACCCATCCAGAGCAGACCCTTTACGTTATTATTCTGTAAAAGAGAAGAATCATCGATTTGGCCACCGCCCACTTGAACGACGACAACAGGCTTTACTGCTGCTAGCTGTTGAATAAGATCCAACTGCGCTCCGGGCCAGTCAATCGAGGTTCGATCATGAGCCTCGGCTTCAACCTGCTCGTCAATTCCACCAATGTATACCACTACATCGGCTTCTTGGGCAGCGCTGACTGCAGCGGCAAACTGCGACGTATCGTTTGACAGAACATACTGCAATCCTTGCGAATATGTCACTTTCCAGTTGTATGAAGAGCTATTTGCGGTCGGAACGGGAATAGTCTTATAAGGAGCAACCCCATTGTAGTTGCCGAACATTGATACAGAAGCATTGTTAGCCCAAGGTCCGACAAATAAGACCGTCTGGCCCGTTGGGCGGATAGGTAGGATATTGTCATCATTCTTCAGAAGAGTAATGCCTTCGACAAGTGCAGTGTAAGCAAGCTTCTGCGTAGCTGGCGTATTCACGTCGGAAGCTCCTAGCGTTCGATAGTCTTGACCTTCAGGTGGATCAAAGTACCCCAGGACAATAAGGGAGCCGTAAAGGCGACCCAGAGCTTGGTCAAGCTGAGCTTCTGTAGTATAGTTGCTCTGAACGGCTGATGCGATATATGAAGAATACGCTGTTCCACAATCCAAGTCTGTGCCATTGTTGAGCGCAAGGGCGACTCCTTGGGCGTCAGATTGACCGACGTGGTGCTGGTTGAAGACCCCATCTACCGCACCACAGTCTCCGGTCACCCAATGAGCGGAGCTATTCCAGCCCCAATGATCGCGTAGCACAGTTTCCAACATATAAGAATTGGCGCACGAAGGATGTCCATTGACGGCATTGTAGCTGCACATGACGGCTCCGGCCTTAGCGTCGCGGAAGCAAGACCGAAAACTGGGGAGGTAGTATTCGGCCAAATCTTGAGTGCTTATAATGGCGTTGTATGATCCGCGAACCACTCCATCGGAATCTTCAATGTCGTAGCCAGCAAAGTGCTTGCATGTTGAGACGACCTTGGGTTTGGCTGGGCCGACGCCGCCTTGTAATCCCACGACATAATTGTATGCATACTGTGCAACATGATAAGGATCTTCTCCGGGCGTTTCTTGACCGCGACCCCATCGAGGATCCCGGTAGGGATTGATGTTTGGAGCCCAGTAGTCCAAACCGGCCTTCAAATGATTGCTGAAAGCTCGCGCTTCTGTGCTGACTGCTGTTGCAATATCGTGGACGAGTTGGTCATCGAATGCCGCTCCAAGAACAATGGGAGATGGAAACTGAGTGGACGAATTGAATGCAACGTTTCCCTGAGTGAAAGTACTGTTGATTCCCTGACCTGGAGAAACTCCAGCAAGTCCATGGAGGGCTTCGTTCCACCATTCATAAGGAGGAAGGCCAAGACGTTCAACGCCAGGTGCATTGTTGACCAAATTTGCGGCCTTCTCATCCAATGTGAGCTCAGCAACTAGGGCTGCTGCTCTGGCTTCTGTGCTGAGGCTTGTATCACAGATGCCATTTTGACTCAGAGGAGGTTGAGTACAATCTGGAAACGGAATCTCATTGTTGGGAAACAAAGAGTAAACCGTTGGAAATAGAGATAGCTCTACAAAACTTGTCAATAAGAATACCCTCATGTCGAGAATAGAGAGGTAATCAACAAAGCACACTGATTGGGGTTTTCTGTTCAGCGATTTATTTTTGTTTAGATGTAGTCTCAACCTTATATAACATTGGCTCTCTCAAGTTGTCAACCACTTAGACACATGATGCTTTACTGATTCACCAAAACGGAATGTTTCGATTTAGCCTATTTAAAGTACTGCCATTTCACGGATATTAAATCTCTTCTAATAAATTGAACAACAGAGTTTGGTGCAATGTTCTGGGGGGAAATATCACTGCTGATCTCTCTCACATTAGGTAAAAACAGGTTTCGTTGATCAAGTCTTTGCGGGGGATTCCCTCTTGCAGGTATCAAAAAGGCAAGGTGACGAAAATCATACAAGTTTATTCTGCCTGAATGTCGGAACTCGCACTCTGCTCTCGTATTTATCTTCTGGCTCGCAGCGTTGATGCTTGTGGACTTCCTCGTTTGACTTTGATGTGATCGTGAGGGGAGACTGGATTGGTGGTGTGGGTCGGGTATCATCCGACGGAACGGCAAACCAATCCGCTTTGAGAGCAACATGACTGCAGATTTGGAGACATGAACATGGTTGATTAAAATTAAGTATTAGAGTAAACATTGGAACTCGCATTAGTTTAATTTGCGTTGTGTGACATATGAAGATCGGCAATGTTGTCACCTAGCTATTAGTGCCGTCGGAATGACAGATGTAACATTTGGGGAGCATCAGGGATCCAGTTGCCTTCAAGGTTGAGAGACGGCAGAAGTGAAAGAAGAAAAGACAAGAAAAAGTATATTCATTGGTTTGGAGCAACAATTTTTTTTAAAAAAAGTAATTACTCAACAGACAACGACGTTAATGAAACCAGGCTGTATTTGTTCTACCATATTGTGTTTACAAAGTATGTACTTAGAGTTGCCTACTCGTGGAGCTTCAGTGGGCCTGAGTATTCAGGCGCACGTATATACTCAAGCTTATCACCATCAGCCACCACATTCTTCCACCAGTCGTCAATATCTTGCTGGAAACGTTTCACAACCTCTCCATCACTCAAGTCGATTGGCTCATAACCACGAGCAGTTTGGGTAAGTTGCGCCTTTGCTATGCCGAGATCAACAGCAAAGTTGCCACCAATGCTATCGTAACCGTCCACTGGCTTAATAGACCCTGTAACGCCCTCTTTCAATACCTTGAGCGGAAAATCGGGTTCTGCAGCCGCTGGTCTCGCAAACGAAACCCCGTCAACGATGTTTAATACTTCAAGCATCGCAGCAGTTGTCCGAAGACCGCCAACCAAGTAGAGCTTGAGCTTGCTGTCGTCGCTCAGGCCCTCACTGATGATCTTGGCAAACTTTAGAAAGAACCCTTCTCGCTTTTGTGTCGATTCCTTTTCCCATTTCAGACCGAAACTCTCGTAGTTACCTCCGCTCAACTCGACAAAGTCAAACCCCTCTCGCTCAAGGCATATGCAAACTTCTTGAGCTTCTTCCGCCGTTACTCCTGCGTCTTGGAATTCCACGCTGTTGAGTTTGGATGCGACAATGAAATGAGGCGAAACACGTTTCCGGATAGCTCTAGCAATATCAGTGATAAAGCGCAGGCGGTTCTCGACTGTCTGAGTTCCATATTCGTCCGTTCGCTTGTTTGTTCGTCTAGATAAGAACTGTGAGATGAGGTAACCGTGTGCTCCGTGAAGTTCAACTTCATCGAAGCCAGCCTTCTCCAGGTACTCGGCAGCATATGCGAAACCCTCAACTATTTCATCTATCTCTGCCTTACTAGCAGCGTGAGGTTTTCCAAACATCATGTCCATCTTTGGCTCTATTTTCGGTCAATTATCAGATACCTGATAAAGTCTAGGGCATTTCCTCTTACCAAGTTGCACATCTGACGCGGATATGGCTTCTTTGTTCAAACGATATTGAACCTGTCTTCCTGGATGACTAATCTGGCCAAGGATGAAGCTCCCATGGGCCTTGGCTCCTTTAGCTAGTTCTTGAAATTTCTCAAAACGAGGCCCACGAAATTCGCATTTGGGAGTGATGATCATATCGCCAATGTCATCTAAAGAATCAAAAGAAGTATCGATGTTGCCGGTTACAATCATGCCCCATCCACCCTCTCCCCATCTAGATTCAATCTCATATTAGCAGCCGTAACAGCCTAGTCTACCTAACAAGTATGTTCATACCGGCGATATAGCTCAATCAAGTCCTTAGTTGGCTCGCCTCGTAGATGAGGTACTTTGGGATCCCATGTAGCTAGTCCTTCAGCCATAGGACTTTTCATAAATCGATTGAGAGCTGTGCGTCCAGAAGGAGAGAAGGTAATGGGCTGACCCAATGGGGATGGATCGGCCCCCTTCGTTCCATAGCGCTCATAAGGCATGATGAGTCAAGTATCCACGGCTATCCAATTTCCGTATTGTGGCTGCTGCTTTGCTGCAATCCTTTTTTAATGGAAAAAAACAAAGGGTTGAAGTTCTTGTCCTTCCTAAGTAACGCCTGCCATCGTTTAACCTTTTATAGAGCAGATATAAACCCCTATGAATCAGTGATAGGAAGTGAACTTTCGAATTCGATAGTATGCATAGCTTACTCAATCGAGGACTACGAATCGTGGAATTGGTAATATGTGCATGATTGCTATCGAAGTACGAAACATCCTGGAGTCGCATACTCAAAAGGGTATGCATCGTGGCCATCAAATTCCCACATGTTACAGGCATTATGCGCAAACATGTGTCTGCTTACAAAATCATACCGTACTTTCCGCCCGAGGTCTAATCAATCCACATTCAATGAATCCACATATTGTGTAACAAGCTCATTACCAATCCCTAGAAAAATCTCATTCTAGAAGTTTCACATGCTCTCTATGTAAATACTAGGAAGAAATTCACCATTAATATTTATTTTGCATTAAATGTTGGCTTCAGAGAGCTACTATTCCGCAAATCTACATCATTATCGCTATTTTTTATTTGTACTTGATGGTCTTCCTCTTCTGTGTTTGTCATTTCCAATTGTATATCAGCCCATGACCAATTGGCCATGGGGTGGTCATCATTTATAAAATAAATGAAAGAGATCTTCAACTGATAGGCAGCTAATTAGGAGAGTGAACTTCTGATCTTGATTAGCTATCAACAGATTCACAGACTTTCTGGCCTCGCTAGAAAGCCTCATCTCAATTGGCGGGCTTTGTAGAGTAATTAAGGAACTTTCATATATCAGCATTTCGAATCATATTTGGTAAATGTATGGAGACAAGTGTTCTAGAGAATATGCTTTCTATATCGGTGAGTAGTGGAGATTGTAATTTTTACATTGCAACCCTAAGGAATACTATCCACGGTTATATCGTGTTGAAGCCTACGCGTATGCTGTGTGCCTGATCTAGATTCGCTTACCCACAAAAGGCATTTACCGTTTTAGGCAATATAAGTAGCAATTTTCATCTACCATTTGCTATTGCTAGATGGAAGGGTGCCTCCTTGAAAACTTTACCCACACTGTACCTATACCCACTGACCATTGTATTTTTCGCATTGCCGGTAGCAATACACCTAGTGTAAATATAATTCTAGATCATGACTAGCTTATTTGATGTACCTGTTTGAATCAATTTTCATTTCTAAAAATGTTTGGTCTATGTTATTTTATAAGGGCATCTTTGGTAGATGTGCATGTGAAGATTAGAGGATGCTCTGTGGACGCTTGAAGAGCGGGACCAGATTGGGACTTTTAGTTTCATGAGTCAACAGCATTTAATAGTTTGTAGCGGACTTTAGTTCCTGTATGTAACGCATTCAGGGGAATCCGTGATAGATATGCATGAGGCACCATCTGAACCACATTCTTAAAAAGCTGGGAGCTCGATCACAAGTAGTTGCTGCAGAATGTTAAACGTGTACCTCGTATTTGCGACTCCTATCAGAGGAATATTCTAAATACATCATTTCTGGAGAGGCTCCAGATGTTGAGAAAATCCCGACATATACTTCATGCCTGAATCGCACATAATGGCCACAACAGTAGACCCAGGCTTGAGATCTTCTGCTACGCGCAAAGCGGCCGTCACGTTGGCCCCCGTTGAAAGCCCGCAGAATAATCCTTCTTCACGAGATAGCCGGAATGCCATGGCCCTTGCATCTGCCGTAGACACACCCTGGAATCCATCTGCTATACCTTCATACCACAATGGTACAACATATCCAGCTCCTATACCATCAATATTGTGAGATCCTGACGGACCACCCGATAGTACAGCAGATTCCGCTGGCTCAACGGCGACGAAGCGAATGTTACTGTCTAGCTGACGGAGGCGTTCTGAAATACCTCGAAGAGCAGCTCCTGATCCGACGCTCTGCACAAAAGCGTCGATGCGGCCCTCGGCTTGTTCATAAATCTCATCCGCGAGTTTCGTATACGCAGAGAGCTGATCGGTGTTATCCATTTGAGCAGTGATATAAGCTCCCGTTTTGGCGGCTATAGATTTTGCTTCCCGAATCATGTCCTTGGTCAGCTTCTCAGTTTGCTTGCCATTATCACTTGGTATAATGGTCAATTTGGCGCCGAGGAGCCTCATGTGATCAAGCTTCTCTTTTGCAAAGGCATCTGATGTCACCAGGTGAAGCGAGTATTTCTTGACGGAACAAATCAATGCCAGCGAAACTCCTGTGCTGCCACCAGTGTATTCAACAACAGCACCGCCTGGTTTAAGACGGCCATCCTTTTCGGCGGCAGTAATCATTGCAAGAGCCATACGATCTTTCATACTGCCAGTTGGATTGCTGCTTTCGATTTTTAGAAGAATGCGAACTCCATTTGATGGGACAACATTATGAAGCTGTATCATGGAAGTATTTCCGATCGTATCAAGTATGTTAGATCGCACTGAAGCCATGTTTCTAGTCGTGCCAATAGGCCCTGATTGCAATTCTCTTTCTGTTTGACTATGAGGTTTTAAAACAAGTATCAGTCAACAGCCTTATTGTGGTAGAGAGGAACACAACTGTCAAGCTTGAAGTTGTCGATGGGGGAATAATAGATCTAGGACTTATGATGTGATAAAAGAGCACAATGGAGGCATAAGATGAAGAACTCTGGGAGAAGAAACGGTGAGGTAAATTGTTGAATTCTTTACCATCATGACACCGGTGGTCCGATTATATATACCTCTGTTTCTCTCTATGTTAGTTGTCTGGTTGTTAGTAGTTATCTTCTGTTCAAAGTAATGATTAGTTTTCTCTACCACTAAGTGACTACTTTACAAGGGTACTGCTGTCTATAACGAGTATAGCGCTAATGCGTAGGCAATCTGCGAGGCTACTGATTTCCAAATTGAGGAAAGAAATTGATTCCGTTCACAAAGTTTTTGATGAAAATCCGTTCTGTTCTGACAAATGCATCAAGTGATCCTATAAACTATGACAACTCGACCTAGTTGTTATGTTAACGATACAATCTAGTTTATCGCTGATGTTGTGAAACAGCTGAAGAAGACGCACGTTTAATAATCATGTCGTATAAGTGGCGTTCGACTTCACCAAGCCAATTCAGTTGTACATATCTAGCTTTCCATCCTTAGGTGTAAAAAAAAAAAAAAGAAAGAAAGGTACGTAATTCGTGATATAAGCAGAAAATATTGGTAATTGGACCCTACCTAGGAATAAAATGTTGCGCCGCCACGTCCTCTCAACAACTTTTGCTACCAGTATAAGCCCTGTACACCCCGTACAAACCTGCGAAAACCACCATTCTTCCAGCAGACATACTTACCAACCTCTCAACGAACATCCCTTTGTGAAACGTGACCCAAGTTACTAGTACTACTAACTTCCCCATATTCTTCAGGTTGGATATTATTTCACGTGAATGATGACTCTGACCCCCAATGTCGCTTATCTCATGTATTCGGCTGTCTGTCGCATTTAACCATTGCGAAATGCGGGGTAGTGGCCGTCTACAGCTGGCCACAATGGTGAGATTGGGTAAACAGACAACGAAGTATGGGGGACAATGCCCCAGAACTAAATAGCGCAGGATAACCGTTCGTCACTTTTCAAGCCTCGTGCAAAAGCATTGGTCTATTGAGCCACTAGAACACGTGGAAATATTTGAGTGTGACAGCAGGTGGCAGAAGTGGCGTCTGGTGTAGCCAGACTTCGGTTCGATTGCTTCTTTCTTTCGTCTAAACGCCTGTTGATTGCTGAACTAATGGCCTTTCCACCCTCCTACTCGTCGTTCGGGCTAATTCAGGCGTCTTGCTTTGCTACATTCAGTGACAAACAATCCGCAAATACTCCGTAGCTCGCCTTGGTTGGTTCAACCGCCAGCCGGGTAAGATCGCCTGATAACGTGAATTCCGTGCTAATGAGTCTCGGGTAATCCGAATTTGACAATAGCCGGAGGACCTCATCCTCGTATATAAGGAAACAAGTATGGAGTACGAGGAACATGTCACAGGTGATGTAGATTTCCTTAATATTGTGCCAAGCCTAGCGCGCAATATATATGCCTCCCCCGCCAATACATACCTATAATACCATCTCTCTCTCTTGGTGTTCTATGTTTTTTCCTTCGCGGCCCCGAATAAGCTCACACACACTCTGCAGAATCGGGATAAAGGCTCATTGAGATTTGCGTAATGGCGGGTATTGCAATTTTAGGAGCTGGCATTTTTGCCACAGAAGGTAATAAACTGCCTTTGGCTGTTGGCAAGGGTAATAAGCGTACATGACACTAACTCGCTCATCAGAACACCTGCCCGCGCTTGTGCTAAACAAGGCGAACATCAAGGCAGTCTATTCCCGTTCCAAGTCTACTGCATCTACACTTGTAGCAGAAGCAAGCAAACTCGGTGTTACTGATCTTGAGCTTTACTCAGAAGACACCTCTGGGCATACGCTTGATGATCTTCTTAAGCGCAGCGATATTGAAGCTGTGATCATTGTCTTACCAATTCTGGTGCAACCGTCAATTGTCAGGCGCTGCTTAGCTGCCGGGAAGCATGTACTTTGCGAAAAGCCAATCGCCAAAGATGTCGCAACTGCTCGCGAATTGATCGAGGACTACAAAAAGCTGTACGCAGGCAAAGGACTCATTTTCAACATTGCTGAGCAATTCAGATTTATGCACGAGTTTGAACTTGGTCGAAAATGGATTGTGGAAGAAAAAGCAGTCGGTGATATTACACAGGCACACCTTAAAATATGGCGCAATCAACCTCCTGAGGGGAAATGGTACGAAACCCCGTGGCGAAAAGTGCCGGAATACCAAGGCGGTTTCTTGCTTGACGGCGGAGTACATCAAACTGCTATGCTTCGCTACATTTCAGGCCAAGAGGTTGTTGAGACAGCGGGTTTCGCCCGTCAGGTTTTGCCCCATTTGCCGCCTCTCGATACTCTCAATGCCGGCATCCTCCTGAGTGGTGGGGGAACTGGGACCATCTCAATGTCGTTTGCATCAACACGACGAGCTTCGGAGCTTACTATTATCGGATCAAAGGGCAGCTTCTTCCTGACTGATGGACCCGATGGTTTCATATTGTCTCTGGATCTTGCTACAGGAGAGAGTAGATCAGAGACAATACGGAGCAAAGGGGTAGAACTGGAAATTAAAGCATTCCTAGAGGCTGTTAAAGCCGGGAAGTCGGAAAAGAAGGCGGGCCCAGAAGAAGCACTGAACGACCTGGCAATTATAGAGAGCATGTGCAATGGTGGGGGTAAAGTAGATTTATACTAGGGCGAACTCTGTCATCTTCATTGTGGTGGGGATTTACAGATAAATCATTGACTGTTGTGTAGTACAATAGAGCGAAGATGTAATATGCATGCATTTGTTCGAAATAGGTGAACTGTTGACAACGAATCCGAGGATTATCCACTGAAACAACAAATAGAGAGATAGTAGTGGGTACAACTCTACCTCAATATATAAGCTAAACAACTGATATGATGATTTATCTATACACATACATAGAGATATATACTTTGAAGAGGTATATACTTTGAAGAGGGCGGGAGTGTCCCCGCTCGTCAACACACCACTTTGAGGTTCCAGTCGAACCTCTTGGAGGGGTAATACAGCGATGTTTCCCGACGAGAGCACCGCCCCTGTATAATTGACAAATTATTTAGACAATTTATATGTTTCTGCACATGCAAGCTACAATTTAAGTTGACGATGATTAATGGCTAATAAATGTTTAAAAAAAAAGTAGATTGACGTACTGCTTGTATATGTAGGTTGCATATGCGGTTTACGTCCTCAGTCTGCCCAAAATGATGGTTTAGCCGATCAGGTGATCGGCAAACGAGGCGGCTGAATGGAGGATTTAGCAAGAGGGGTTTCAATATTCAGAAGCCAAAGCAGTAATGATGCTCGTAGCCTCATCGCTTATCTCCAAAACTTGGACATTGCCGAAGCTTCTTTCCCAATCTCTCGTGAATAACGTCTGATTGCATGTCCCCGTGAGTGGAGAAAATATCACTATCAAAGTGCGGAGAAGGAGATCTAAAACATTGTTTCTGGGGAAATGATCTGGATTTCCCGGTAGCAGTTCCTGGGGAAGCCATGCTAAGCTGTGGGGGAGCCGTGCATTTCGGGGGCTAGTAGTAGGAGGTGGAACTTGCATATAACTGCATGGCCCCTCTTCACCGAGACGGGCAGATCAATGCCAAATTTCAGCTTAATTTAATGTCATAGAAGGCCTTGATAAGGCTTACTTCCTCCATCATGGATAGCCCAAAGGCAATGAACCAACATGACATTGTTCATGATGTTATTCATGATGAGGACCCGGACCCTATCAAAGTCACGACGCAGAGTTGCATGACGGAGTCACGCATGCAAGCTGCCTTGCTAAGAGAGAACCCTCGCGTATTTCGCAAGAGCTTTTTGAAGTTGTACGGATGCATTTTTGTTGGATACTTATGTTCGGCGACAAATGGATTCGACTCCAACACTTTTGGTGAGTTTACAATGTGATGGCAACATCATTGCATCCCTCTGCTAATGCCGCCTTAGGAGGCTTATCGGCTATCCCTCAGTTTACTAAATACTTTGGCATCGACACCCATAATCAAGGCCTTGTTGCAGCTCTCTATGTCATAGGCAACATAGCAGGCTCTTTCTTCGCTGGGCCTTGCTCCGACACATATGGCCGCCGTGTAGGCATGGCTATTGGATCGGCCATCTGCGTGGTCGGTGCCATTCTCCAAACTGCTGGCACAAATTTGTCCATGCTCATGGGAGGCCGATTCATTTTAGGCATGGGCGCGGTGCTTGTTCAAACAGCCGGTCCCAGTTATGTCGTTGAGATGTCTTATCCCAAATATCGTGCCCAACTTACTGGTGGTTATCAAGCTTGCTTTTTCCTTGGTACCATAGTGTCAACTTGGCTGGAATATGGACTGAATCATGCCAAAACTACACTTTCGTATCCTTGGAGACTTCCTCTTGCGATCCAGGGTCTGCCATCTGTCATTATCTTATGTGCCGTTTGGTTTATCCCTGAAAGCCCCCGATGGTATGTACAGGAGCATTTGTTTCCCATGTTCCCATCAGATAATGCTAACAAAAATAATAGGTATGTCGGCCAAGGACGAATAGCTGAAGCTAAAAGTATACTCATCAAGTATCATGGTGATGGAGACCCAGATGCTCTTGTCGCGAACCTCGAACTACAAGAAATGATCGAAGTTATTGAACTCGATGGCTCTGATAAACGATGGTGGGATTTTAGGTCGCTATTCAACACCAGAGCAGCACGGTATCGAACATTTCTCGTTACTTGTATCGCCTGGTTCGGAGAACTCGACTTGCCGCCGACAAGTTATTACTTTCCGCTAATGGGTATGTCTTCACTGTTATGATACATTGATCTGCCAGATCATTCTTGATTCTAACACGAATGATACAGTCAAGACGGTTGGTATCACGGATGTTAACACCCAGCTACTCTTAAACGCGATCCAAACTCCAGTTATGGCGGCTGCTGCACTCTGTGGACTTAGCGTTGTGCACAAGTTTGGTCGCCGCAAACTTCTCATGTTTTCCAGTGCTGGAATGTCCGTATCCATTGCAATCATAACGGCATGCACTGCTCTACAGGCTGGGAGACCTGCAGTCGGCGGGACTGGCATCGCTTTTCTTTACATTTTCCTCATCGTTTTCGCTTTCGCCTGGGTATGTCTCCGCTCTCTGAGTTCCCAGAGATGTCGCTAACTAACTCTGCTTTACGATAGACTCCAATGCAATCGCTTTACCCGGTCGAAGTTCTCTCTTTCAATTCCAGAGCAAAGGGCATGGCTTACTTGGCATTTATGAACAACGCTGTCAAGGTCATGAATACGTACGTTCCACCAATTGCCATCGCCAATGCTGGCTGGAAATATTACCTCCTTTATGTCTTTTGGGACGCGTTTGGCGTCGTCGTCATTTATTTCTTTTTCGTTGAAACGAGGGGTTGGAGCTTGGAAGAAATTGAAGACCTGTTCCAAGCAAAGAACCCTGTTAAAGCAAGTCTTGAGAAGAAGAACATTAGCGTCGCACATGATGGAACCATCACACATGTTCAAGATAATGGAAGCGATGCTTGAAAAGGGCAACTGAAGGATGTTTTAATGATTATACGAGTGTTTTCACAAATAATGAGTTCATAACAGTGTCTCCCAGTTAGTTTCTAATGCTAATTCTGATTCATCAATTACCTCGCAATTTGCTAGTCGGCGAGCACTTCACATGAACCATCGCCGTACGAGAATACAATCTCAGATACAAACTGTAAAAATGCACAAAATTGAAGATCGTCTTCTTTGGTTAGAGATCTCATTTCACAGTCCGACTATTGGATCACGTGGGCCAGTACTAATCTTAGTTTCCATCACCAGCTTCCCCCGCAATTTCTCAGCTGTCTCTCCATGTTACATGCAATTTCCCGGGTATACGTCTTATTCGAATGTACAGCAGCCCATGATTGGTTGTAATTCCTACAATCATGATACAGTATCCTCGACGTTGACCGTCGCCGGGGTGTTGCAATCATGGCGCCAGCGCAAGAGGTTCACAGGCGGGTCAGAACTGGTGAGAATCCCGCCACCCTACTTAAACATATATAAGGCTGCTAATTCCCCCTCTAGGCTGGTAAGCTAAATGACAATTCGATAAACGAGTCTTCAACAATGCTAATTACAGCTTGCATTGACAAGTATTACATGTCGGAAGCGACATATGAAGTGTTGGTTTATACTGGATTACAATTGAGCTTGTTGTAATCACTAACGCGATGAAGGTGACGAACGGAAACCTCAATGTCGGCACTGCGAAATCAGTCGCCGCGTTTGCGAATATGAGGCTCTCGACAATTCCGCCCTGCGCGAGGATGGCAATGGGCTATTCCAGTTCTCAGCAGATCATGTCTGGCTAGAGACGCCGTCGGAGAGTAAGTACTCGTTTTCTACACCAATCTCGAATAGCTGTTTGTATTGATCAAAGTTAGTCACATTTGTTCATTCTGTTGACGTCGCCGATGCCGATAATGAAGAACAGCCATTGAGTACGGCGACGCGTGGACACGCGACCAACCAATCGTCTATCAACAAAATCCTCGATGAACCAGTAAATGGTAATGAAGATTGTCTCATCCCATACGATATTTCACGCTAAATAAAATCGCAGAATTATCACCCAATATTCCTGTACCAGATTCGGGAAGGGACGATATGGTTCCGATCTTAACCCCTGGGCCGTCTCGTGAGGCTGCTAATTTTGCTTCGCCTCATTCATTTACGAGCGGCACTAGCATGGAAACAATTGATCCAGTAAAATCACTTATACTTAGACGGACCTCTGGATCTGCTATATACACACAAGGTCCAGCTGAGCCGCTTGGAGATCCGCTGATAGCCCGCCTCCTCCATCACTACATCAATAACTTGGCTTGTTGGGTATATACCCATTTTCATCATAACTATTTTTTATATGCGCTAATCTTGTACAGCTTGATGTAAATGATCCGCAACGCCAATTCGAGACATTTGTACCTTACCTTGCGATGAGCTGTCCTATCTTGCTCCACGCCGTCCTTGCATTTTCAGCATGCCATCTCAATCGACTAGACGGATCTTGTGATGAGTTTTATGCTGCTCATTACCATGACCTATGCGTCCAAGGCCTTATACCAGCGTTAGCCGACCCATCTACGACTCTCGATAACGTACTGCCAATATCCACCGTTATTCTTAGGATGTATGAGATGATGAGCTATGAAACAGATCATCAGAGACATCTTCGGGGGTGCTCATCTTTATTTACACACAATCGAAAGAACATTGGCTATCGGGCACTCAAAAGAACAGCATTCTGGACCTATTTCCGTGAAGAGATTATGGTTGCTCTTGCAACAGGGAAGCCAACCACCATCGGTCCCCGCAATTGGAAAGTTGACATTACGTGGGGCGGCGATACAGATCACGTTAAAACAGAAAAGATGACTATGTTGACGGCTGAAGTAATAGATTACTGCTTTTCTCGATACCCTGGAAGTCCTGATGGTGATGAAAGCAGCTGGGACGAGCTGCAGAATGAAGCAAACGCTTGGAAAGACTCACTGCCGGAGTCTTTTGATCCTGTATATGTTATAGAAGATGGCGAAGGGTTTCCAGAAATATTGTACCTTTGCACTTGGCATAGTGAGCTATACTATCCCCGATGTGCACTTCCCTTTGGTCTAATATTTTCAGTTGCGGCAATGCAGTTCTATCACCTAGTAAAGGTGCTTCTTGCTCTACATAATCCACATCGTCCAAGCGGCATTGGGTTTCTACAGTTTGCAAGAGCTGTCGAAGTAAGTTGGACTTTGATTCATATCGGCTTATAATGTTGGCTCAAATGGTTTTCTGACACGAAGAAGGGTGAAATATTGAAGCATACAATCCAATTATGCGGCATGACGAAAGCTCTTGGCGATAAATATCCCGGGGCTCTGGTTAACGCCGTGCAGCCTCTGGTTGTTTGTGAGTTCTGTTCCCCAAGTACAAGATTTGTTGCTGATACTGGATAATCAGGTGGTCAAAGTTTAAAGAAGCCGGAGCAGCAAGCTGAATTGGTCCGTATGCTACAGAGAATTGAGCGAGTCACGACGTTGGCGACTGCGGAAGGAATACATTCATTGCAGGAAGCTTGGAGCTCTCATGGGGATTTGTAATTATAGTCTTCAATACTACTTGTATTAGTGAATCAAATGATATCACTTCGCACCATAGGCAGGAGGTGCGTTTCTAGCTGATTACGCTCTGATACTGTCTTCATTTCGAGTTTTATGTTGCTTCATCTGTTGGTGTGCCAAGTCTAGATACTATATAAACGCTCTAAGAGTCTCTGCCAGATCTTGAGATCGTTAACCAACACCCTACTTTAGATGTTTGCCTGCTGCCGTTACGCTAATGCGTGGGGTTATGCGGAGAGTCCCGCTCGGGGTTCGCTACATTTGCAAGCGAAAGCCCGGGACGTGATCTTCACAAATAAAATAACCCGCGCCAATCACATCATAGAACATCAATGGGTGCCGAGAGCGGGTAAAAATAACCAGACTTGTGCTCCGATGACGTACTTCAACGCCAGAGAGAGATAAACAGCCTATACGTAGCTCAGCGATATATGTACCTGTATATATGCACCTATGTATACCCTCGTATTGCAAGACAACATCTACCGAGTATATCCGTATTGCACGACCAAGTCACATGCGATTCAATGCTATTTATTAAGTGAATACGTATCTTACACTGATCTGAGGATCGCAATTCATGAGGATGTTACATCAAGAAATATTGAGAGCGTATACGGATTCTCCCCTTTCAACCGGGCTGAGAGATTTACAGTATTTAATGCAGAGCTCTCCCCTTTACTTTTTGACTTTGAGACAGAAAATAGTCCATAATAATGACATACTGTGCTGGAGATCATTTCGCTATCCCCAGCTTAGCTGCGTTGCATGCCGATCTCTTAACCTTCACCGTCCTTCTTACCGCCGGATGTGGGGACTAGAATGTCATGGAACTTCCAGATCTGCCATTGTTACACAGAATTCAATTCTCTTGAGTGTGATTCTAGACACGACTTTGTACATGTACCCAGAAACTGATTCTTGATGCCAATACGTGCGCTTCTATACCAGCGCCACTCAGACTGTCTCCACCAATACCTTCGTCAATCCCAGATGCAATGAATGCTTTTGAGTGCATGAAGACTGTTATAAGGCCACATATATATAAGTCTTCCGCTTAGGGTATTGAAGTTGGGAGGATAGCCTCGAAAACTCTATATCAGGAAAAGTCAGGGTTGCGTGGAAAGCTTTCCAAGATGTACCGCATTTGGAATATATATGGTAAGTCTCATACATCGCAGGGCTCGCGAGCCTGAATGAGAGTTTCGATGAAAAGAGCTAGCACTGATATAATATGTTGAAGTTCTCGCCGCGTTTGGCACCATTGGCGGCATGATCTTCGGCTTCGAGATCAGTTCCATGAGTGCGTGGATCGGTTCAGACCAGTATCTGGAATATTTTAACCACCCAAACTCATCTGTGCAAGGTGGTATCACAGCCTCCATGTCTGCTGGCTCCTTTATTGGCTCTCTTCTATCTGGGTGGCTCGCTGACCGTATTGGCCGCCGGTTGGCTATTCAAATTGCGTCTGTGGACTGGATTATCGGCGCTGCTCTGCAATGCTCTGCTCAAAATGTCGCCCATCTAGTCGTGGGTCGCATTGTTAGTGGGCTTGCCATTGGTATCACCAGCTCTCAGTGTATCGTCTATCTCGCGGAACTGGCGCCCTCTCGTTCTCGTGGCCGGATTGTTGGTATTCAACAATGGTCCATTGATTGGGGTAAGAATAATCTTCCAAATGGCTATATGCAGATGAATTAATAAAAGCAATTAGGGATCTTGATTATGTACCTGATTTCGTATGGCTGTTCTGTTTCTATCCACCGGCCGGCAGCCTTCCGAATTGCGTGGGGCCTCCAGGCTGTTCCTGGAGCTGTCTTGTTCACCTCTCTTTTCTTTTTCCCAGAATCTCCACGCTGGCTCGCCTCAAAAGATCGCTGGGAAGAATGCCACGATGTCCTCGCTAACTTGCACGCCAATGGAGATCGAGATAACATTGAGGTGCTAGCTGAGCTAGAAGAGGTTAGAGAAGCAGCAAGAATTGCAGCAGAGTCAAAAGAAATCGGCTACCTAGGTTTGTTTACTCCGAAAATGTGGAAGCGAACAGTTATCGGTGTCAGTGCCCAAGTCTGGCAACAGCTTCTTGGCGGTAATGTTATGCTGTATTATCTTGTCTACATCTTTAACATGGCCGGCATGGTGAGAATACCCCATATCATTGCATTTCACAACACCATTATTAACAAGAAAGCCAGTCGGGAAATGCTGCTCTAACATCTTCCATTATTCAATATGTCATTTTCCTTGTCACTACCGGAGGAGTCCTCTTTGTAATTGATCGCATGGGCCGCCGGTGGCTACTCATTGTTGGCGCCCTGATCTGCGGTGTCATCCACTTTGTTGTTGGTGCTATCATGGCTGTTTATGGGCATCATGTGAACAGTGTTGATGGTAAGCACCTAGTTGTGGGCTATTTTCTATTCATTGGACGACCTGCTGAGCAATGTTATAGGTAACGACATCCTGAAATGGCAGATCAGCGGCCCGCCCGCTAAGGCAGTTATTGCTCTCTGTTACATTTTTGTCGGAGTTTGTAAGTTTCAATTCTCCTCTATTCTTTGTCTAAACCAGAACTAACATTGCATTAGATGGTGAGCCAATTTGCTGTTGATGATAAACTCAATGCCTTTATCTATACTGATGCTTGATTTAGGAGTTACATGGGCCCCCGGGGCATGGATTTACTGCGGTGAAGTCTTTCCCTTGAAATATCGCGCCAAGGGTGTTGGTCTGGCAGCTGCAGGAAATTGGGCGTAAGTAAACAAGGCTAATGCCATGAATAACGTCAAAATGTCTTCAATTGCCATATGCTAACGCTGCAAGTAGTTTTAACCTCGCTTTGGCCTTCTTTGTTCCCCCAGCCTTTACAAATATTCAGTGGAAGGCTTACATGATCTTTGGAACCTTTTGCATTGCTATGGTCTTCCACATCTACTTCATGTACCCGGAAACGGTGAAGAAGTCGCTCGAAGAGATTGATACACTGTTTGAAAGCGACATTTCGGCATGGCGCAGTGCGAAAGCAGTGGGCACGTTCGAAGAGAAAGTAGCACGAGCAAAGGAAGTGGGAGGTTTGGACGATCTCAAGAAACAAGCCAAAGTGAATCACGAAGAGAATGTATGATAGGCCTGCATCCATAGCATATTCAGTGCTACTTAGAAGCGAATTCGAAGCCATAGAACCTGGCTCAAATAAAAGAGCCAAAAGAAAAGAAGATGCGCTAAGAACTTTTAATTCATTGATCGTGATTTAATTCTTAATTTTCAGCTGATCCAACACCCATCGAACTTGGTCTGCAATAGCATCTGGTCTCTCGAAGTGGATGCTGTGGCCGCTGTCTGGAACGAAAGTGAAAACAGACCGTGTAGACAATCTCAGCATCTCCTTTTGCATCCTTGCCTCGGCTTCGTTAGTCTCCGAAATAAGTTTACGCATGTAAGCTCTTTGCGTCTCCGTGCCATTCCCAGCGGACACACCAGCGTCATACATCTTTTGTAAGTCCTGAGCGTAATTGGCTTGCAGAATGCTTACAGGGCGATCTCCCAACAACGGCGCTTTTCCTTCTTGAAGATGTCCCTTCTCCTTCAAAACTGGCGCGCTGGCCAGGTAGAAGCTTATTTCAGCGTTTGCAGTTTGCTCGTGTCTTGCAGTAGCCTCCTCCTCCAATAAAGCCTGCCACTCAGCATTGGACAACTTATGGCAACTCTGAGATCGGATACGCAGCCCCTCCGGCCCCTCCAGCTCACCGAGCACCGCATCGATGGTTTCATCAGGGCGGGTTGGCGGTGTCTCCTCGGTATTGGCATCAACAAAAACAATGCCAGCGATGTCATTCAAACTGTCTTTGTGTAAATGAATGAACTCGCGCGACGTGATGCCTGCATACGAATGTGCGATTATGATGTATGGCGGCTTGATGTCGGCGGCTTTGAGAAGAAGATCCAACTCAAGTGCCATTCTAGTAGATGTAGGCTGTACTTCTGCTGGAGCGTTGTCGCTAGCACCAAATCCCGACCGCTCATAAGAGAATGTGCGCACAAATTTGCTCAGGAGACGTATGGTAGCTGGCCATTCAAGCACACTGCTTGTCAGACCAGCCATGATGACAACCGCCGGTTCATTTCGCTTTCTAGGCGGCCCAGCAACGCTCAACTGCAAGCGGTGGCTGCCAATAGAGACGAGACCACTCTTGGTCTCGTCTGTTTCCCATGGATTGTCAGACATCCTCTCGCTCGACCCTGATCTGTTGCTGATTTTCTCAAATTTTTACCCCGCCATTGCAATTATATATGAGTCCACGCGTACAAAGTAGTGCTCGTAAGCATCTACCTAATAAGGCTTGACAACACTCAGAACAAACGGCGTCGATCCTGATTGGCGGCATTGCAGCTGGCCAGGCAAGATTACCAATTTCTCTACCCACATCGGTAACTATTAAGCGTGATTATTAATCATATCTCATTATTGTTTCCTCCAGCCAAGCGACTGTTGTAAAACCATTTGCTTCATCTTCAAACTACAAAGCTGCTACTTTCACGATGCCGGAGATCAATTCCCATATGTCGACTGGCAGCCGACGGTACATGAGTAAACGGCAACGTCCCTGTGATTTTTGCCGTGCTCGAAAGTCTGCATGTCGAATAGAGGGTGGCCCTCCATGCCGCATGTGCCTCTTACACTCTCGCCTGTGTACATTTGTTGAAACCACGTCCATGCACAGACTCTCAACCAATGCAAAATCTCTTCCTCAAAATGTTACAATATCAGAATCTCTCAGGTCACCTTCAAGAGATCAAGCCGTTTCACCTATTTCGCTGCCTGAACAGCTCTTACTTGACAATGCTTCGTCAGGAAGTCCATCAATTGATTCGGCATTGAACTCATCTTCTGGGCAGTTGTCGTATGACATTCCCTCTGAAATTGGTCTTTTATCTTGGGAGCAAATCGATGCCAATTTCGTCAACTTTCAACCAAGTCTCTCACATGATTTTCTGGGTGACCTAGGGCCACAGGAGGAAACTCGGCCACATGAAGGCGTGGCCCCCGAAGTCTTACTCGATAACGACGACACCGACAGCACTCCTCAGTTTGTTGGTACCACGGGAGAATTTGAGCCCTGTTTGTTTGGGCACTATCTCAGAGATGTTTCTGGTCGCTTGCCCTTCAAAAAGCTCACCTTGCAATCTGTTCACCTCGGTCGCCTACCTGCTCATTTTATGCTTACTTCCCAGTCTCTGTATTCACAGAGCCGCGAGGAAGCTGGTTTAGCAACAAAAATTGAAGCAAATAAATCCAGAGAAGAATTAGAATTACTTGTTCATGTACATATTGGGGAGCGGTTGATTCGTCTCTACGAACGCTTCATAGCTCCACAGTATCCCATCTTTTCAACTCAATCCCGTCTTTCGCCCAAATCATCGCCCACATATCTACTAGCAGCCATTTACGCTATTGCACTACCATTTATGCAATTTGATGATGTATTAACGCTAGACTTGGCTTATGATCCATTGCCAACTTCGACTCTATTGCAGATCTCTCTCAAGGCTTTGGAGTTTGAGATATATGGCCCGACTCTTCCTGTTGTTCAAGCTTTCATATTACTCCTGGCGCGGCCTACTCCTCATCATCTCATCTCTGATTCATCCTTCAGGTGCAAATTATTAGGCACCCTTATCTCAGCGGCTCATACACTTGGATTGCACATGGACCCTGCTGAGTGGTCTATTCCCCGCTGGCAGGCGACGCAGCGACGAAGGATCTCTTTCATAATCTTCAAGATCGATACGTGGATGGCCTCAAGCTTAGGAAGACCTCCCCTTTTAAGTGAAGAAAACTGGCTCGTCACTTCTATGTCTGCCGAAGATGGATACGGAGCTTGCATAGACGAGGCGGATTGGAGAGACTTCATCCAGCATGCCCAGCTCGTGTCTACTCTACGCAGGGTGCTCTCTGAACTCCAGTATGCCTTTATTGTGTCCAAAGGTACTTCTTAATACTAATGATTTGGTATTTTATAGTTCTTTGCGGGCTTTATCTCAATTATCGTCTAATATTCAGCAAACGTTGGGTATTTCCATGCAAATCCTAGAGGAACTCTCCATCTGGAATAATACTACTACCATATCGTCCTCGGATGAAGCACCGGCATCTGTAATTAACTTATTAGCTTACCACTACACGCATATCAACGTCTGCCGTGCCCTCTTAAGGTGCCATGCCACGGATGGGCAATCGAACCAGTCTTCGACTGATGCTGATATGCAGCGCGCACGCCATGAAGCTGGAAGGTGCCTGTCAAATGCATTACTTTTTGTCAATAAGCTGAAACTCGATGCCTCTTCTCAGTTTTGGCCAGCTTGGGCGCCATTGGCCTTTTCTTCGATCGTCAATCTCATGCTGCATTTGCTCGTAATGTCAAGCTCTTCAGAGGAAGCCAAGCAGAGAATGCAGACTGTTCGAGATACACGCGAGTCTCTAAGAATAAGATCAAAACAACTACCTGTTCTTAGACTAGGACTTTTGAGGATTGATTCTGTATTTTGGAAAGGTCTAGACCAAATCTTTGTCTTGCAGCCACATATATACGAAGCTCTCAGCCCCGAGTTTATGGGCTTGCGAAACGATATGTAGGGCATTTCTTAGACAATAAACTATATCTAGTTAGACACTAAAGCCACTGCAGCCCATTTGTCTCGAACACCGCAAAGACTCAACTCTTATACAACCTCCAAGGCAGGCTTAAAAAGTGTGAGAGCCGCCAATGACATCGCATCTACAGCAGCATCTAAGCTCTGAATGGTGGGAGCAAAAAGTGGTGAGTGATTATAAGGAATCTCATTCAGTTTCCCATTCTTTTTAGCGGTATCCCATTGGATTGGATCTGTTGAACCGAAGAACCATATGACCATAGGAGCTCCAACCGCAGTTGCCAAGATCGATACGTCTTCACTTGCAGTTACCACGTCCATATGCTCAAGCTGCGATCCAAAATAAGATGCGAAACTCTTCTCAAGCGTTTGGACGGTAGCCTCGTCGTTTATAGTCGCAGGAGTAGATGAAATGGTCTCGATCAGTGGCTCACGATCGCATCCGCCTGCTTTGCATGCAGCTTCGACAATTCTCCTCACGGATGCACGTATTCGGTCAATAATGTCATTTGTAAGTGCTCGAATATTAATCTTCAGATCCAAGGAATCGGGTATAATATTTGGAGCATCTCCGGCGTGTATGCTTCCGCACGTAACAACCGCTAGTTGCCCAGGGTCAATTTGACGGCTGACAATTGTTTGTAGCTGAACCACAATCGAAGACCCAATGATGATGGGATCAATACAGTCTTGAGGAGCTGAACCGTGCCCACCGCGCCCGAAGATGCGAATCTGTAAAGACACACTTGCCGTCATGGTTGGACCACTCCTCAGATGGATCGTCCCGCATCGTCTGTTGTCGACATGCTGTGTCAGGACAATATCAGGGTGGGGAATTTTGTCATAGAGCCCATCATCCACCATTGCCTTGGCACCATTCAGGTGTTCTTCCGCAGGCTGAAATAGGCAAATGAGAGTTCCTTGCCAATGAGAACGAGCGCTCAGCAGTAGCTTAGCTACGGCCATCATAGACGAAACATGAGTATCATGGCCGCAGGCGTGCATAACTGGTTTCTCGACACCACTCTTGTCGACCTGGGTTCTCACGCTTGCATAAGGGAGGCCCGTCTTCTCTAACAAGGGCAGTGCATCCATATCGGCGCGCAAAAGGATTGTAGGACCCTCTCCGTTGGTGAGCACCCCAGCAAGGCCATGACCGCCAATCTTTGTAAAAACTTCGAAACTGCCCAGAGAAGTGAGGTAATCGGCAACAATACGGGATGTTCCCTCTTCTTGTCCTGACAGTTCAGGCATGCTATGTAATTGGCGATATGTATCACGGTAAAATGTCATATCAGGACGGTATTTTTTTATGAGGGACGCCGCACGTTGAGACGTCTCATCATCAGCGTTGATTGTCTTCTTATCTGTTTCATATTAGTCCAATCAGTCCCCCATTTGGCATATCGCACGTACAAGTCATGTTCGCGATAGCAACATATATATCGTTCTTTGTCGAATTATCAGACAATCGATGATCGATCCGAGTCATTTCTCTAGGCATTGCTCCCTTAAATAACCGGCCCGGGCGATTAAACCCCCGCAGCGGTTCAATGCATGATTAGAATTGAATCCATATCTCCATTTGCAGATCCCAGGAAGACAGCGTCCAATAAAATGAAACGCCGCTATCGTTGGCGAGTGAATGCAGCTAGCTACGATGGACGCCGAAAATGTACTACAGTCTCTCTACGGCTTCATTGAGTCAACAAAGACAGAATTTACACAACATCTTTCGCCGTTCATCATATCACTTAACATTGGAGTCATGTATGGGCTTTAAGATATGCATTTCGTGGAGTTTCTATATGTTATACGAAATTTCATCCCTGCATCAAAAGATGGTTCTAAAAAACCTCAATGCTTCCCAGCGTCTCTTCATTATCCACCTCTTTGGTATCCGAACAATTTGCATGCCCTTTCTCCACTCGAATTCTCTTATTGTATTCAATATTCAAGACGTGCATTGCCATTAAAAGTGAGTCACTTTCCCCAAGATCCAGGCCACGGTTTCTCATGCTAGTCCAACAGCGCCTTCTCCGCAGCACCCCGCGCATGTAGCTCCAAAGTGTTGAACATCGGAATATCGGGTCGATCCTTTTGTTCAATAAGTAGCGGGATCTCCGTGCACCCCAGGATCACGCCCTGTGCTCCTCGAGAGACCAACTTGTCAACAATCTTCAGGTAGCCTTGTCTTGACTCTTCTGTGAATTGAGATTTGGCAAGTTCGTTGAAGATTACGTCGTCAATGTAAAGTTGTTCTTCGTCTGTCGGTACAATAATGTTTATCCCGAAACGGCTTGAGAACACATTCGGCAGATAGTCCGAGGACATGGTAGCCTTGGTCCCCAGCAAGGCAACGGTGTGCAGCTTTAGATGCAGTATCGCTTGGGCTGTTGGATCAGCGATGTGATAAAGAGGAATCTTGACATCCTTCATGAACGCCTCAGAAACCCGGTGCCACGTGTTCGAGACGCAGATGATGAAATCAGCTCCAGCTCTCTCCAAGCTCAGCGCCTTTCCATGCAAGTATTCTCCTCCTTCTTCCCAGAGATTGTTGTTCACAAAATGAGCGCTGCGCTCAAAGTTCATGGAGTTGATAATAATTTCGCCGGTATAGAAGCCTCCAAGCTTTGCGCGGATGTGCGCATTGATCAGCTTGTAGTATTCAACCGTCGCCAAGTCGGTGCTGCCGCCAATGATGCCGACTGTCTTCATGGCTGCTCAATAGTATTCCAAATTTTCCGGTTGGTGCTGGTCTTAAATGGAGTTGAAGTTGATATACTCGGTCGAACATCTAGGGGAGTATAACAACTCAGTTGATCTCTCAGGCGATTTAAAAGGTCTTTCCAGAGCGGCTAAAATCGGACAATATGGCGACTATGAGAGCAACTGAAGTGGATCAACTGTCTCCAAATTCATGTCATGGAGCGCCCTGAACGGAGCCACCCAGAACGAAGGGCGTACACTAACAGCAATCTACTCCAAGTAACTATGGAATATTACACTGAACACTAAACAAGCCGCTGAAGAATTGCCATAGGTTCCACTAGGTGACTAGCGACAAGGCAACTATCCGCGAATGGCATTACACTCTTCCAAATAAGGAATTACAGAGGGAATAAGACGTTTATAGCATATTTAATTTAGAATTACATTGATGGCCAACAGTCAGTCATTTACAAATGTAGTGGCTAGTATCTATAATTTAGTTAATACCAAATATGCGTCCGACTCAGCAATTAACTTGTGATAGAAGCAAAGTGATGATGCGTCAATGCTGACTCGCGTTAGGCTTTATTTGAGTACGTCATTTCCATTGAATACTCCATTTATTGCTATGATATCTTTCAGATTTATCTAGCGATCCCAATGGAAATTTTCTCGGTATAACCTTTGTAGGTCACATTAAGGGGCTCAAATGACACTGGCTCATCTATTTCTTAAGTAGCGCAAAATGCAGCAGGACTCTTATCTTTATGCTTCTTCATGAGCTAATCTCTTCTCTCTATACTGTAGATTGATATATACCAAACCGAGTATATCTGTCTTCCTCCGTAAATCCGTGAATATCTACCCTCCTTTCTTCACTGATACTCACCTGCACCCGCCACCGAGTCTCTGTTTTCATCCCGACCTCATCCCACAACTTCTGAAAGCTTTCCTGGTTGTGTAAGAAAGATTTCATTCTTCCGTCTCTTTCTCTTGGTCTATGAGTACCTATTTGTCTACCGAAGATCAGAGCATCGGTCGTTCCCGGCTTTAAAAATCGTGCTATTCGCACTCCAATCTTCACCTGCTGCTCCCATGTAAATAAATGGAAGAAATTTGCCGCATGTATGAGTGTGATCTTGTCATCTAGCTTATCCAAAGCCTTGTCCTCGGGATCTAGCAAGTCGCCAGCTACGAAGGTCAAGCCGCATCCTTCATCATTGAATAACTCCGTGCCAATAGACATGAATTCAGGATGTAGGTCCGTACCGAACAACCGCGTCGGCTCGATTCCATCGTGTACCATCTTTCGAAGTACTTGGCCAATACAACACCCAATATCAAGGAGTGTATCTGGAGAGTTTGACCCAGTATCAGGGTCGTTCGGCTGTTTTAGTCGATCAAATGCGATCTTGAAATGAGAGTCTTGCATGCTGCGCAGATTGAGAAAGCTCCATCGACCAATGCACGGATACATGGCTACTTCCCAGAGCTTTTTACGCTGTTGAGAGGATATTAGGTATGAACGACAACAAGGCCATAGACTGGAATTGAAAAGTGGAAATATTACTGACCGTGCTGACAAGGAGTTCATCAGTTTCGTTGGGGGGCACTTTGCTGTATTCTTCCAGCAGCTTGCGGAACGGGCCAAGTTCGTCTGGAAGATCTTCGACGTAGGTGAACCTTTTCCAACGATCCAAAACTGTTTCATGATGCATTTGATCAAAATGGGACATTGTATCCCGCTTCTTCGTATTCCTGAATTGTTCTAATAGCTTTAGGGTTGAGTTGCAGCCCAAGTTATGACGGTGACGGATGTCAGAGCGGCACCGCACAAGTCCTATATCTCTTAATGATTATGATGTTAAAGAAACAAGAACAATTCATTTGACATGGAGAAACGAGTAAAATGAGAACACTCGTCTCTCCGCCTCCTCATTCACGGGATTCCAGCTAGGCAGCCGGACTTCGGCGCTTTTTAGATCCGCCTACTGTATTCACGCCAACTACTAGTTCAATGTTCTAACAGTTTCAAGTACGGAATACAAGTATAGAAAGCATTCTGAATCCCGCCCACAAAAAAGTTCAACATAATAACGGAATTGAGCAGCACGCTGAAGACAAGTACGTGCTACAATCTGTAGATCAATGCATTTCGGAATGCTGCCAAGAAGGTTACCACAGCCGGCTAAATGTCAGTTATGCGGGTGATTGAACCTAGTTTAGATTTCATGACCGAGTCAAAAACCGACGGTGATTATAGAACTAATCAATAAAGCGTCGTTGCTGGGGATTTCGAGGATTGGGAGTTGAGCTTGGCTGTTATCTCAAGCACGCCATTTCGCACGGCTTCAGCATTTAAATGCGTCCGAGATCTTTCTATGAGCCGCTTACAACTGGTAGGAGATTAATCACTAAATTAAATAGGTTTACTCCGTTGTTGATGCTGATAAGAAGATGTGTATGAAGCAACAGAGTAAGACAAATTATTGAATGATCTACAAAGCTATGGTGCACGTATGGGGCTCGGTGTTACATATCGTATTTCTTTCCCTTAAAAGAGGTCTAAATTGACCAAGACAATGGTTCAAAAACGCACTACCTTCCTATTCAGGGTCACCGCCTCTAGGAGCAAGCCATCTTATAATCTGATATTCTGTCATAGACCTTAGATACGTGATTTATGGCACTACACTTAAATGGAGCTTTCAGCACTCATATATATGTCCGTGACCTAAGACTTCTGCTCCCTGCCCTTTACCGACTCCATCAGGAAGCATTGGGGAAAGAATACAGTCTGTTGCCTGTCAAAATGCGGTTCAAGGCTACACTATCAAGTGTTCTTCTCTTGTGTTTACTCGATCCAGTGGTGTCAAACACCAGCTTAACAAAACTGGTTTTTGTAGAGTCGCGCCCTAGTAGCGCTCAAAACGTCACTTACATCCCGAATACCTATATCGTGGAACTGGAACATACTCCCAGCACTAAAGCTGCGTCTCTTGTTTCTCAGCGACTCGGCGGAAGAGTCAAATACCATATCCGCAAAGAATTCAACAATGCCAAATTTTTCTATGGTCTATCTCTGACTGTTACAGACGGGACATCTCAGAAATCTGATCTACTGGAGATTAGCGGTGTTAAGAATGTCTGGCCGGTTAGACTTGTGCCGCGCCCAGAAGCATTCGTGGCCGCCATGCCAAACTTGCCCAGCAATAATACTCTTCCACACATTAGAGGTAACTCTGACGTTAACAGACCACTCAAAATGGCTGGAGTGGACAAGTTGCATGAAAGGGGAATCAAAGGCAAAGGGGTGAAGATTGGTGTTATTGACACTGGAGTGGATTATCTACATCCATCACTTGGTGGCGGTTTTGGACCAGGTTATAAGATATCTTTTGGCTACGACTTGGTTGGAGATGACTACACTGGAACCAATACTCCCGTTCCGGATGACGACCCTTTGGTTACATGTGCAGTTGGGGGACATGGCACTCATGTGGCTGGTGAGAAGCTGGATTCAGGCCCAAGCTATCACATTATATCGGAGTGACTAACACATAGCCAAGGTATTATTGGAATGACTGATGCCCAAAACCAAGGCTTTGGACTTGTTGGAGTTGCTCCCGAGGCGACCATTGGTATGTACCGAGTATTTGGATGCAGCGAGAACTCTGGAGACGACGTTATCATGGCAGCGATGCAGCAGGCTGCAGACGATGGTGTTGACCTTATCACCATGTCTCTTGGCAGTCTGTCATATTGGGAGCAAGCGTCCCCATATGTTTCGCTGGCTGAAAGTATCGTGGCAAGTGGTGTTGCTATCATTGCTGCTCTTGGGAATGACGGCGACCTTGGGCCTTATGCAGTCTCTGCGCCAGGCTTGGCTCCGGAAGTTTTGGCTGTAGGTTCTGTGGAGAATGAAGTCTATCCAACGGTATACAAAGCACAAAACAATATCGGCGGTTCACTGGAATACATTTCGGGTTTTCCCTTCATTGCTAATAAGCCGCTCACTGTTTTCCAAGCTGGCAGCGGTCTGGACTTCCCTGTAACAGAACTACAAGCTGGAGGCTGCGACACTAGAGTCTGGACAGCTGCGCAGAATGCAATCACAGATGGAGAAAATACGGCGGTATTGATCTATCTCACAAATTCGTGTTCGCTCAGCGCATACTCACCGGAACTATCAGCACTCAATGTGACAACCGTCATCTACTACACAGACGATCCAGACGTACCAGTCCTTTTACCCGAGCCAGACACAGTTGGCCAGTTTACTGTTCTCTTCCTTTCAAACGACCAGTCACAGCAGATAGTCAGTGATATTGAAAACGTCGCTACCGGAAAAGAATATACGCTACTCTTTAACTCATGCACGATACAAGACTCTCTCAACTCAGCTGGCCATGCCATCGACTACTTCTCTTCCATCGGCCCGACCGTGGAAATGACACTGAAGCCCCAACTCTCTTCTCCGGGAGGCAATATTCTGTCCACATACCCGCGCTCAGCTGGTGGGTACGCCGTCTTGTCTGGTACATCAATGGCTGCGCCTTTCACTGCTGGCGTCTATGCATTGGTCAAATCACAGCGACCAGATCTCAGCATCGCAGAAATCATATCGCTTCTACAGTCAACCGTAGTACCAATGAAAGCGCTGGATATGGATATCATCTCTTCTGTCACCCAGCAAGGCAGTGGACTGATTAACGCGTACGCCGCCGTAGCCGCCGACTCCCAAATTTCGCCCTCTCAGCTGAGTTTACTCGACTCACCAAAACCGGCAAAACACACGATCACGATCAAAAACACGTCCAAGAAACTCAAAACTTACTCTATTTCTCACTCAGGCGCATCATACATTCGTACTTTTAACAACTTCACTGCAGGCTCGGACCAGGCGTTTGTCAAGTTTACCAACGTCCATGAGGCCAAGTACGCTACCGCCAAATTCTCCAAATCGAAACTATCCCTGCAGCCGGGAAAGTCGGCTAAGATCGAAGTGCAATTTACAGCTCCCGATGAGCCGCAGCCATACTCGGAACCCATCTACTCTGGCCATGTCAAGATTGCTACCGACGGCAGCAGCTACGTGGTTCCTTATCTTGGAGTGCCTTATAGTAGAAGCGACACGGAATATATTGCGCGCAACACTACGGCATGGGTTGGAAATGACAGACCCTATGTAGGGTCAGACTCGACCAGTCCTGGCGTGGTCAACATTGGCAACTATAGCATCCTTGGCAGCGATGGCTCTGTCCCAGATGATATCAATGTGCCCATTGTCAACTTTATCATTGTGCAGCCAAGCAATCTCATACGCCTAGAAATTGTGCCCGTCAACACAACTTTCGTCCCTACATACTATGGCTTTGACCCGTCCGTCAAGTTTGACGTCGCAGACGTGGATCTACCACTACAGGAGGGCTTCCTCGGCGTTCCAAACTACGGCATCATGGCGCAATGGGGTATTGGGCATATCCCTCCCGGCATTAGTGTCGCATCTCTTCTGGGTTGGCCGTATCCCAACACTGTCACTGGATTCATCTTGCTCTATCCGTTCCTCATGCACGAGAATGGCACTGGTTTTGACTTGACATCTGGTGCCTTCCGGCCCTTGCTACGCGTTTTGCGTTATGGCGCAAATGGCACAAGTGCTGACGAGTACGAGTCGTGGTTAGACCCTATTATGAACGTGAAGACGTCGTAAAGGGGGTTATATTTCGGTAGGGTTTTCCGGAGCGAGATGAAGAGTCGGCAGATACGTTAGTACTGTTTGTATAAGGTATAGTCGTATCGACATGTTAGGTATGTACATGTGCTCTGCAATATGCGTGCCGTTATGAGTGTAGAGATCAAGGCTCCAGAAATGCAAGATAGTTACTAGGTAGACACACAAGTATCGCGCACTTTCTCCAATCCATCCAACCTGCAGTTCTTATGACGACAAACACCGCTACATCGTCTAGAATTAGCAAGGCGTGCATTGATAGCATCGCATCCTTCTAGCTTCCAGGCACAAGGACGGGGTAAGCACTAGGTTTTGACATGACCCGGCATTTGATTCAGTCCAGCGACTAGCTTTCTTCATTGATCCGTATATCCGCATTCCGATAATCTTCAGTGGCTTCCGAGACTCACCCCGACTGGGTGCAACCTGCTGTTGGTTCTGGTGCATGCATGAGCTGGCTAAATTCGATATCTGACGACAGTAGCGTCTAATGCATGGGCCTGCAGAGTCTGAAGAACTCACGCTTACGAGTACGGCCTCTACAGTCCGTCGAAAGAGCACCATATCTAAGCATCAGTAATTGTTCTCTTTAATGCCGATCTACCAGCAAACCTGTTGATATAGCCGCGGCCAGAAGAGCCGAGTCTTAACCATCCATCTTGCGTCCTTTGGGACTAGCACTATCGGACATCACGGCTCCCCCACAGAGCTGAGTCTCCGCATTCCTCCATCTTCCACGCCGTATTCCGTGCTTGTCGCTCCGTTGTTTTCTTGGCCCTCGCTATCAGTGGCCGAACTTCGCCCCTTGTCTAGAGCCCTGACCCCGTCAACTGAAAATTAAGTTGCGCCAAAACAGCCCCCTCAGCTCTTATCGCAAAAGTTACGTACGCCGCCTTCAACTCTGATATTTCCATCGTTTCCGTTTCTAGAGAGCTTCAGTGGCAAAAAAACACAGCCAGTCTCCAGCTACGTCGTTACGTCGCCATGTCGCTGGCAAAGAGGAACAATGGTACGCCCGTCAATCTCTTTCTAGTCTCTTCTCTCCCCTGTGCCTAGCGCGTAATTTTTGACTCTAGACCAGGTTGTCTCGAGTGCCGCACGCGCCGAGTGCGCTGCGATAAGACAGAGCCCGAATGCTTCAAGTGCTGCAAAAAGGGGATAAAGTGCTCTGGCCAAGGCATCGAGTGTCGGTTCAGCTCCCACATGAAGAATGGCAGCTCGACGCGCATCTCACAGGCTGCAAATCGTGCTGCCGGCAATGCTACCAAAGCTGCTCCTCGAGCGCCAAATCGTTACCGATGGGTCACTGTAACCAGCAAGCAGTCGGGATCCTCTCCAGATGCTACGAAGCTGTCTTCTCACCGGAGTTCCACCTCTCCACCAAAAGTGTCAAATGCGCAGCCAATAGTTGGGCCTGTTCCCCCAGATAAACCTCCATCTGATACGGATTCTCCAGATGGAAGTTTAGACGACGATGTGGAAGAGCTTGGACCGAGAGACATGCAACTTGCTCACCCGCAACGCCCCATTCAAGCCGTCTCTCCCCAGGCCAGATTGTTTTTCAACCATTGTAAGATGCCTCCTTCTAACCTCTGGGTGATACCAATAACAGCAGTTAACACGGAATCTTTCGGGTGGCAGTCTCGGAATTCATCGCGCCGAAAATGGTCGTGTTTGACTTCAAGGGCAATGGTTATCGCGACATCCTACTTCCTCTCGCTTGTGAAGACGAACTAGTCGGACAGGCCATCTCCGTTATCGCTGCCTTTCATCTATCACAAAGGGCGCCGCATATGCGAATGGCGGCCGAGGTAGGCCAGCATGCGATTTTATCGAAGCTCTTTCGCGATTCGCTCCAATTAGAACCAAGAAGGCTGTTTAGTCTATCAACCTGGGCGACCATCCTTGTGTTGCTGGTGGGGGAAACAATCACAGGTGCCAACAATTATATACATCTGCTAGAGATTCTCTCAAACCTGGCACAATCATCCGATGCGGTGACGTCTTTGTCGGTAACTACGAGGGGTTTCATCAGGGAACAAACACGAATGTAGGTCGTTCCATCTATCACATGCAATTAAGTATGACACTGACTCATCAAACCATCTAGGTTCGAATTGTTCGGCTTTCCGCTATCCAGTGAAATCAAAGGACTACAAACCTTGTCGAAACAGCCCGACTACTACTTGGACTTCATGTCTTCGTATCCATCACTCAGCAAAGATCCACAGCAGTATGCGAATGTCGCTGTAATGAAAGAGGCTATCCGGCAAGCCTGCGATCTATATCGTAATCGTGCTCTGCATCTCATATCAAAAGAAGAGTCCATTCGATCTGTAGAGCGGCTTCGAGAGACAGTTCTCGACCTTGAACCAAGCGTCGATGGTTGTCACGCTCTAGTCTGGACGTATTTTGTCGCTGCCGCAGAAAGCACGTTGCCAGAACACCGAGCCTTCTTTTCTCAACGACTGCAAAGTCTCTACAGCTGCACGGAGTTTGGCACTATTCCCATCGCAGTCCAAAGCCTCGAACACATATGGGCAAATTCAGATTCCCAGAGATGGACCGAAGTCGTCACACGTCAACGCCCAATCCTAATCATGTAAAGGCTGATGACGCTGTGAATGAATTTATTCTTCGCTTGTCTATCATACAGTTTTTTGTCTCTTTCTCTTTCTCTTTCATTTTTTCGTTTGTGTATTTTGAGATATCCCTTGAGACCAGCTTCTCACAGCTTGGCTCGGCCAGCGAAATCGGCTCGCACAGTAATGGCAGCGCGGGTTCCCTCTTCGATGGCGCCGTCGATGAAGCTACGCCATCCCAAGGCCCAGTCAGAGCAGGCAAATACAATGTTGCTCTCTCTTGCTCTCATATCCTTCAAATGCGTGGATAGCAGACCTGGCGCAGGGAAGAACCTATAACAAAAACCTAAAGTCAGAAAATATGCTCACTGAAAGAGAAGGATAAACGACAAAGGTGTGGTGCTTACCAAGCTCCCTTGGCGAATTCATCCTTGGACCAGTTGTGGAAGACCTGGTTTGATCACGTCAGTCAATGGTTCATGCGTTCAACGTATTGGACGAGTTCAGCCTACCAATCTCTCGATGTTCATGGGCGCAAAGCCCTGGAACGCTGCCTTTGTATGCTCGAGGTTCTCTTCCGGGTGAAAGTGGTTGTGCTGTCCGCCGAATGCCACCACATGCGTGTTGCCCGCCGGAGTCTCTCCGTCTCCGAAGCCGTAGATAAGTCCGTTGTGCGGATAGCTGATACCCGTGAACGAACGAAGATCTCGGTCACTGATCTCAGCATGGACCTTGACGCATTGGTTGACATGGCCGGTGGTAGCAGCTGCTTTCCGTCCCGGAGCCAAAGGTGGATCGAATGCCACATCGTTCAAGACATTCAACGGAATGGCGCAAATCATCTTCGCGCTCTTGTACGTCTGGCCAGCGCGTGTTGTAATCTGAACACCATTGCCGCCGTGCTGGATGGTGGCGACCGGGCTGTTGAAGGCGTATGTCAAGTTCCCAGATGCCAGAGCCTCCTTGAAGAAGTTGATGGCAAACGACGACTGGCCGCCACGGAACTTATACTTGACAAGATAGTCAATGCAGCCCTCGTAAGAATAACCACTTAGGGCCCACCAGTGGAGGAACTCATAGAAGCTTGTTGTCTCGAGAGTGCCTCCGCTGCAGAGAAGGACGAATGACTCGGCGCAAAGTCGTTCGTTGGGTGTAAGGTCGTTCTTGATTTCGGCAAGGCGGTCGGCGACGGACATGTGATCGTACTTGCGGGCTTCTGGGGTGAGGACGCCACTATGGGGGAAAGGAACGACGGTTTTGCCAAGGCATCCGTCGACGTTGACGAGCTTGGCGAGTGAGGATTGCATCAGCGCATCCTATGCAAGGTCAGCTTCTCTCGGGATACTCAAATGGAGTTAAGCCAGTCAGATGGTGTTGGAGTCAGGCTTTGTATTACCTCTTCTTCGTGGGTGAAGGTCTGTGTGCCTTGTGGGCTTGATAGCAAATACTTATTGATACCTCTGGAAAAGTCGTAAGATATCTCCAACTCGTCCTGCATGCCGTATCTTGCAATCTCGCGCCATACGTTGGCCTGTCCCCAAAATACCCATGTTCCGCCCATTTCGTATGGGTATCCCTCGATGTTGGAGGACCATGACCGGCCGCCAATTCTATCGCGTGCTTCTAGAAGCAGCACCTTCAAGCCTGGTGGAGAAGAAAAGGAAGCCAAAGTCAGCCATCTTCACAGTTCGTCCAATTGGGATTCACATTTGGGTTCTTTACCTGCCAAACTCGCATCTCGAGCAGCTGTGAGACCACAATAACCTGCACCCACGACAATAACATCGTAGACTGTGTCGGCACTCTTAACATTAGAAGGCGGTTCAATCACACCAATTGAAGGGACACCGGCTCGAAGACCTTGGGCCTTCGTCCATGAGTAGCCATCCTTTGATGTCATTGGATGCAGTGGTCGCTAGAATAGAGTCTATAACAAATAATGGACGTGTATGGGAGGCTGTGATTGTGCCATTCTATAGAGCGAAAGGGCGCGCTTCAACTATTAATATTTATTTACCTGTGGAACAAGGGGAATGGGTCGCGATGGGCGGTCTCTATACAAATACAATATCAGGTCATGGAAATCATACAATCAGCAGTGGATTTGGCTCCAAGCGGAAATATTCTGAGAAACGACGCCCTTTTAAACGATATGTGGCGAACGGGTCAAGTTTGTTGTGTCGCGTATCGTCTTACAGCTTCTCACAGAATTGCCCGATATAGAATGCGGGCGGCCGACGCTGCCGTATCAGTGTAAAAGCGGGAGAGATTATACGCATCGATCCACCCGGCGCCACAAGCACTTTAAGTCAAGGAGAAACCAATTACGATAGAGGCAATTAAAAGCTATCATCAAGATGTTTTAATCCACAAGAGCTGTTTGCGGAGCAATCCACTGGCCCACTTCCCCAGATATAGATTCGCTTTTGCAAAACAACATCAGTTTAGCATCACGAACTCAAGTGTCAGAAGATAGCAACGTCTTTAGCAGTGTGCCTAGTTGCCGATATACGGAATTAGCTCCCAATAGAGGCCCAGTGCAACATGCCGTTGGTCGACAGCAGCTAAGAACGGCTCTTATCACAGCCAACCCCTGAAGCATGCGTCCAGGGGTGCCTGCTTATGTATGAATATTGCTGCATCTATAAAAGAGAACGTGGCCCTCAGCCCGCACGCGCATGCGAGTTCTTCTCGTTTTTCGTATCCCATTACTATTCTTCAAATAATAGAAGCATATTTGTGCCCAGCAGCCAGTGGGAATCTCCCCCCGAGTTCCAGGCCAATCCGTGGCGCTCGCCGCAACCATCAGATCACAGGAATCCCATCCCTGTGTCACCGTGTTACCGAGAAACGGGAACGAAGAAGAACGTTGCGGTCCGCGCTCCACGCGTTAACTCCACCCGTGATACGGATATCTTGGGCTGAGAATTCGGTACGGATCTTCCCCCTTGCTATCAATCCCCATACCCACTGAGGGTTTGAGGCTTTCCCGGACCGCTGAGATAGAGCCACAATGCCCATGGCCACGACTTCATTTTTGCTGATTTAGGAAGGATTCTGAGAAACCAGTGCCCTGAACCAAGGCTATTATCTAGATAGGCATCCTCGTACCCCGCGTTTTTAGTGGATAGCAAGCTTGGGTCTGGGGAACATACCAGTAAGTCTCTCAGGAAATTGCCTATTTGGGTATATCTCCAATACCCGTATCATCTGTTCTAGACACATGCGAAGCCATCGCCACCAATTGTCACTTGAACAATGCCTCAACAGTTCGTTATCATTATCAAAGGATAACGATGCAGTATATCCGAACTAACCAAAGCGTGGTAGTTTGTCGACGCCTCTGGCACAATCGGAGCGCACAAGGCGCGGAGATCATGTCACTTGGGAGGTTTCCTGACGTTCCGCTTTCCTAACCGATAGCTGAAAGCAGTCGGTGAATACAAATCAGGCCCATCACCGCCTCAATTTTTGTACAACCGTCGAGTATTCGTTTCCCTTTTCTTTTCATCAACACCTTTGGCAAGTCTCTGTAACAATGGCAGTGCTTGGGTCGAATGCCAACTCATCAGGGGACGGGGCTCTTCAGCCCCGTCTGTCAACTCTTTCAACAATGGCCATGGCCTTTGCCATTCTCAAGTACGATTTACTATCATCCCCATATACACATTGAATCAAGAGTTCAAGCTTCCTAACTCGCAACATAGCACTTGGATTGCGCTGGCCGGCTCAATAGGTCTTGTCCTGCCATCTGGCAGTTCTGTTGCACTGTTGTACGGTTTCATCTTCTGCGTCCTATGCTGCTTTTGTGTGGCCGCAAGTCTTGGAGAGCTCAGCTCTATCTGGCCGACAGCTGGAGGACAGTACCACTTTGTGTACGCTCTTTGCACAGAAAGATGGAGAAAGCCAATGGTGAGAATCCGACTCATTGCTTCCCCGATTCACTTTATATCTTTTGAACTAACAAGTAACTGTGCTATAGAGCTTTGTAGTCGGATGGGCCAACATTGTCGGTTGGCTTGTTGTAGTAACTGTTCAGGACTACTTTGGCTGTAAGTATCAAACATTGCTGCTCGTGACTTATACGGACCTCTTTGGGCGCTGCTAATACTAGATGACTTAGCCCAGTTTATTTCAGCCGCAGCAGTAGTTGCTTCGAACGGATCATATCAAATCACTCCAGCCAGAACATATGGAATCTTCGTGGCAGTCCTCGTCTTTACAACAGTCGCAAACATTTGGGGCAATAGGATATTGGGGAAATGGAACGATGCTGCCTGTAAGCCAGTCCAAAACGAGAGTTCAAAGAAGCAATTTTGATATGAATCTAACTTTGGATACAGTGTATTGGTCTATCTTTGGCGTCGTCATCATCAGCATTGTTTTACTCTCCATGTCAGACAAGACTAGCGCAGAGTTTGTCTTTACAAACTTCAACAACGAGACTGGCTGGTCTGATGGCATGGCCTGGATCTTGGGTCTGCTTCAGTCTGCTCTCTCCCTCATTGCGTTTGACGTTGTGTTGCATATGACAGAAGAGATGCCAAATCCTTCCAGGGATGCCCCTCGAGCCATGCTGTACTCCATTGTCATTGGAGGTGTCACGTAAGTCCGATACCACATCATTCTACTTATTTTCTATCAGAGTTTTGTTAATAAGTCTACCTTAGTGGCTTCGCATTTATCCTTGTTATGCTCTTCTGCCTTGTTGATCCCGACACCATCCTGTCTACTCCAACCGGTATGCCCATCGTCGAGCTCATTCTCCAAGCAACAAAGAGCCGGGCTGCTGCCACCATTCTCAGTCTGATGCTCAGCGTGTGTTTCATCAACGGCACGAATGCTAGTATTACCAGTGTCAGCAGATTGCTTTACGCCATGGCTCGCGATCGCGGTATCGTCTTTCACAATTACTTTGCTCACATCCAGTCGGGTTTAAACGTGCCAGTACGGACCATCATGTTCTGCTTTGTTTTCAATATCCTCTTCGGTCTCCTATATCTAGGACCGGTGGTTGCTTTCAGCGCATACGTCGCGTCTTGCACCATCTTCTTGAACATGTCTTATTCGGTCCCAATCTTGGTCCTCCTCGTCCGTGGACGGAAGGTGCTTGCCAACTACCAGTCTGCAAAGACTCCCTTTAAAATGGGAAGGGTATTTGGTCTGATTGTCAATATCATTGCTGCGCTATATGTTGTTGTTACTTCAGTGGTAAGTATATCTACTTGAGCGAGCCTCAGTGACATAGCTGACAGTATTCCCAGTTCTTTTGCTTCCCTACGTTTCTTCCCGTTACTGGAAACAACATGAGTGAGTACTGGTCTATTTTGAACATAGAGCTTCAAGTCACTAATGAGTTTGCATAGACTATGTATGCGTTGTCATCGGCATCTTTGCCATGGTTGTTAGTGTCTATTGGATCTTCTTCGGGAAGAACTTTTTGGGTCCTGTAAGTGATACGCCCTTTCCCCTCCTTTCAAGCAATATTTTATTCTGACGCACAAGTACAGCAAGACTTGATCGTGGCGGAATTTGACGGTGTCGTTGGCCGTCCTGTTTCTACGCAAAACTCAAGTGAAGAGGACAAGGCCGAAAAGGGGTCGCACAGAGAACTCAAGTGATGGCGATAGGATACGGAAAGAATCCCAGTTTATTATTTTATTTTCCCCTTAGCAACATGGTATTAATGAGTCTTATTTACCTCATTTTCTTCTGGCTCAAAGTCTTGAAAGGAAAAAAATTGGCAAAATACTTTTATTACCACACAATTCCCCTTCTATGATTTACCCAATTCCGCAGCTCTGGAAGTGGCGGCTTTGACGGCCTTGTCAACAATTTCGTCGAACTTCAATGATTCAAATGTCTGTAGAGCAGCGTAAGTTGTTCCATTGGGGCTCGTGACGTTCTTGCGTAGCTGAGCTGGCTCATCAGAAGATGTGACAAGCATCTGGCCAGCTCCCAGACACGTCTGCTTCGCCAGCCTAGTAGCCTGCTCTTTCGGGAGTCCCAAAGCAGTTGCGCTAGCAATAAGGTGTTCAACCATGACGAAGAAGTATGCAGGGCCGGATCCTAGCGCACATGTCAGGCTAAACTCCTTGTAGAAGGGTATACATGGATGCATCTATGAGTATAGAAGAACTTACCAGACAATCCGGTCACAACATCCAGCAACTCTTCCTTGTCCACCCACTCAGTAGCCTTGCTGACACTTCCCAGAAGAGCATCAACAAGCTGCTTCTCATTCTCCTTAACGTCCTCGCTTGCATAGAGTCCCGATGCGCCTTCTCCAACAAGCGCGGGTGTGTTTGGCATGACACGAACAATGGGCGCCGTCTTGCCCTCGCTCGTCTTGGTCCATTCTCGCAAGCTGTCCAGGGTGATTCCAGCAGCAATGCTTACAACAATCGGCAGGGTGGCACGATGAGCCCAAGATGCGCCCAGCTCCTGGCATACCGTCTTAGTGACCTGAGGCTTCACGGCAATGATGATGAGATCCGCATCCTGGCCAGCCTCGACATTGTTGGTAGTTGTCCGCACACCGGTAGCCGCAATCTTCTCTCTGTTGACATCCCAAGGCTCGGAGACAATGATGTTTTGCTTGTCGATGCCCTGGTTGGCGAGCCCTCCAATAATGGCAGAGGCCATATTACCCCCGCCAATGAAGGCCAACTTGCTGTTCTTCAATGAGGCTGCCATGGTTGTGCTTGAGAGGGAAAATCCGCTGAATAAGATTCTTTGAGTTACTGGTGAGAACCGAACCGCGGGATGCTGAAATGGCCAGAAACTTATGGGAAATCGAAGCCGCTTGATGTCGGTGCAAGCTCAGTGACTGATGCCTCATCCAAAAGCATCTGGCAACGATCTGTGGAGAAACTCCGGTCCCGTGACCGGCTTCCATCGGCAGACTTTTGAGAGGCCGGTGTCGGAAGAAACATTTGGCTGAGGGGGACGAAGATGCAGTCACTGAGCGTCAACTACATGTACTTTGATCATGGCAGAAATAGTGATTTCTAGTTGTCAATTCCCAATTTTCGTTAATTTTTATTAATTTATTCATCGTGCACCAATAATGGTTATTCTTAGGTATCATATCACCCATTTGTTGAATTGAGTCTGTACTGTAGAAGGTACCTAAACATTGACATTTCACGTGCAGATAACGAAACAGCTCCTCTTCCATTGGGCCGATAGCTGCTGAACCTAGCCTTTTTAACACTAGCGGACAAACTACTGAGGTACTTCAAGTTGCTAGCGTGGACATCAAGGTCATCGAAAGTCATGCAGCCCAAAACTTCTTATTCATTACTCAAACAACCTAGATTACTTAGTCTACATACGATCTGCTTAACCTTAGCATTAAGAACAACCCGAACTGTTAGATGTTGGTTACGATAATATCTACACACAGCGGTTTCTTCTTTCCATCTCATAGATGTATAAATACAGTGCACACTAGCTACGATTTTTCCTCTCTTCTATTTCGCTTTTTCAATCGCCCGCTCTAGGGTATCTGTGCTCCCATATTGCCTCGTGCGCGCAAGGCCGCCTAGCTCTGCATCATTTTGAGCTATGACGAGAACGTGAGACTCATTTGAAAGCAATCTCTAAATTCTGCGCTTCTCTAAAATTCGCATTGATTCTTTGAGCCGGTAGTTGTGTTATGTTTAGTTTTTTCATTTAATAAGAATGATCATCCGCGCTTGCAAAAATTCTACGATGAATCGTGATCATCGAGACCACTGCCGGATCGACAGAATTATCCCCCGGTCTTGGAATGTTTCATACTCGGATCGCCGAGACGTCAGCACCCGCAAAAATTGCCTAAATTCATTCTGCTACTAAGAATAGCAAGCGTCGCATGAAACATTTCATGGCTAAATTACAGATCCCTAGTATCTTTCTTGCCTACTGGTAGAGAGGGCATGAAGCTGCCTATAGATACTAGGTATCTTAGTATTGACTCTATGTAAGCAGATACGAGAGCATCAAATTGATAACGCGAGACTTCCGGTGTGCGGAGTTAGGCGACAAGTGTGGCCCGTGTTCCCGTTTGGCTGTTTGGCTGGCAACTCTCTGCGGGAGTTGGTTCGGATGCTGCCGCATTGTTAGCATACGGGATTCGAACAAGTAATATGGAGAGTACGACACCCCTGAAGCACTGCCACATGGGACTGGTTGCACTAGCTGGGGTAATGGTTAACTCGGAATACTCATCAACCAGAGAGCTCAGGGGAATCTGTGATCCATGGATCTTTTGGATATCTGACAGCAGAAAAACAATACGTAATTCGGCCAACTCGAATATTGAGACTGTGATGGGAAATTGGCATGCTACAAGACGTTGCCTTGCGATAATGGTATGCTGGTGGTAAGCCCTTTTATAAAATGGAAGCTTGGAATTTGGAACCATCCAGAGTCATAGCACCACGTTCGCCCTTCGTACGATGTGTTTAGTTTCGAGGGTGCTGAGGGTGTTGACCCACTGCATATCGACTGCATACAACCATCTAGTTTCTTGGCTGCCATGTCTGATCAGACTGTCCAAACCGTAATTGGACGTCTCGGATCCTCGGGCTTGCCCGTAAACGGCTGAGGCTCGAAATACAAAATGGTACCCTATTTGTTGGTCTTACTATATCTTGAATAGATGATTAACTATCTCATGTTTTTCGTTAGCTGCAAGAGCTACTAGATAGGAAGGACGATATCCCACCGCTTTATGGCTGCGCCTTTGCTCTCGTAATGACATAGACCTGGGGGTTGTTGGGTTGAAATTTATCGTCACTTGAGTTTTCGTATTGGCGCAAAGCGTAATTGAACCATTCGTACACGAGGAAAGAATTAGCGAACACGAAGCCTCTTGAATGGCAAAAAGGAATGGCAAAGGAGTTACAGGGCAATGGAATGAAAGCATCGAGTTCATGAAGAACCGACGAGGTCTCTTTGATGTTTCTGCAAGTAGAATATGGTGTTATCCCGACAAGGCAGTCGCCTACAATCAGGCCATCACCCATTCCGTTCATAGGCGGCTTTATTCTTGACAAGGCCATTCTCTAGCTTAAGCAGAAAACGAGAAAATGCATGTGCTTACTCTTCCTGCAGGTACGCAGTAGTGCAAAATAGGATAGACGACTACATTTTAGACTTATATTTACGTACAGCATAGAGTTACCCGTACAGTAGCATTTTAATATGCGTGCTTGCGTTTCATTGCGGTACGACGCGAAGACTAATTTAATTGCAGATGCTACCTGTCAGCCTCGCCCTCTTGGCGGACCTGAATAGGAACTTTAAACCATCCGTTCCCAGTGAGGAAAATCCACCAGTAAGCTTCGTCCTACGACCCATGAGCATCCATGAGATTCACGATCGATGGTTCATAAGACCACGTGCCCCCTGCAAAAACAATATGAATGCAGGCAAACTTTTACCATATGAGCATATTTGAGTCAATGGGGCGTGGTCTAGATTAATTGCTTCTGCCTGATCGAATTACGCAGCAACTTGCGCCTTACAGAAAACAACTCGTAGTCCTACCCAGTTTATTTTTTACCTTCCCGAAACACCATGGCCTTACCAACTAGCTTCTACTTGGGGCCAAAGGTGGTCCATTATGCTTACATGGGGCACGGCTGCTCGCCCTGCCTAGCTCCCGCGTGTAAATCCCTGAGAAACGCATTAGCGGAAAAATTCCACGTCTTACACCGAAAGCATGATGGTGCTGGAACCGTGTGTCGGGCTCGCCGGTTTGAGCTATTCGCGAAACTCTGAATGGATCCCTGGGTTGGCGATAACCGAAGGGCATCCGACGATGATGGAGACTGTGCTCATACATAAACGAGTTAGTAAAGGATTCCAGGGAACGACGCGAGCAATGGATACGAGTATATAAAGCCTCGACCATTTCCGTCTTGTCTGTCTCAATCATCCAGCACAGCGTCTCATCACAGCTCCTGACAACTCAGCTTCTCTACTCCTTCGAACTTCAGTTCCAAGACCAAACACCAACCTTTTCAAAATGTTCGCCAAGACCGCCATTGTTATTCTGGCTGCTGCCGCCAGCCTTGTCAGCGCTCTCCCCGAGCCTCCTTCCCGTGTTAAGTCTGCTCCTGAGGCCAAGCGAACTGAGTATGTTTCTCTCCTCATGACCAAGAGTGCTTGGTGAAATTCTTCAGATTTACTAACATCAAACTTCCAGCCACTGGGGTACCGGTACCGTCTACGATCAGAATGGTGCCGCCGGATCTTGTGGCGAGTTCCACGGTGACAACGAGCTGATTGTTGCCCTTACCCCCAGCTGGCAGGGCAACGGCTGGCCTCCCAAGTACTGCGGCCGCAAGGTCTTCATCCAGAACACCGGTAGCAACGATGGTGTTGGCGGTGCTGGCCGAACTATCATTGCCACCGTCAAGGATACCTGCCCTGGCTGCCCTTCTGCTGACAGCATTGACCTGTCTCACGGAGCTTGGAACCAACTCACCAACAACGCTCCTTTCGGAACTGTCAACATTGAGTGGCACTTCTGCAACGAGAACGGCCAGTGCTAAATGTCTATCTCTAAGTTGACAAGCAGGTCCGTATGACTGATGGACGATGATGTTTATTTGGATTCTCTCTATATTTTTCACGCTGTATATACGTACTTTATCGACTTATGCACATAGTTGAATACACATGGACATACATGTACAATTGGCTTTTATGCCTCACTTACCCCCTTTTTGGATGTGATAATCAATGAGACGTAGGTACTTACCTACTCCGTAGAAGCCGGAGTTACATGGGGCAAAACCACTTGAACAATGCGTCCTGTTCTGGTTCTCTGACTACAAGTTGTCACGGAAAAATAGGTTATGGTTAGTGGCTATGACCCCTAGCATCATGATTACTCTATCATTAAGGGTCCGCAATATTCCTTAAGAATCAATCGCCGAGTAATGCAATCAACTCCTTGCGGGAAACTATTAAACTCAACTCAATTCTAGATCGCCGGCGCCCCACCTGCGCGAATGATCTACCTGCCGCATCCGTGTTGCGTTTAAAATAACTGTATGCAAGTAGTACCTTGATGGCAACCACAACATGCATATCGATTACTGGCAAATGAATAGATCCTGGCTGGCAAGGTAAGCACTAGTATTAATTCTATTTCGAAGAGGTCGTTCCTGGCCAATCTATCAAGTATTTTATTGCCGGCTATCCGCTTATGTCTTGTTAAATTTCCCGTTAACTGATCTCCAAACACCTCGAGACGCTTTGACAATTGCGTGCCTTCCATCATATAACGGGTACAAGACTACCGCAAAGAATGCAAAAAACTGCCAGATTATGGCGACGGTAGTCCAGCCTGAGAAGAAAGACTTGGTAAAGATGTAGTTGCGGTACAGGGGCATTGGCCATGCGATAAAGGTGATGAGGACCACCGCGACAAAGAAGATCCAAGCTATGCGATACCACCGGCGAAGCTCTTGCAATGTCTCTTCACTAAATGGGTGTCGCACATTATCCAGGTCAATGTTGTCAATCTCGCTTTCCGTTAAGATGCTCGCTGTGCTTTTTTCCCCCACGTTGATGGTCTTTACTTTTTCAGGGTCGGAGGAAGCATTTACAGAAACACTTTCACTTGGCGATTCAGAAATCACGATGCCATTGCTGTGAGAGTCATCGGGCCCAGTATTGGCTCTGGTCTCCTTCTCATCATCACTTGGTGGAGACGATGTTTCGCTGTCATCACCCTTTGGGGCTTCCGCCAACTCGATAAGTAGAAACCGTCGCCAATCAAACGAGTCTGGTTTGTAGAGAGAAATGAGGACGGAGTAAAGAGCAGGAGAGAAGAACGAAGCAATGGCTCCATAGAGGGCTGGGAAACTCGCTTCTGTGGTTGCGATATTGATGGTGCCGTACATTGACTTGGCAGTGGCCAGCCAGACGCTGAGGCCTGTGAGAAATCCTAGAATAGGCGACGCAATCGCTGCTAGCCGCGTTTGCTTCGACCAGGCAAGGGTCAGGCCAAGAGGAATAATCCCCGGGCAAGAGAGAATAGGCCTGAAATATCCGATCCATGTCATGTCAGCGCCTCCGTAGTTAAGCGCCAGCGAGATACCAGTGATGAATATAGTGTGGAAAACGACAGCAAGGTGGCTGACTTTCATGAGCCTCTTATCCGACGCCTTTGGATCGATGTATGTCTTATAAAGATCAAACGATAAAATGCTGCTGACAGCAATCATCGACGAAGAGACAGTGCTGGTCAAAGCCATGAACAAGAGAACGAAAAAGGCAATGATGCCCTTATCACCGATAAGAGCCTTGATAGTGTATGGCATCACCAACCCTGCATTTACCAGGCTCGGAGAGAACTCGCCGGGGTAAGTCGGGAATATGGGTGTGTTGTGGATGGCCCTTGCAGTGAGACCGATGACAGTGCCAAGGCCCCAAGGAATGCCGAATATAGCGATTGCCGCAATATTATATCCTGGCACAGTAGCCGAGACTTCAGTAGCAAAAGACTTTTGCCAAAAGGCAGTGTCCTAATGGGAAGAGAGCAAAAATTAGCCAGGAGAACCATGAAAGACGTAGAACTGTATCTCTTACCATGACGACGAGAGCGAGGTTTCCGAACTTCAAGATCAAACCCCAAATGATTGCGTCTTGGGATTTCATTGTGAGCAAGGATCCTTCGTAATTCCTCGCAATAATATTCTCAGAGGCTGTTGCCATAACTTTGTCATATAAACCTCCAAGACCTCCGACAGCATCGTGAGTTAGAGTCGTCAGAGTGAAATAGATGATGAGAATCAAGGCAACGGCCGTATGAAGGTAGTCAGTCAAGAAGGTAGCCTTTAGGCCACCCACTGCCGTATACAGGACCACTATTCAGAATTGTGGTTATTATCATTATCCTTTGGGGATGATATAGTGGTCGTTTAGATAGCACTTACCTCCAAGGGGTATGAGAATGGTAGCTGCAACAAAGTGCATACCAGAAACGCCGTATATGAGTTGTGATCCTGTGAGGATCATGGATGCGCACCCAAAGACATTATTTGTGATGTTCAAAATAATAAACACGATGTGTCCGATTTTGCCATAGCGCATGCGGATAATCTCCAATGACGTGTGAGCGTACGGCACTCGAATCTTGGCTAATACACCAAGAGCTGCCATCAAGGCAATCTGGAAACACAATCCAGTAGCCCACCACTGTAATCAACACATGTCAGCCTTTTGGATCAAGCTTATTAACACCATACAACGACTTACAAAAGGAACAGCCAGTCCAAATTTGTAACAAAAAGCAGCTGAAAACACTGTCTCATTAATCCACATCCATGATGAAAACACCGCCGATGCTGTTAACCCCCTCCCTACTGATCGATTGGCGACCATGAACATCTCCGATGTTGATGAATCTTCGGATAAATAGGCTCTTTGCACCTTAATTGCAACTAGAATGACACCGCAAAAGGCCACTCCAAGTCCAATGAGGAGGCCATATGCCGTCCCCTGGGGAATCACGGGCACCCCGGAGACTCCAAGCTGCACCGACATGATGAAGGTCAGTTAAAATAGTTTATCTGGCTGATGAAGTTGACTTGTCAAAGTGCAGCGATTGATAAGAATTCCCATCAGATATCCCAGAGAGTCAAGCGCAGAGGCATGTTCTTTTAAACCATCATGCATTGCCCGCTATCGACTTCTTATCTTCACGCAGCCCATCTCGGTCGATCTCCGTTCTACCAGAAGTCGGGAAATTCTGGGAACCAAGGGCCCATAAGTTCAGCACGTTGCATTAGGAAGTAATGACGTTATTTTGTCCCCTCAAACTGTTAAACGGCTCGGCAATTGCTCAGCAGCGTGCCCAAATGCTTACCCCAGAGCCCCGTGGTGTTGATGTGAAGCGAGATAGGGCCCTCTGAAAGGCCGACATACGGACCCGGAATCTTGCCGCACAACTGGCGGACAGCAATCGAATATTAGTGACAGTATCAGGCTAAATAATACGAAATTTAATAGTTGATTGCAATGCAATCTTTTACTGGGTACTGATAACCGTTTGTATGCGAGATCGGCCGTTGATGTGAGATCATGGTGTGTATTGCGTGCTCTGCGCATAGTGTGACGACTTTATGGAGAACATCAGCCTTGCCTCTCGCGCAACTTTAGCTAAAAGAAGCTATGATGTTGTAATAACCATGAAATCCAGGATGTTTTAATAGAGCCAATAGGATAATTTTAATTGTTGGGATAATGTGTCAAAGCATATGAAGCGTTATTTCCGGTGTTTGTATAAAAGCTTTTGTATCCCAAACAAGCATACTTGCTGCGGCGGCATTGGTACTAGGTGCATATCCCACGACAAATCTTTTGACATTTTCATCAATCTTTGCTAAACGATATTACTGAATTAGCAATGGGCGACAGCGTACCGACTACTGCAGGCGCTGCCGCCGATAGGCAAGCCCAAAGCAAAAAGCAAATGATCTTGAATGCCTTTGTCATGAATACTCCCGGCCATCTAGCCCCGGGGTTCTGGCGACATCCAAGAAACAAGACCGATCAATACACAAAGCTCTCCTTCTGGACAGAGCTGGCGCAGCTCCTCGACAAAGCTGGATTTCATGCCATGTTTATCGCTGATACGCTGGGACCCTACGATGTATACAAGGGCCCTTCTAACGTCGTGCCAGCTCTAGCAGCTGGCGCCCAATTTCCAGTTAATGACCCTCTATATTTGGTTCCTGCAATGGCAGCTGTGACCAAGAATCTCATTTTCGGAGTCACTGCCAGCTTGACTTATGAGAAGCCTTATGCGCTTGCTCGGCGTCTGTCTACAGTGGATCATCTCAGCGAGGGCCGTGTTGCGTGGAATATCGTCACATCATACCTCGACAGTGCAGCTCGCAACCATGGCCTGAAGGAACAGATTCCTCATGACGAAAGATATGCCATTGCACATGAGTATATGGAAGTCTTGTATAAATTGTGGGAGGGAAGTTTCCGAGATGACGCTGTGGTTCGAGACCGCAAGCATGGACACTACATTGCCAGCGATGGCGTTCTCCAGATTCACCACAAGGGCAAATACTTTGAGGTGCCCGGCCCTCACTTCTGTGAGCCATCTCCGCAGCGCACTCCATTCCTTTTCCAAGCTGGAGTATCTGAGGCGGGCAACGGCTTCGGAGGAAAGCACGGAGAAGCCATCTTTGTCGGTGGCCAGACACCTGAAGGTGTTAAGAAGACTGTGGATAACATTCGTGACGTAGCACAAAAGGAAGGGAGAGATCCGAGCCACATCAAAGTGATTGTGGGAATTAATGTTATTGTTGCTGCAACAGACGAGGAAGCTCAGGCCAAGAAGGAAAGCTATCTTGAATATGCTGACACAGAAGGAGCTTTGGCTCTTTTTGGAGGATGGACTGGAGTTGACCTCTCTGGCTATTCAGATGACGAAGATTTCCTCTTTACTGATTCACCTAGATTGCAGTCAATAATCCGGAGATGGTCGGACACTGTCCCAGGGACTGACAATCTCCCTTGGACCAAGCGAAGAATTGTAGAATATCTTAGCATTGGCGGCCTCGGGGCAAAGGTTGTAGGAGGTCCAACAACAGTGGCAGATGAGTTGGAGAGGTGGATCGAAGTGTCTGGAGTAGACGGCTTCAACCTGGCCCACGTCACAAACCCGGGTAGTTTTGAGGATATCATTGAGTATCTTCTTCCTGAATTGCGGAGACGAGGCGTATTCCGAAGTGGTGTCGAGAAAGAAGGCGCAACGGCCAGAGAAGTGTTCATCGGGTCTAAGAGATTACCGGAGGACCATCCAGGAAGCCAGTACAAGTGGCGAGCTGGCGAAAGCGTGCCAAAATACCTCCAGCAACAAGCGGAGACAGCAGGTAGCAATTAGACGACATCTCAGCCCCAATGCTTCGTCTCAGTGCTTATTTAATCAGTAAGCTTATTATGAGTTTTCTGACGTCTCTGTTGATCAATCATATGTACTCATTGACTGTCGAAGTAATCGTAGCGCTTCTTGGTAGGATGATACGTTGGCGAAAATATTCGCTTTTGAGAACGTATCCAGAAACCCTTTCAGAAAGAGTTTGTCGGAAATGTCATTTTGTGCATTGGCAGCAATTCCAAGGGTCAAGGCGCAGCTAAGCGTAACATGAACAAAAACCCACGATCGCCTGATAGGGCAGTCGAGTTTGAGCAGCTCGAGAAAAGTGTGAAGAACAGAGCGACAGTGCTGTAAATACGGAGCCCAAAGTTCTTTGTTGTACGCGTCGCCATTGGAGAGCAACGCCGGACGGTAGAGACAGAGCATGACCGAGTCCACAAACTCGCGAAAGAAGTTATGTTGGATACATTCGTCGCGATTCTGACACTTTTCGACATCCTGAAGGTGAGCAGTTGACTGCTTGGCGATACGATCAATTGTCTTTTTGAAGTCCTGTATTTCACCCGGTGATAATGGCTTCCTAGAGAATCCTGCCTTGTTGAGCGCTTGGCAAATTTTGTTTGCGATAATGAACAGATGATTGCAACTAGTTGTAAAAGAGTACGTCTGAGGCGGTGTCAAGGCTGGTGATGACGATTCGGGCGGGATTTCGTCCATGACGATGATACAAGACGGTCTTCCGTAACATAACGAGACCAGCGTGTCCTGCCATATTAGTGATCGCCTAGTTGTTGATACCAGTGTTAACATCAATTCTCGTAGCAATAAAGACAGTTCACTTATGTACCAGATGTAATATTTCACAGTAGCCTCGTCCCGTTGATCCACATCCACGGTATCCGGGTCCGGAGACCAGTGCAGCCCCAGCGTCTGTGCGAGCCGTATAGTAAGACCTGAGAGTATCTTGTTCAGCACCAGATTCGGTCCAGTTGAAGACATTATTAACATTGGCAATTAGCTTAAATACTTACCTAGAATTGACCAAGAGGCTCCAGCATTGGCCTGATTCTGCAGAAAATTGGCAAGCAGTATGAGAGCCTGAATAGTGTGGATGTCGGGAAACGAAAGAAAATTGCTCATCCTCAAGCACTGGAACCCGCAACATGCTACACGTATCGAATGTCAATTTGACGTCGATGGCCAATCAAAGGGTAGAAGACGGTTGCGGGGACACTCACCGAAAACACGAGCCTTGATCAATTCAGATTCCTGATCAGACCCAAGTTGTGCACCGCATGCAAGAATGCTAAATAAGAGTCCGAACCAAGTCAATGTGCAAGCAGATGGAGGAGTTTGTAGAGCTTCTGTAGGATGTTCTGAGCGCTGATGGAGAAACTCGGAAAGGGCAGCTTCGAATTGAGGGAAGTTGATGGTAAATGGCAAAATACGTAAGAGTGAATATTGGAAGAAGCGAACATAGCTTCCATTGTTAGTTTAATTCGTTCTTTTAGAGAGATGATGTAGTTTTGAGGCTCACCCTCTCAAAGCTTCATCCTCTGGAAGTGCATTATAAACGACCTCGGGGCCGTCTTCAGGCTTCCATAGATTGGTGAATGGTGAGACAGTGCTAGAATCTTGCAGGCAAAGCAATTCGAAGATGGTTTGCGGGTTCGTTGGCGGTTTGAAAGCAACTCCCTGCCAGCAATTCCGTTCCTGGTTCTGCTGGTTAGAGCTGAGGCTCTCATATTTCGCCAGAAGGCTGGGAAGTGAATCCGGACCCAGGTGCAATTTCGTGTCATACGGTGCAACGGGGTCCACGTAAAGGCCTATAGATACGTCCTCCACTGGAGTGGCGACCGCGTCTTCGTGATCGCTTGCAACATGCGATTTGCTTGCTTCCGAGGCATTACTGGTTTTATCCGAGGCATTGGCTTGTATAGGCGTGGTGTAATCGCACAGGTCGGGGTGTCCGCGGATGTTGCAACTCTCGCAGGGCTGGCTGAGATTGCATTTGACTTTGCGCCGCCTGCATGGGTAACAAGCCTTTGCTGGACGAAATCTTCGCCTCTTGACAAGCATTAAGTCGTACTCGGACTTGGTCCTCTTCTGTTTCGCCTTATCTTGGGGCATTGTTGTTCGTGATGCTATATGTATGAACCACGCAATAAAGAGAGAGTTGGCGAACAAGAGAGACGGCGAAGACGGGAAAAGGCCGCCGTCAACAGAGGGGTTCTTCCTCTATCCAGCCGGAGTTAGCATCTAATATGATCGAATGGCCGCAGACGTCTATTTGACGCGGGCTTCGTTTATCGCTCACTGGACCATACGAAGCCGATAAATTGGCAGGACGCTAGGTTTTGGGCTTGAAGCTACGAATTGTACAGGTCGAAGATATGTTGCCATCTTCAATTTAAATGTGGAGAAGATACGGAGCAAATCCGCCAGTCATCAATGATCTGTCATGCTCTAAGCTGAGTTTCGGGTGAGCTAGACCGACATTTTGGCGTCTAGCCACTGAGAATCTCGCGTTATATCTGTCTCAGAGCAGGGATACATTAATAATAAGCGTAGCATATCCCACAAGTAACTCCGTAGTATTTTCGAGACGTTTGCCAGTACACATGTGGGAGATAGCTCGGTGCCTGACCCGACCCACTGCGGAAAATAAAGACGGCATTTATTACGCGCATGAGTCTAGATAGACGGGATTGAACGATACTATAAATTACCGTGAGACGAAACAGCGTTTTTCTCTGTTACTATATATGTAGTATATATATTTAACCAGAAAGAAAAGAAAAGGATGGCGCGAAAACGAAGGGAAAAGAATAGCAAGGAAAGTACAGAGGAAAAGAAACAAGAAAACAATTGTCATCTGCATCGAACCTCGTTCACCAAAAATACCTGCTGAAACCATAATTGGAGCAATTGTCTCTTGTTTTAGATCTACTCCGGGGCCTTTCATTAGGAACATTTTGACAGGGAGATGTAACCAGCCCCTGTGATCAATCATCACCTAAGACTGGTGACTAAGCTCGGCCTGGCCCGGCTCTTTAGTATACCAGGGTGGAAGAAGAACCGTTTCATCATGGCTAGATAAAAGAAACAAGACGAGTTATCCAGTTGAAAATGGCCGTTAGCCAGGGTGTCGACCTTATTTTGGAGGCTCGAGGCTATAGAAACTGGATCGAATGGCTCCTTGGCTCGTTCTCGCGCGGTGGTCCTTATAGCGGTTAGATGAGCTGGAGCTCTTGTGTTGTCTTTTGTGCTTGCCGACTCAGTTCAAAGGCGCGCTTTTCGCTGTCATCAAAATGTCCAAGTAGATACAGATTTTCGAAAGAACCCTGACTTATAGCAGGTACTATGTACGCACGCTGAGCTACCCCTACCTTCAAGTTGGTACTACTAGCACGGTTACGTGTTCTCAGGACACGATCCAGTAATTAAGTTTGTGTTAATGATGGGTCTGGTTGGCAAACTGGCGCTTTTACTACTAACTAGTAGAATGACAGCTAAACCAAGCTTATTCACAAAGGAGTAAGAACATAGACTTATATACCCAGCTTTTGATAGTTGAATTCTGATAATGAAATAAGGATAAGCTTATAGCCTAGTACGCGATGTAAACATATGTACTTCTAACCTTCTTTCAGTAGAAGACAAATTTATTTTATTAGCAGTATTGCTTTATTCAAGCTGCACAGACTGGATGAAACTTATATGCTCTCTTCCCGCCTCCAGGCCTGTGACACACTTAGTAAATGCTTTATAAGCGCAGGGTAACGGTAGCATTTCCCACCAACGTCAGTTACCCCTTAGCTTTGGCGATCCCCCGCATATGTCGGTACATCGGACAGAGTACAAAAAGCGAGATTGAGAGCGATTCCGATCTCAGCGCCTCCTTAATTCTTACCAAGGGGTAGCTTGTGATAAACCATCGCCATTCCAACAACTTTATCTGCCAACATGCCCAAGATTTCTACGGCCCGGAAACGCGATCGATACGTCCCAAATGCCTGCAATCGCTGTAGGACCGCTAAAGTTCGTTGCAACGGGAAATCGCCATGTTCTTACTGCATTCCGAGGGATCCTGAGTCCTGCTCTTACAGGTCTCAACAATCCCCCCGGGAACCGACAACTCAACATCAGAACCAGTCTAAGTATATCATAAACATTCAATGTACTAATTTGCAGCACTAATAAACTCAGTAAAATTGATTCGACTGAAGAACAGAGCCTCAAGTCTCTACTGCAGCAGCAGAATAACAAGCTTGATACATTACTCAAGCACATCTCCAACATACACCAGCCATATCGCTTCCAAACCGGGCGCTCCAGATCACCAAGTAACTTGTTCTCATGCTGCGAAGCACCGCTTCCATTAATCCAAAGCGCGACGAGCGCCTTTTTCTGTTTGCACGTGATCGATGTGAAACTCAGGGCCTTGGAGATTCACACCGAAAATGCCCAAATACAAGATGGGACCAAGGCCGGCTCTTCTTCATCCTTCTCAATTTTACATGACCAGATTTTGGATGGAGGGGCAGCTGATATTGAGGCATGGGATGGTGAAGATGCCGACATCAACTCGTTGAGTCCAACTGCGGATAATGTGTCTCCTAAAGCTCCCACATATGCGCTCGAAACCCTCAAAAGTGCAGAAGTCATTCGCCTGATACAGAAATATCAAGACATCGCCGGGATGATGTATCCCGTGGTAGATGCAGCACATCCAGAGCAATTAGTCGAAACTGTGTGGGCCAACCGTTCGGCTGATAAGACCAATACAGAGAGTCTTTCTCGGCGGAATCGAAGCCAGATAGGCATCGTCGAGATGATGGTCGCTATTGCTCTCACTGATGAGAACGAGGATTCTTCAGAGCTAATGCAGGCCCTCCACGATCATGTGTTACCAGATGTTCAGTACATGGTGTGGAATACGAGAGTTGATCTTCAAGGGTTAGTACTTTTGGTACTCGTGGTACGTGACCGCTAATTCATTCAGCAACACCAATTCTAATGTCAACTAATACATTCTCCTAGAGTCTTTACTACTATTATACCCATAAGTGGCGTAAAGCCTGGCGTTTTATAAGGAACGTTGTAAGAATTATCCTGGAGCTGGGATTGAATCGAAGGATCGTGTTGGATCGGTCCTTTCCCGATCAAAAGGCCCATACCCAGGCACTTAACACAATGTGGGCCGTCTTTGTACTCGAGCAACAGCTGAGATACGCCCTGGGACTCTCTACGACCATGCAAGACTTTTTCATGGACCCGACTCTTCCAAAACCGGTAGACTTCCTAACCATCCGTGAGCAATTGGCTCCGCTGACATGTTGGTCTTTAGGTCAACGCTCCATATTTGGAAGCAATGATTCATTACGCTCGGATTGGTGCAAAAGCATGTGAAACATTGTCTTGTGATGAACCAAACACCCAAGTGATGTCCGGAGATTGCCAAGATGCATATACATACTTCCAATATCGCCTTAGCGAATGGCGGAAAGCGATCAGTACCCAATTCCAGTTCAAATCCACTAGCAAGAGGGCAGATCAGTGGAATACTCAACTCGACGCAATCCTTCGATTACGGGCAAACAATTTGCACTTTGTAGTAACGAGATTTATGTTCTTCGAAAGAGAATTTCTCGGCATGGTCCCAGCCGACCTGTGGTCCGTATGCATGGATGTGGCTGCTGATACTACCTGTATTTTGGCTACCATTGATGGCTCTCCAGAGGCTTACCAGGCTACTAAATCCGAGTCGAACTATTTTCTTGTCTCATCGATGGGCATCTCGTTCCTTGCTATGTTACAAGGCTCCCTATTCCCAATTTCGGCACAGAGCCCGTTGGATCCGGAAACGTGCCTGAGGGCCCAGCAAAGCGCGATCCTTTGCCTCAATTTGCTGCGAAATCGAGCGGAGTCATCACGCCAGTCAAAACATCTGTGGAACCGTGTCAGCGATCTTGCATCCCGCTTGAATCTCCTGGGTTTCTTGGCCCCCGTCGCTCCCGGCAACATTGAGGAGGTCTCAGGTATAGAGGAAACAATGAGTATTAACGAGACATGGGAAAGACACACGAGTCATTGGGAACAGGGACTCGCTGGCTTGTCACAGAGTGTTACGACAGTTGGGTTTCCTGTCAGTGAGGATAATGATGAGGGACCCACCTCAGCGAGCAAGATCTATTCAGCATTCGATATAATGTTTGGCCCTGATTCCGTCTTTAATGGGATTGATGAATGAAACGCTTCAATTACAAGTTTATATAATATTTTAATCCGATACGCAAATGGGGATTACGGAGCATATTGTTCAATTTTTATTTTATGAGCATAAGGTAGCCTTCTATGGGCCATGACACTACGTCTGTCTCTTTCGTACTGTACACAAGAGCGGCCCTTTCTTCTCATCAACACCCAGGCTATTTATCTCCAACTTTTCGTATTTGTCAACTGGAATAATCTCGAAATTGCGCCAAAGAGCACAAAGGACTTTGAGAATATTGATGCTTGCAATGTTTCTGCCAATGCAAGCTCGGTGTCCGATGCCAAAAGGCATTATCTCATTGAATGAAATGGCATCTTCAAGCCATCTTTCAGGAATGTATTGATCATGATCACCGCCCCAGAATTGCGGATCATGATGTAGAGCCTGTGATATCATTGAAACGGCGGTCTGCAGTACGTCAGTATGTTTCGTATAATGTTCCTTTCTGACTATAGCCTTACCCCCTGTGGAATATGGAAACCGTTGATGTCAACACCATTGGGGTCTGTAACGAGACGAGGTAAGGGCATTGTAAAGACCGGCGTAATGCGGAAGCTCTCCTTGATGCATGCCATGGTATACGGTAATTTGCTCTCGAGTCCCGAATATGAAATTTCTTTCCCGCCGTCATTGTATAGGGGTACATTCGCGTTGAGTTCTTCCGTGAGTTTCTCGGCGGCGTATCGGTTATGGAGAAGGTGATAGAATAGAAGACCCAATGTGGCAGATGTGGTATGTGCTCCTGCAACCCTGTATTCTTCCATTAGTTGAATCTTCGTTATTGGGGTTCTCTGTAACATACAAAAAGGCAAAGGCCTCTGAGCTAACCTCTGCTGGCGTCAGTGGTGCTCCTGTTGAGGGATCTTTTGCCTCTAGAAGGTTGTCTAGCAGGGTTTCTTTCTCTCCTGCCTTGTGATCCTCAATGGCATCATTGACGTACTGAGAAGCTTTCTGGCTAAGCAGTTTTCGCGACTGAAGAAGCTTTTGAAGGCTCGGAATGGGTAGTTTGTTTCCAATTCGTATGCTGTAAGGAAGGAGAGACTCTGCCATTCCATACATTGTGCCAATGAGGATATGGTCAGGAATTGGTGGCAGCTCATTGGCCTCTGGGTTGCCCTGCGTGTTTAGATCCTTTTCGAATGCTAGGTCACTTATGACGTCGTATGCATAGCGTGCTACACTCTCTTTTAGATCAAATACTTGCCCCTCTGGCTGCTGCTCGATATTCGAGAACAAGCGGTGTAAATGCTTTCCAAATCTGCCCTCAAACTTGAGCAGCGTTGCCATAGAGAAACTGTGTGACATCTGACGCCTTCTCATCTTGTGAAACTAGTTATGCACTCATTAGCATCTTCTATGTTGCATCCAAACTAACAAGAGTTCTCACCTCTTCGTCACGAGTACTGAAAAGATTGGGATGCAGTGCTGTGAACGCATCATAGAATTTTGTCTTAGGCATAGAACTCCCAGCTTTGTAGATGGGGCCAATGGCATCTCGAGTTTGGAAATTAACATGATTGGGACCAATTCGAATAACAGGGCCATACTTCTCGTGTGCCCTCTGTATAGCAAACGCCGAGTCTCGCCTGTAAACATGATACACCTTCCATAAAGAAGTCCTGCGAGCCCAAAAAGGACCGGGAATCTTTCGTAAAGGATGAACAAAGATCCAAAGCAGCAGCCAGACCAGGCTACAAGACAACAACACGACTGGAAGCAAGGTAGTGCTATAGGAAGCCATTGTGCTTAAGGCATTTAGTCTTTGGAAGGAGTTTCGAGTGATGGGTAGGAAAGATTGTATTTCTTCATACAACTCTACAACAAACGTTTCTTCTTCTCTATTATATGCCACAGACCAACCCATGTGATTATTTACATTCCGAATCATACCAAAATGCCATTCAAAAGCTTCAAACACATACATACTGTTTCCGAGAGACATCGTCGTCTCTTGGGGAAAAGTCTCCACAGGTTCGTATGCTTGCAACGGAGTGCTCGATGAGCGCCAATCACCGAGGTAGCATCTACAAGGGTGACCGGCAGTTTTGCCCCAGCCCAATGAAAAACTGCGTCCGAGCGGCAGTGAAGTCATTTAATGTGTCATACTTCAGTCACTTCCCCCTTAGGGGACGGAAGCAAGCTTTGGAACCTTCCGATTCCGAAACATGCATGAGAGCAGTGAGGACTGTTCGCGGGGTTGCGAAATAGTATTAATCAATCTTATGTATAATTGCGCATCCATTACAATGGACGTGTAATGCGTTTGTTGCTTGATGAATAAGTCAACCTTGGAAGTCCTCGCGGCCTGGAGGCAATGGTTTCTAGTATAACGCATGCGGAATAGTTCCGACGCCGCCTTGTAATAGGAGCGAATACCTTTGAGTATACACAAAGCGCGAAAGCAAATATAAGTGAATCATCAACGCATGTATCACTATCAGAAGTCATCTAGAATCAATCGAGCCAGCTTAGAACCCTTTGCATACCCGTCTCCAATTTTGAAGTAATCCAACATGGCAGCCAAATCTGAGAATGGTGTTCCATACACACTTTATTACAATCGTTTCTCGATTTGCTCATTGATGATGCGGTGGCTGGTTGACATTCGCGGTGAGCCTAAGGACGAATCATCCCGGATGGATATCGGCTTGAAGGAGATCGACATCTTCCAGGAAGAACAGTTCAGCGAATGGTATCTCTGCGACGTCAACAAAAATGGCCAGGTATATTTCCACTAAGATCGTTAGAGAAGGCACCGCTGACTGGGGATTTACTTAGGTTCCGGTTCTCGGAAGCGATGTTGCTTTCGATTTCCCCATGTCTCAAACAACTGCAATCTCCGAGTACATTGCTGCGAGATATCCGGGGCTTCTACCCCCTAAGCATGCGGCTAAAATCCACGATATGGTGCACAAGATGCATGAGATTAATTTTTTTACCCTCTCTTTCAAGGGTAGTCCGCAACTTGCTTCCGGGTTTGCCGATGCTGCCTTGAAGCGCCTTGAAGACCAGTCCATAAGTGTTCGGTATAGAAAGGCATTGGAGTATAAGCTTGAGATGTAAGAATAAAGTACCATCTAGCCTAGTTGACATCTTATTAATACGGTGATATTTATAGTCTACGTCGAGACAAGGTCAATGCTCTCACGCCTGAGAAGACACAAGCGGAGTTAGACAAGGCACAGGCGTACTTGGCAGAGGCCGCTACGCTGCTAAACCCTAGTGATGGGCCATGGCTTTTTGGTCAGCAGCGACCAACGGAACTTGATGCCCACTTGGTCGTTATGATTCTTCGTCTTCAGGACGTAGGCCGCGATTTTGTTGTTCCTGATTCCCTGAAAGAGTATGGAAAGATGGCGTTTGACGAGCCCTCTTTCAAAGCAGTCATGGGAGGGAGAAGCACCATGTATGATGGTTCTGGTAGCAAGAAATAGTCTGAAATCCTGGCATTGGCAGAGAATTCAACTTCTCGGTGGATTATCATTATGCTCTTAGATTTCGTTACAGAAAATCTCAATCGTTATTATAAGTTGGTGCCTTCATAAAGATCATTAGACGATGGCAATAAAGGCAGAATACCTCCCTTGGAAGCTCTTGACAGCAGAGAATGTTGGAAGTGCAAAAAGGCCGAAAGCCAGAGGGCTGTTGAGGCTTAAATATCATTCATCTCAACAGAGAAGAAGGAGGGCATTCATGGTAGCACAGCCGTTACAGTAACGGAGGCATGAGTGGCATCAAGGGTCGCCCTTTCCCCTTTGACATTCTTAATGCTCGATGAACTTGTGACTTGATGATCTTGTGGTGATGCTGTGATTGGAGGGAATTGGATCCCCGTCATATGCTACGTGGCAGGAATTAGAAATGGGCTGCCGCAGCTAGCAGTGTCACCCGACCTCTTCTCACCGTCACTGTCATCGCCCCCCTCTGCAAGTCGATCAGGCGGGCCTCTTGGGTCCATGTCACTTCAATATCTCTCGTTGATCTCTAGACAACCTCCGCACCTAATCGTATGCGTTAGCTTAGGTGCATGTTTCTCTCCTTCAAGTATCGTTGAAAGATATTGCGGTCACCTAATGAGGCTGTAAACTCGGACAACGGATTCTCAAGGGCAATTCCATTAAATACCTAATCACTGATTAATAAAGGAATAGGTGTATTCCCTTTTGTTTACAGTTTTTTTGATTTCATTTTTTTTTCTTATACTAAAATAACAAAGTTTGCCCTCGACCGATGATGTCAATCTCAAATCCCATGATAGCTTTCCGTCATAATGTTTCTATTTCTCCAACAGGACAAACTCGTGATGTAGAATCCACAGCCCCTTCCCATTCCACTTCATTTGTTGAAGAGATGCTTTCAAACCTAACTCATTGATAAGCGTGGCTGGGTCATCACTCCACTCAAAGTTTTTGACAAGCGATTTCTTTACACCAAAGACTGGATCTGAAGTGACGTGTTCACTGTCGCTAGCATATAATGCTGTTGTAAGATTGAGATACTGGGGGTGTTTCAACTGAAAATGCTGCGCAGTGTTAACAATTGGCTGGATCTACGATGGTAGTCATACATACCACATGTGCAGGGCGCGTAATATTCCGCTTCAACTTGTTAAGCAAAACTCCAACGGACCCATCGGTGGGGATGTCGTAGTTGACGCTCTTCACGCCTACTAGATAATACCGACCTTGACTATCAGTTTGGAATATGCCTCGGCAGTTGGGTCCGTCGTGATTGGGGTCTTGCATATCGTAAAGCCCATTCCCGTTGGTCTCCCAAACATCGACAGCAGCACCCTCGATTGGGGCACCACTGACAGATTTCACTGTTCCGTGTATGAGCATAAGCTCTCCTATAACGCCAGGGGAGCCAATAGATTGCCCATTAGTAAGGGTATGGGTGTCTTCAGAATGGAAAGGTCCGAGGACAGATGACTCTGTTGCTAAGCTAGCCTTTGCCTGTGCAGAATTTATGGCGTCAACCAGTGCAGACACTCCAAGAACATCAGACAACAGAATCATCTCCTGCCTATCAGGTGATGAGTCTTGGCCAACCTGGGTTGAGCTTATATATTAGTACCATAAACAAAAAGCAGTGCAGCATAATGATTTGCGTACTTGAGTAAGATATTGGACAGCCGCCTCCCATTCTGTTGGCTTCAGTCGAACTTCTTTGACGTAGTCGTGCAAGTGCTGTATCAAGCCGGTAACCAACTCAACAAGCCGTTCGTTCTTGACATTCTCCGTGGATACCTTGATAACATGGGGGGTCAAGTTTTCAGCGGTCAATTCTTTTAGACTGGATTCCATTTCGCTAACGTGGAAAGGCAATGGCACTCAGATTTGATGTTGTACACGATCAATTGTCAGCGGGGTGTGCCATATAACTTTGTTTCGGAATTCAACTCCGGAATACTTCCGCAACGCTTCCGACTCACAAAGATCCGCTGTTTTAACTTCCAATGCTGAGCCATCTTTAGTAATCTTGAAAAAAAAATAGTAATCTTAAAAAAAGAATAGTAATCTTAAAAAAACAATAGTAATCTTAAAAAAACAAACGCCTGCTTGCAAATCACTTTATAATGCAGTAGCAAGCACTAAACTTAATATTCGTAGACTGTTTGCCAGAGCGGGGTTAGATGAGTGAGACGTTCGGCATTGAAGGTCGGCTGCCAAAACCGAAATAGGTCCAAGGACACAAAATATCCAGTGCATGACAGCACATTCTACGACCTAGTCTCTATTCCATATGTTAATCCACATAGTGTCATATTATCCCAAACAATTCAACTGCCAGTCGCAAAAATGGACGCTGAATCGCGAAGTTTTGAATACAATGAAAGCAGCCAGAGAGTCTTGTTTGGCAATGGCGTTCTCGCCAAGCTAGCCACTGAGGTTGCGGCGCTTGGCTGTAAAGCGCCATTGTTGTTGACAACTCCCCAGCAAGCCTCAGCCGTTCAAGATCTTACTCAGATACTAAACGGTCATGTCGCGGGCTCTTTCACCCGTGCCACAATGCACACCCCAACCGATGTTACAGAAGAGGCACTGGTATATGCGAAAACAACGAATGCAGATTGTCTCTTGTCAATTGGTGGCGGAAGCACGGTGGGCCTAGGCAAAGCATTATCTCTTCGGACTGGCTTGCCTCACATCTGTATCGCAACGACATATGCTGGAAGTGAGATGACACCCATCCTGGGCGAAACTAAAAATAATCAAAAGGTGACTCGGGTTGACCGGGCAGTAATTCCCAAAGTGGTCATCTACGACGTCAATCTCACCTTAAGTTTGCCCACGGGCATGAGTGCAACAAGTGGCCTTAACGCAATGGCGCATGCCGGTGAGTCGAATTTAGAAGAAATCATTGTGCACTTATTGACGCCAAAGTAGTCGAGGCTCTATACGCAAAAGATACGAGTCCGATTGTCCGCATATTTGCTCTCGAGGGAATCCGAGCCTTGGCCTCTTCGCTGCCTGGAGTGATGGAAAACTCTCAGTCAATTGCCTTCCGTTCAGAGGCTCTACTCGGCGCTTGGTTATGCGGTAAATGCCTAGCAATGACAACCGTCGCGCTCCATCATAAACTCTGTCATGTTCTAGGCGGGACTCTCAACTTACCGCATGCCGAAACACACGCCATTGTCCTGCCTCATGCGCTCGCCTATACAGCGCCTGATATTCCGCAAGTCATGAAAGACCTCGCGGAAATCATCCCACATAGTGAAGGGGATGCCATTCAAGGATTAAACAGATTGGTGTCTAAGCTGGGAATTCCATCGAGCCTAAAGGCTCTGGGTATGAAGGAGGAGGATATTGAGCTGGTTACAGATAATGTGATGATGCTCACATTTTGGAACCCTAGACCAGTCAATAAGGATTCACTTCAGAAGATGATTCGGCGGGCGTGGTTAGGAGAACAGGCTAGTGTAGACATTTAGGCTTCCAATTTATTGAAGTTGAAATAGCAGCTAGAAGATCATGTAGCCTGCATTCTAGTATCGTTTTCACGATTCGGCGAATACCCATTGAAACGTAAAATCTTTCAATGTTTTTATTTCAGAAGTTACTAGTATTTAAGCGTATCTATACCGTCTAGCTTCCAGCCTGTTGTTCTAAGAGTGAATTACATATCGATCCTCGACAGGCTTCTTCTCCTTGACAGCGGGTGCGTCTCCAACAGGCTTTCCAATAACTAACTGGGCCAACAACTTCCAGTTTGAGTTAACAGACCAAGTTTTCTTAACCTCGTCATCAATAAGAGGATTGTAATGTTGCAGATTGCCGCCTACTCCCTCCAGAGCAAGGGCCGACCAAATAAGGAACTGGTGCATGCCGCTTGCCTGCTCACGCCAGCCTTCAAACTTGTCCGCATACATCTTGAAAGAACCTAGTGGCTCATATGGCGCAGGATCCTCAAAGAACAGAATTGTCGCGTATGCGCCTCGAAACCCCTGGATCTTGGCATTGGTACTGGTGGCTTGGTCTCCTGACACAAATGGGGCAACAGCTGCCTTGACAATGTCCCAGAGTTTCTGGTGATGATCTCCAACAAGAACAACAATTCGAGTGCTTTGAGTATTGAAGGCTGATGGTACCGTTAAAAGAGCTTTTCGAATGATCTCTTCCAGCCGGGTAATCGAGAGGTCGGTCTCGGCTAAGAGCTGATACACGGAGCGTCGAGCTCCAAAGGAAGAAATAAGCGTGTCCGCCATAATGATTCTTTGTATGCAAAACAGCTGGAAATTGTTTGAAAACGGTATTGACTGATCTCAAGTGTTAAACTTAGTTGATCTGGACCATATATGTGTACCAAGTGAAGACTTCCTCTCACTACGCGACCTTAGTAGATTGCCAAGATATTATTAATGAAGTCACTTACCACTGATTAATTAGATTGTAAGCAATCTTATATCTATTTACAAACTATTACTCACGGTAGGTTGCATATGATGCAACATGTGATGAATTTCGGAAAAGTCGGAATCTTCCGATACACATTAGCTCAGGGCTTCGCCAGATTTGCCTAAACTTCTACGAATTTTTGCCCTGTAGCTACCTTATTCCCCCGCCCCAGTGACAACATAATATTGAATAAGATCTTATTCCACTGAAAGGTAGTGTCATACGATGTAGGAATACCTCGCTTCGGAAGGCTACGTATGTATATGTACAAGAACAGCCATGTAATGATCCAGAATACAGTTTCACTGCTACTCTACCTCAGCGTCTTTTAAATTTCTCGCGTGTGGTATCTAGACCTTCAAACATGGCTCAAACCAATCTTCCTCTGCGTGATGATACCAGCGGCGATGATTCCCTTAACCTGACCTTTTTAATCGTTGGAGCGGGCCCGGCTGGGGCGACTTTGGGTTGTTATCTTGGTAAATATGGTACGTTCAACCACCCTCTACTATCAGTTAAGAGCACATCTAACTGAAAATGTGACATCTCCAGGCTTCAAAGGTTTGATCATCAGCTCCGCTCCGTCATCGGCGAACACCCCGCGCGCGCATATCATCAACCAACCTGCGATGGGTGAGTCTACTTCTGCATAACAAAAAGCGCCGGCTCACAACGATGTAGAGTGTATCCGCGATCTCGACCCCGACATGGAGAAAGAATTCATGAGAAATGGCTACGCAGGCCCAGAGAAGGGCATGACACGTTGGTGCGAGACTATGAGTGGAAGAGAGTTCGGCCGTATCACGTCCTGGGGATCAGATCTACAACGAGGGGTACGATCCTTGCAACGAAACAAAAGAAAGCGTAATTATTAATTGCAGTCTTCAGGGTGAATTTAAAATGAGTAGCCCATGCTCACACTTAGAGCTGCCTCAAACACTCACAGAACCTATCCTCCTTCGATACGCTTCACAGCACGGCTTTCCTTGTCGATTTCGAACACAGTTTGTTTCTTTCGATGACTCGACATCCGGTGTCATTGTTGTGACCGTTCGAGACATGATTTTCGACAAACTATATACCATCAAGACCAAATACCTGTTTGGCGCCGACGGAGCTAAAAGTGCCATCATTCGACAGCTTGGCCTTCCCATGGCAGTGCAGCCTAGCCAGGGCATAGCTCTCAACGTCCTTATTCGTGCTGACCTTTCCCACTTGATGAAAAATCGCGTCGGAAATCTGCACTATGTGATACGACCTGATGCAGAATACCCGGACTTTGCTTGGTGGTCGATTGTGCGCATGGTAAAGCCTTGGCATGAATGGCTCATCATCATGATGTACAAGCCAACCTGTCCGGCGGAATTTATGCCGACTCAAGAACAAGTCAAAGCCCAGATTTATGAGGTCATTGGGGATCAGTCCGTCCCGGTCGAGATTAATCGAGTTGACAAATGGATCATTAACGAAACAGTAGCTGAAGTATACAGCAAAGGCAATATGTAACTATCTCCCACTTATCGCCACTTATGTCTGTTGATCCTAATTGGCTATAGATATTGCCTTGGAGATGCTGTGCATCGCCACCCGCCGATGAATGGCCTCGGGGCAAATACCTGCACTCAGGACGCCGCCAACCTTGCCTGGAAGTTAAACTTGGTTGAGAAAGGTAGGGGGAAACCTATGAAATTAAAAGATACTAATGTGTACTGACCCTGAATCACAGGATTAGCAGGACCTGCCCTTCTGGACAGCTATACAGTTGAGCGTCAACCTGTTGGAGCCGGAGTCGTTGCAAGGTAACACGAAAACATATGAAACTGATCTGAGCTGTGACTGACCAAGTTGGATGAAGGGCCAATGCATCTTTGCGAGAACATAAACCGATATTCGACGCTCTTGGCTTCCTGAAACCGTCTCTAGAGGAGAGGAAGAAGGAGCTTGGTGTGTTGGAAGAGGATTCGGAGAGCGGTCGTGCGAGGCGACGTGAGCTCATGCGAGCAATCAACTACACTTCACATGAATTCTTGGCTTTGGGTTCAGATATGAGCCAGCGATACAAGTCTTCTGCTGTGTTCCTCGAAGGATCAGGAGATGAGCCACCCTTGCCTTCCAATCCCGTTCTGAACTATGAGCCCCATACGTTTCCTGGTATGCGATTACCACATGCGTGGCTGAATACGGCTATTCCACAAAAGCAAGTCTCAACACTCGATCTAGCAGGTAACGGACGATTTACGCTGTTTATTGGCCATGGAGGAGAGGCATGGCGCAATGCGGCGCGGTCTGTGGAGCAAGCATTGAAAGTCACCATCGCCGTGTATTCCATCGGCTACGGTCTCGAATATGAAGCTGTATTCAATGACTGGTACAGACTGCGAGAAGTAGAGGAGAGCGGCTGCGTCCTTGTACGCCCGGACAACTTTATTGCATGGAGAAGCCAGAGCATAGTGAATGACACTGCCTCTGTGCTTGAGCGTGTGTTTAAATCCATTCTAGCTTTGTAGCATATGGAGACAATAGCTTCTTAGTTTATGTATGGAAAAGGCATTTCGCAAGAAATACCGCATGCGTGTGTAATATATGGGGATAACATGTAAGGAATGCCAAACACTTCATTCACCATATACCTATGCCGTCCCCCACAGGGTTGGGGCCTGGTTGGGCTAACACGTACAGAAGTAAAGACTCTTCTGAGAATAGTTCCGATTCTGATCAAGCACCTCATGCGAGAATCTGTCCAAGTTTAGCCCGTCTGATTCTGAACTCTTTCCGACGTTTCCGCTTCCGTTTCCACTTCAAGTCGCCCTTATGGCGGCCCTGATTTCCCAACAGGCAGACTTTACTAAAGATTACACTGTCATTCAATAAGTCAGCAGGAGATTCACAATCTAACTCGAGCGGTCCTTGAACATCCAACACCACAATACTGTCGTATGATACAACGATCTATTAGGCGACAGCGGAGATGCATGCAACGTGACATATGTGCTCCCCCCTGCGGTGAAGACCCAAGAGAAGAGCCTTCGCAAGTCGCATATTCACCCCAGCACAAGTCAGACACTGGACACGCACTGAGCGACAGCAAAGTCTCAATCAACCTGAAATAGTGGTAGATCTGCTGTTGAATTTACCTGTAATTGCATCCCAGTATGTCCCATCCCTGTATTCCCGAATCCCCGAATCCCCGCAAACGCCGGAAACTCCACAACGAAATGCCGATGAACAACTCCTTTTCTAACACCCTGCCCAAAGTAATGTTGGATCATATAGCATTTCGGGCTTAGCTATTCCCTAGAACTTAATCATTGCTCTTTACAGTCCAATATTGAGCGTATCTGCAAATGACCCGCAATCTTATCAAGGCGTGTCTTCCATGCCATCAGAAGAAACTGAAATGTGATGCAGCTCGAGTTGGATTACCCTGCACGAGGTGTAAGGGCCAGGATCCTTCACAACACAAAAGTTGTATCCGCGTTCTCCGGCAACAAAGAAGGTAAGTTATCCCTAATGAAAACACGGCTGTTCATTACAAGGCAACGTAACTAAGTTTCCTGTGATAGAGTTACCGCGATAACAATTCCCGGGACAACCGAGTCTACCCGAGAGCCACCCCATGCGCTGCTGTCACCAGTGTCAGGTCGCCAAGACACCAGACACACATCAGTCTCAGTAAGATTAATGAGTCCCTTTTGAATTAGCTTATTGGGCTAACTTTGGAAAGGCTTCACCATATTCAGATGCCACAGATGTGCGCTATGGTCCTAGAGCCTTACCATGTCCTGATGAAGCATTAGATCAAGGTGCACAAGCACTCATTCGTGGATGCAAAGAAATAGCAGAGGGTGCTGGTCTTCCAGCCCCGGAGATGATGCTAGAACCGTCACTTGGTGGTCGAGATGTGGTTCAGTACTACAGTGAGATGCATTATGCCACGATGATGGGCGAGGTCGTGACCGGGGAAAGAATACGAAGAGTCACTCGTGTTATTGTTAAAGACAAAGGTTCGCCTGTAGACAATCACATAATTCTGGATGGGCTTGATCCTACAGACAGAGAGTATCTCACACAGAAATGCGCTTTCAGCCTGCCTCCAAAGCATTATTGGTATGAATGAAAATCTCCCTACGTTCACAATTCTAACTAGCTGCAGCGAAGCATTCCTCCAGTCATATTTTAGACTTGCTTACCCAACTTGTCCCGTCTTTGATCCATATGAGTTCATCCAATCATACGATTCTGGAACCTATTCATTCTTCCTATTACAGGCCGTTTTGGCGAATGCGGCCTTGTTCGTACCTCAAAAGATTCTGGAAGCATCTGGCTTCGCAAGTCGCACAGAAGCAATAGAAACGTTTTGCACCAGAGACGCATTACTTTACGACTTCAACTGTGAAAAGAGCCAGCTGAGGCTGTTGCAAGGCTCTGCTGTCTTAGCAATGACGGGATTTTCTGGAACTGGGGATAAAGACTTTAGTTACTGGTACCACAATGCTATCCGTCTGGCAATCAAGATGGGAATACATCACCAAGGGTAGTCAACTTTTCTTATAACTTCGTCTCGGGTCACGTACCGACATAAGTCGCTGATTGACTTCTTTCTTTAGCTTCAGCACACATGAGATAGACTCGGCAACCTACAGGCTATACCAGAGGATTTGGTGGACATTATATGTAAGGCATTGTACACCCACGAACAGCCAAGCGTATAATAATTTTATTAACGCAATTTGACCAGAGCCGTGATATAATGCTACTTTTCTCAGGCGTAGAGAATAAAAGTCTGCTGGGAAATAGTACCGAGAGCTTGACAGCCCTTCCACCTGTAGAAATGTGGGTGCCTGAGAATATTTCACCATCATGCGCATCCATACTACCTCCCCTGACGCTATTAGAGAGTCTCTATTTCGTCGAAAATTGCAAGCTGGCTACTATCGGTAAGTTTAGGTCTCAAGAATTAGCCAAGTAAACACTAAGCAGTCTGACTCAAATCTTAGCCTCACAATGCCTTTCAGTGGCCAAATCAGGATCTCCGAATTCTCTAGCTCATATTCAAGAAGCTTTCAGCACATGGCATGCATCAGTTGCTGAGCCTTTGCTGTCGAATCCAGGCCAAGATCCCCGCGATAACCCATGGCATATTGTCCTCGTAGCTACAAGCTATCGCTTTCAATGTATGCTATTTCGTTGGTTAAGGAAGCACTGGGAGTCCAACGATTCACTGTTGTCAGAAAATGCCAACAACTGTCTCAAGCTTGCAATGTATGAACTGGATGCGATGATTGGTAGGGCTTTAGCTTATGATATGTTGCGTAATCTTCCTATAGCATTGTATGTGGACAACCCTCCATCAGCCCTTAATCCGGAAAGTTACCACCCAGATAAAGCTAATGACTATTAACAGCTTGATATGTGCCCCTGCAGTCCTCGCCTTACATCTTGAGATAGTTCTCAAATCTTCTGAGCCTGATGACTTTAAATCACGGTCTCTGATCTACATTCAACAATCCCTCATCTGCATGAAGCAATGCCGGGATTTACCGCAAATTCAGGTGGCACTTGGAGTCGCCGAATGGGTTTTGGCTAAGAAAGCTTTACTGCCCAATTGGAGCCGCGAAGTGTTTCTCAACGGAGAAACTCCTCATCACCCTGTACAAAGATCCTCAAGAGATTGGTTCTACGCTGCGCATAATACCGAGAGCCAGATCCAACATTCTCAGGATGATCTGGCGGAGACTGGCGTGGGCCTAGATGATTTCTTAGTATTCGGCTTGCCCGAAAACATGATGTTCGATTATTAAGGATTCCGGCCATGGCATGAAAGTGTCTTCATTTGTCAGCTATTAATTGGCAGTTCTTGTGTCTGGTGCATTTATAATGGAATTGCCGGGTCGCAAACCGGGTTTTCGGTATTTGGGTTGTATACCTCTCATCTGCCGGGAATTGAGAGCAGCCTTGGCATACTTCATTTCTTTGTGATACATAGCGGAAATACATCGATACCTCCTATCGAATGAGAGATTCAAGTCAATAACTCTGAAAGGAGTCTTCGGCGTTTGCTGCAGCATATTCCGGTGTGTTAGAAAGCATCATCTACAAAGTAGACCGGGGCACAATACTTATAGACCTCTTCGTCCCAGACTTGATCGAGAAACTCAAGCTCATCCATAAAGCCTCTCATCATGATCAGTTTCTCATATCTTCTGACAGCATTGCTCCCGGTAGTAGGCGCCGCTTCTGTTAGCTGTCCTCCAGGCAATGCACCAACTGTGAAGATCAAAAACGGCACCGTGGTGGGCAAATACAATGCTCACTACCAGCAAGATCTGTTTCTGGGGATTCCCTACGCCAAGCCCCCTATCCAAGGCCTTCGATTCACTCGTCCACAGCATCTGACCGAAAGGTGGACTGGTCCAAAGCAAGCAACAAAATATGGACCATACTGCTATGGGTTCAATGTCGGCTTGGTTGGATATGATACAAATGCAACCAATCCTTCAAGCGAAGACTGCCTTACCATAAACGTGGTGCGACCCCATAATTACCGTCATGAATGGGACCCTAAGGGCCTCCCAGTACTTGTCTGGGTATATGGAGGTGGTTTTCAAGAAGGCGGCAGTGCGGACACCCGATATAACATGTCACGCCTTGTTGAAATGTCTACTGAGATGGGCAAACCTATTATCGGGGTTAGCTTCAACTATCGCATGAATGCCTTTGGGTTTATTTCTGGAGAGCCGTTTAATAGCATCGGAGCCACAAACTTGGGTCTCCACGATCAGCGGCTCGTGCTCCAGTGGATTCAGGAAAACATCGCATTTTTTGGAGGTGATCCTAGCAAGGTTACTCTTCAAGGAGAATCGGCCGGAGCTTTGTCGATATCCCTCAATATGTTGGTACACAAGGGTCGTGATGAGGGTCTATTTCAGCGGGCAATTCTTGAAAGCGGCACACCATTGTTCGCCCACAGCTTCCCAACTTTGGCAGACCAGAAGGAGATATTAGGCATGTTCTTAAACCGAACAGAATGTTCAAGTTCCAAAGATATCGTCTCATGTCTGCGAAAAGTTCCCGCTGAGGACTTCATCAAAGCAGCAACAGGCATATTTTGGCACCCCATCATAGACAACGATCTGCTGTCGCAGTTGTCGTCTGAGTCTATAAAGCGTGGCGACTTCCTCAAGATCCCGTTACTGATCGGTACCAACACTAACGAAGGATCTACTTTCCTGGAAATATTTAGCCAAGGCTCTCCAGTAAACACTTTCGATGATGTGTCCAGGGTGCTCTTGACGAGTGTGTTTCCTCACCAACTTCCAAACGGTACTATCACTCGACTTCATGAACTATACTCCGACGTGATGAAGAACCCCTCCGAAGCAGTACTGGGCACCGTACTTCCCAATCCTGGTCCAGCCTACGGGAAGCTTCATGGAGAGCTGAGTTTGCTTGTTGGAGACTCATTGTTCACTGCTGGTCGACGTATCAGCTGCCAAGCCTGGGCACAGCGAAACATACCGGCTTACAGCTTCCGCTTTGATACAAACCCAGCTGGTATGTCCCCAGAAGTCTACGGCGCTGCACACTTTCAAGAGGTTCCATTCGTTTTTGACAATATTGATGGCGAGGGATATGATATCAATCCGTTTGATGTCAATAACCAGTCTTTGAAGAGAAAATACCTGGACCTCGCGCAGCTTATGACTAGAATGTGGTTGAGCTTTGTCCAAACCGGGGACCCTAATAACCATGGAGGTTAGTCAACCTTTTTCCCACTCCATAGATGACAAAATAGCTGACGTGATGTAACAGTCCATGGATTTAACTTACATTGGCCACAATACGATTCAGATTCTCCGGTCAACATTGTTTTCAACGCAACAAAAGGTATAATTCTGGAGAAGGACACCTACCGCGCCAAGGCTATGAACTACATCTGGGAATCAGCTGCTATATTTCACAGATAGTTGCTATTGACGTATGACCAGGGGTTAAGAGGCTTATGGCAGCCGTGGACGTACAAAGTAAGCAGCCCAGGATTTACCGGGTATCTAAGTTCTACTTACTACACTCGTTGGATACAAGCAACATGTATTAAAGAAGCTATTTGAACCTCTGACTATATCATTATTGCTTGTTTATTTTACTATGAAATAGCTAGTTACCTCATTCTAAGTGTTAGCATAGTCAAAGTCATTATTGAAGAAATTCCATATACTATTGCTGCTAAAGTTACCATGGAACTGAGGTAAGTAGGGGTTAGAATCAGGGCTAAAGGAAGTTTGTAGATCCAAATTGCCAATCAAGTCGTTGTATACGATATCACTTGTTGCATATATAGGTTCAATGAAAGACAAGTCATATAGTGCAGCTGGTGGTCCGTCGTTTGGGAATCTGAACTGTATTTTCAGCCCGGAAGGTGAAAATCCTGTATCTGAGTGGCTTAATATGGCATCAGAATTAGGTACCACGCTATCGAGCTTGGCCTGCGTGTGCGAACCTGGGGTATTTGCCGAGGTAGGTAGAGCATCGGCCGAAGGATAACACGTCTCCCATTGAAGAGTCTGCTTGAGGCGTGCGGAGAATGTACGTAGAGTGACAGCCGCTGCTCTAGCGAGAGCACTCTGACCAGACATTGCCTCGAAACGCTCGGTCGACCACTGAAAGTGCTGCATCGCCTGAGCGGCCTTGTCCAAATGATCTGTTGGGAAGAAAGTGTATATCGAGGCGATCAGCACAATGGCATCAAAGGTGCCGAAAAACAAGAAGAAGCTGCGGGTTAAGGTCAGCAGACGCGGGTCAAACTTTTCCTGAGGTACGCTCACGTTTTATACTGATTTTCCTCGATGGACTCAAAATGCTCTCTTTGTGCTTGTAGCATGTCGAGGCAAGCCTCTAAGGCGCGTGTTCGGCTTTCAACACGTGTGAAAATGTATGGACGGTGTAAGGCCATCATGTTAAAGGATAAGAGCTGTGGCAAGGTCGCCCTTGCACCTGATAACCAGTAGCATTCGGGAATTGAATCAAAACTCTTGTCAGGATTGCGGCGACGGAAATAGGGAGGCATGCTTTGGTCAAGCTGCTGCAGCTCTTGGTCAAGGCGGTCAACGTGCGAGAGGTTTTCGGGATATGACCCTTCCTTTTCTAAGGCTTGAATCTGGCGAAGATGCTTCATTATCCGGTACGCCCAGATGGCACGCGTGAGAGGTGTTGGGACATCATCCGCGCCTCTGGGTAGGACCGGAGTCACCGACCGGTTTGCGGTAATAAGTACATCGATTGGAAGTACCGGCTCCGTATTGTCGTCAATAGCCGCAGGCCGTCCAAGAACCATGGCTGTATGAATGTCCCAGCCAGATAAAAGCATCCAGAGTCTCCGACGATCCTGAATAATCCACTGATTCTCAACGACTGTCGCAATATCGTCCGTATGAGGCTTTGGATCTCGGCTGGCTCGATGCAACCCAATCTCCTGTGCATCTTTGACGGCCTCTCCAAGGGCGTGCCACTGTATGTGTGTAAGCTAATTTGAAACCTGGCACATCGTTTCCTGCCTGATATTACTCACCGATTCTGTTACTTGCCCAAAGTACTTCAGAAAAGCAACACGGAGAAAGTCCGCAAATACCGTTGTTAAAGAGACCTGAGTTTTCCCAAGGAGGTTCAACAAGGCCATGCCAGTCTCGCTGTACTTTACAGCCATGGTTTCGAATGACATGCCGCCAACATTCTTGAGATCATTCAACTCCAGCGCCCTATCCGGTGACATTAAAAGTAAAGAAGTGGCAATGACTTCTAATAACAGAGCTGGAAAAGCCTTGACGTCTGCGGGAAGAACTTCAAACTTTTTCGCGGCGAATGGCTGCAGGTCAAGCTGGTACCAGTCATGAAGCTGTTGCCTGAATGAACTTTCATCCAAAATGTAGTATTGCCAATTGATCTTGTGAAAGTAGAAATCAGTTAGTTTCGCGATACATTCACGTGTACCCGGTAGCTGCTTGACCAGGGATTTATAACGCTGCCAGAGATTTCCATGGCCGCTTGCAGCGGAACACGTCTCGATGTCGCCCACCACCTCCTCATCACCGACATCGATTCTATCCAGATAATCTGCCGTTGAAGTACCAGTTCGAGCGTACCCGAGCTTGCCAATTTGGTGTCCCTTGCTGCTGTCTGAATCCAAAGGTATAGTACCTGTAGCAGATACCGGGCTGTGGATGGACATGGTTGCCGCGCTGCTGTAAGGAGACGCAGTTTCTCGGCTCCTTGGCATCGCGCCGTCTGCATAGCGACAGCCTTGAGGCTTGTCGCGCAGCTTGCAGTCGCAGCACGGGAGTTTGCCATCACACTACAACATAGATCCAAGCGTAAGCCAAGCTGCAATTGCTTGTGGAGGGCCTCGAGAATCTCACCTTTCTCTTTCTCCTGCGACATTCGGTGCATGACAAGGGCGGGCGCTTTTTTCGTTTTGTCACCTTCGAAGGGTGACCGGAGCGATCGCTCTCACCCGTATCAACTGATATTATGGGTTCCATGAGCCTTGAGCGCAGAAGTTATTATGACATGGATGAACAACCACCTGAGCCCCGCCATATGACGAAGTGTCTTTAGTCTTCAGTCTTAAGCAGATAGGGCTGGACAGACGCTACATACACTGGGCTGAGTTATTGGATGCTTTGATGAGACTGTTCCGAGCCTGCCACTAGAGCCATTTCTTAACCTTCTTTTTTCTGCGCAGTTAATTCCCTATCATTGGCAAATCGGGTTGGTACCAATGCAGACATATGACGTATGACAGGCTCGCGGTTTGTCCGAGAAATATTCCAATCCTGATCTGGTTAACTACTGGCTACGGCTACTGCGTCTGCTTCTCGTAGTTGAATGCGCCCATACAAAACAGCATAATTAAGACTGATATAGGCCTGAATGTTGCAGCCCCCATTATTGTTGGAATTGCAGAGACTTCAGTGATAAAATCTAGGCTCTCTTTCTCTAAGCCATCAATGATCCAGTTCTCCATCTCGCAGCTGTCACTGATTGTGGTAGATACATGGGGAGGCCGTTGCTCAGGCTCCAAATAGGGTGAACTGCTATGGTGTCTCAGGTTTTAGATGAAAGCATTGATGTAACTCCCCGAGATCTGTACACATTTTGAACAAAATGCGTATTTCGGTGTTTCGTCAACTGTACCAGATTACGGGTTTAGCGCGAACTCTTACTTACGGGAGTCCCGATGCAGCAATACGATCCGAGTACTTGCATGTGCTGTTCCCGCAGTGGCGTGGTCGGTAAACCTTCTATTTTTTCAAGCCGAATGGATCTTTAATTTGCCCCTTCGTTAAACATCGTCATGTCTCAGAATATTTAATCGTCACGTGTTAGCATACATGTGTCTCTGGTCATCAATCATCCAAGCAAATAACAACATCATTTTTGGAGATGATGGAATTCTTTTTCAAGACGGCGAAACCCGCACCCCGGCAAGGTCGAGTTTCTGCGCATGAGCGGTAGAGCAGCGATCTTTGCCGGAACATTTGGTATCCTTGGTGCAGTAGTGATTACGGCAGGGATCTTGTTAGTGTACTTGTGTCCTGATCGCTTCGTTACAAAGGTGCCAGAGGTATGAGCCTAAGCGATGATTGCGTGCCCGGTCATAATATTCCACCTTAAACCTGCAGGACAGAGCCCATGATACCTCCCGGTTGAGGGTAGAAGGCTTCATAACCGGCTTGGACAAGAATTGGACATGTTCCACCGAAACGCTCGCTGCCGTCATCGTTGTAGTAGGAATGTAGAATCGTTGCCCTGAAATAGGACTTGGCGAGCGAACTTGTAGGTTTCCTCCTATTTATTGGGTCGCTTAATATGAGTCATCGTGACAGCGACAGGAATATGAAAGTCTGTACGTGGACGCGCGACAAGCTACCGGGTTCAATGAGAATATAGCAAGTTCTTGGCAACGTGCGGCCAGATGCCGGAATCCTTTCGAATGTTTTCATGAAGGGGGAGTTCTTTGCTTGGGTTGTAGATGGAGATTCATTACTATACCTAGGTTATATCACTGAAAATTATTGAGACAGTTATTTAACACAGTCGGAAAGTCTAACCTGCAGATATTAGGGTGGAACCATACCATCTTATACTTGATCCAACATGCTATCTCATCTAAAGCCTGGCCTTGTTCACTTGCCGTATTATGTGTTCTAACTAACGGCCCGCGGATCGTACGGTTCGACGCGCTTCTTTGTGAGCCCAAAAGAAACTTGCTGAGGGAGGGTTCGGCGATAACTAACACGAGGTAGAAAAATTCCTGCAAGCCACAACAATTGCACCCAAGCTTCTCTAGCTGCTTGACTACGTCCGCGGAATGAAGATGCCGAATTATCGGATACGCCTGAAATCGTAGAGAATGTGTCGGTGTTAAATCCATCACGTGATCGGAATTGCCTATTACGGATGGTTGGTGACCGACATCCAGACGCTACTGGACAATTGCCCAAGAGCAAAAAGCCCGCTGGTACAATTAAATGACAAAGTTGACCTTGACAAATCTAGAACAGTTCCTGCAGAATAGAGTCATTGTGAGATGTATGTATATATATATGTGTGGGTATATAATAACTTAGTCCCCAAGATGGTGGTTCAGATAGCCATAAAGCACAGTCGATTCTTATACACTCCACCTGCCTTTACATCTCGAACAAGCCATGGCTGATCCGAATGATTTCACCAACCAGTTATCTCTCCATTCGACGATATCCAATGCCAGTCCAACACTTGAAGAGGGCATACGCCCATCACAATCAGCATTGTCTCAAGGCGAATATCTTGAAGATGGTTACCTCGATGGCCATCGACCGAGCATATATGAGATTACGACTTCAAGAACAAGGTGTCGAAGCAGAGGCCAGGACGATTTGAGAACGACAAGGAGTCTTACTCCTGCACCATCACGAATAGAAACCATCGTCTCGCGCATTCGATCACGACCTGTCGCAGAATTTTCCCATCCATTGGCCAATCTGCCTACAGAGGAGAAATGCCTTGTTGACTTCGAGGGGGCTGAGGATCCCTACCGACCACTTAACTGGCCTACACATAAAAAGATCCTCACTACTGTCTTGTATGGCTTGGTCACTATGTCAGCAACATGGGCTTCTTCCTCGTACTCAGTAGGTACGGATCAGGTTGCCAAAGAGTTTCACATATCTACACAAGTGGCCACACTAGGCACAACATTGTATCTTATTGGTTTCGGAATCGGACCTTTACTCTGGGCTCCGTTAAGCGAGGTATATGGTCGAAGGGTACCTGTTCTTACGCCCATGTTTGTGGCCATTTGCTTTACCTTTGCTACAGCTACGGCAAAAGATGTACAGACAATTATGTTGACTCGGTTTTGGGGAGGTTTTTGTGCATCGGCGCCCATGACTAACACTGGTGGTGTTCTGGGCGACTTATTCTCACCAGCTTGGAGAGGCGTCGCACTAGCTGGATATTCGATGGCTATTGTTTGCGGCCCTGCCCTCGGTAAGGCAGTCTCCCTTAGTGGCATGAACATCCTGCTAACATCTCCTAGGACCGGTAGTTTCCACGGTACTTGCACAACAGTCTTCCCTGGGCTGGCGATGGACTGAGTATTTCACGGGTATTCTTCAATCGGCTATTCTCTTGGTAGCTGCCCTGTTCATCGACGAAAGCTACCCACCCCTGCTTCTTGTCTATAAAGCTCAGAGATTACGGCACGAGACTGGTAATTGGGCACTCCATGCACAATTCGAAGAGTGGCAGATTGACCTTCGACAACTCGCGCGAAAATTCCTCATTCGCCCCATCCGGATTCTCTCTACACCAATCTGTTTTCTTGTAACATTATACGCCAGTTTCGTATACGGCATCCTATATATGCAACTCGGTGCAATCCCTATCATCTTTGGGGAGGTGCGTGGATGGGATCCAATCCCAGCTGCCCTACCATTCCTATCCATTGTTCTAGGCGCTGCTATAGGTTGCGGTATCAACATTTACAACCAATTCCTCTACAATAAGGCTTATTATGCGGCAGGAAATAAAGCTGTTCCCGAGATGCGTCTGCCTCCCATGATGCTGGGTTCTTTTATTTTCTGTGCAAGTCAGTTCCTCACAGGCTGGACAGCTAAACCTGGTACGACCTGGGTTGCCCCATGTATTGGTTTGGCGATGCTGGGTACGGGATTTTTCACCATCTTCCAAGCGGCACTCAACTATCTTGTCGATACATTTCAGGCGTATGCAGCTTCAGCAATCGGAGCAAATACGTTTCTGCGGTCGTGTGTTGCTGGCGCCTTGCCACTCGCCGTAGGGCCTCTCTATCATAACATAGGAGTTGGTCCAGGATCAAGTATCACGGGAGGATTTGCCGCAATTTTAATCCCGGTGCCTTTTGTTTTCTATCTATATGGGAAAAGACTAAGAGGAACCTCAAAATGGTCTGATGGATCAATAATTAATTAGCGTTCATTATTTAAACTTAGCTCAGTTCAGTTTAGCTATAGACTATAGACTTATTACTTCAGGCTTATTATTTATTAAATCAAGACGTCACAGTAACTTATTTTAAACTGTATCAGTTATACTCAAGTTTCTTATTCAATTTTAGTCTCTAGAAACTGCTTATTTATTTGACATCCAACGAATTTTAAGCGTCGACCTTCTGAGGAGCAAATGTCTCAGTCTTGTAAATACCAACACGACCATAAACATCCTTGTACTTCTGAACCACGTAGTCTTCAACGCTAACCGGAGCATATTTCTCCTCTTCGGGCTTAACACGGCAGCTTTCGATGCACTTGATAACGAAATCGGGGTTGCCGTTATAGTTGAACGGGATGCTGTAACGCTCCTCTCCAGAGCGGTTGATGACACGGTGCACGTTGGAAATGTACTTATCGTTTGTCCATTGTTCAAACAGGTTACCCATGTTGACAACATAGGCTCCCTCGACAGGAGGAATGGCGTACCAATCCTTGGCCTCCTCATCCCAGCATTCAAGGCCAGGGACATCGCCTTGAAGGAGCAAAGTGATGACACCAAAATCGCGGTGAGCACCAATACCTAGGTAAATATGAGTGGGAGTTCAAGGCACGGAAATAGACAAAGTATCATACCTCTTTGAAGAGCATGAGCTGTCGTGGGTTGAGGTGGGTAATGAAGCAACTTGTAGAAGCACATGGGGTCCGTGCAAAACTCTTTGAAGTAGTCGGCATCGTAGCCCAAGCTCATGGCCATAGCACGCATGACTTCTTCCGTGAGCTTCACAATGCGGTTTAAGTAGTCCATGCAAGTCTCTCGGAAAGACTCTCCAAGAGACTCGGGCCAAACGTTAGGACCATGGGCAAACTTCTCTGCCTTGACCTGAGGGTGGTCCATGGGCAAATCACGAGAGACATAGTAGCCCTCCTTGAGATCGGGCTTGGTGTTGGCCTCGATCATTTGGCCGTGCATGACTTCGTATCCACGGTTGTATTTGTTCTGTTTCCAGACATGTCAATATCTCAATGCCCAATTGTTACAGAAGCAAAATGCTTACCAATGACTTATCAAGCTTCATCTTTTCTTCTAATGGCAGAGCAAAGAAAGTCTTTGATGCTTTAAAGATATCCTTTTGAAGTTGTTCTGGAATGTCGTGGCCGACAATCTGGAAAAAGCCTTGGGTAAGGCAAGCATCTCGAATCTGGTCAGCAACATGCTGCATCCGCTGCTTATCACCAGACAGAAAGTCTGAGAAGTCAATAACGGGGGCGCTCTTAGTAGAAGGCATTTTGATCTGCTGAAAGTGAAAAGAAGACTATGTAGGTATTTATTGCCAATGGGGCTTATTGAGGAGTCTGATGAGAAAGAACGGCAGATGGAGAGGTGAAGTGCTGAGACTTTATACTTTTTGCAATACAGCCAATATCCGTATCGGCATATAACTTTGTCAATCAATTTATGTTGCTGCCTAGCGAAACGTTTCTTTTGACAAGGTTCTCTTTTCTTGTTGATGTAACAAAATTACGTTTTTCTAAACTCGTTGTCAGATCAAACAACCTGGAGACACAAGCATAGCATGGGGGGGAGACAAGGACTTCAAGCACGTACGAGTAATTGCATATCACGCTACCAATATCAGCATGAGGTTTATATGGAATATTAAAGTGTATTAGGTGTAGACTGAGAGTTAGGTTTTGGATGTAAGTCTTTTTGGGAAATATATTATGTATGTATATAAAGAATGTTCATATGAGATATATACATATATACGTATTTTCATCGAGTGTTACAGTAGGATTTAACAAGTATCTACTTCACATCGGTAATTACTTTTAACACTGTCTTTATTGATATAATATATTTAACCAAGTAAGATTCTCACACCGCTAGTCATTGCCATGCAGGACACATTGCATTGCAGATATCATTACATTGCAGAAGTCAATGCGTTGCAGAAGCCATCTTGGAGGATTGTTATAATTTAATGACGACATGACTCTCAGCACTCATTGGTTTTGTATCATACAGGGTATAAACGAAAGGTAACCCTGGCATAGCGTTATGTTACATAAATGTAACTTCGCGGAGTATTCTTTACTAAGCTGATACAACATTGATTGTATCGGGAAATGACCAAAGGCTTAATTAACCTGCAATCTGAATTTGCCACAACTGGCAATTATTGGCACATCTATGACGATCACAGGCAGTAAAGGTCTCTTTAATAGATATTTATATATGAAAATAACATAGAGCTAATTATTACTAGAAACAATTATTAAAAACCTGCTATCACCTTGAGTTACTCTGCGAGTAACTCTTTAACAAAAATTGAGTTCAACTAAACTTCATCTTGGCAATCACGATGATGGAACATTGCAAGGCTGCATATGCCAGATAAGGGTTACCAGATGATGTATAAATCGTATTGGTAAAAGATTGTATTAATTGAACATATTCCTAGAGATTACCGTGAAAACTGCCGTTTGTGGGTTCTACCGCGGAGATCAGCCTAATGGGTAGGTAGGCAATGCGAATACTGCAAAGGTTCTTTAAAAGTCCTTATCAAAAGGCCTGTCAACACCCCTGGATTGTAGCCTGGAGGAGCTGCAATGTTGAACATCATGTCATGCAAGGTGCAAAAAAACCGCCGGTCGACTCGATGGAATTGTAAGTGATGGGGCGGCGGTGATTTTTACAGCCCCCTTGCTGATGGAGCCAAACAAGGATCTGACTCCTTCGTAATTGCTTGTCAAGCACTAGCCGCTCTGTCACTTTTTATTTCCACGATGGAAATAAAATAAAATAAAATAAAATAGATAAAATAAACAGAGAAATAAAATAAAATAAAATAAAATAAAATAAATAAATAGATAAAATACAATAAATAGGTAAAAATAACGATGCTATATCTATGAGCACGTAACGGCTGCTGTCTTTCTTGAATCATCTTTATATCACACTTGTTGTGTTGAATATTTATCTTTGTTACCAAGAAAACCGGTGATATACAACATCTTGTATTCATACTCTAGCAACCATGCATGTGGGCATAATTGGTGCGGGCATTTCAGGCCTTTATACAGCTTTGCTGTTACGCCGAGAAGGTCACAAAGTGACAATTTTCGAGGCAGCTGATCGAGTTGGCGGTCGTATCTACACTCATCGATTTACACCGCAAGCCAAATCAGAGGACATTTACTTTGAAGCTGGTGCCATGCGCATCCCCCGCTCCTCTTTGCATTCAAAGGTGTTCGATTTTGTTCGTTATCTCAACACACATGGTTTCGCTGGAGATAAGATTGAGCTTATTCCATATATTCTCGACCATGAGAACAACAGATCCTTCTTCCAGAACCAGAAGGGTGCGCTACAGGACAGCAAATGGGCAGCTGAGGCTGGTCTTCCTGAAGCCTATCGCAATAAGACCCCTCAACAACTTCTTGGAAGCGTTGTCTTACCCTGGCTATCTATACTTCGCAAAGACTTTGATGCTGGGTTTGAGAAATTGCTTAAATACGACGAATACTCGTTCCGGGCCTATCTCCGCCTGGTTGTCGGATGGCCTCACGAGGTCATAGAGTTTGTCGAGCTTTTCTGCTCTCAAACTAATCAATACGATCTAAGCTTTACAGAGATCATAATGCAGAACTTGGACTTTGATACTAAAGACGTAAGTCAATTTATTCCTTTAAGCTTTATAACTTCGAATTTGTAGACTAACTGTCATTCAGTGGGCAACTGTTCGAGACGGCATGTCTCGCATCACTCAATGTGCTGCTTCATTAGTTGGCTCGAAGAATATTCGCCTCAACTCGCGAGTAGATCGCATTATCAACCTAGATAATGGAAAGGTTCAGCTGTCAGCACAGGGCCTTCATCAGACTTACACTGCTACTTTTGACAAAGTGGTTGTTGCGACACCGCCATCTGCTCTTCACAGCATTGTGGACCGCCCCAGGTGGTCTTTCATGAAAGAACAGTCCATTCGAGGGGCTCACTACGAGCCTCTCTACAAAATCGGCCTGCACTTTCGAACTCGCTTCTGGGAGCGTTCTAGTGCTAACCCGTGCTTTGGTGGCCAGAGCACGACTGATCTGCGCTTCCGCTGGATTGTATATCCTTCCAACGACCTTGGAAGCAACGGCTCTGGCGTTTTGTTGCTTTACAGCTGGATGAGCGATGCTGCCAAGTGGACTGGGTTGTCACGCCCAGAAAGAATAAAGATTTGCTTGCATGATCTTAGTAAATACTTTGCTGATGAGGTTGAAATTGATGTCTACGAGCAATTCATCGAGGCTTTTGACATTACATGGTCGGCCGAATCGTGCGGTGGAGATGCCATGTTCCTCCCAGGCCAATTCTCCCGCTTCTTTGAAGTAGCGAAGAAGCCAGAGGGTAATATTCATTTTGCTGGAGAACATCTATCAAAGCACCATACATGGGTAAGAGATGATTCCATTTCCCCCCTCTTTTCCTTTTCTCCACTTTCTCTTCTTCCACTTGTCTTATCGATGACTCTATACTTACATATTACATACAGATTGCAGGGGCTATAGATTCCGCTTTGCATACAACTGCCGAACTTCTAGGCCGTCAGAACAAGCCTGAGAGTGTTGGCTCAGATGTTGACACTAGCACCCCGCTATTAGCTCTTGGTCGTGAATTCTTAACTCTAGACGACCAACGGCGTGCTCAGAAGACAGATATAAGCTCTCGTAGATTTAAGGCTTGTGTAATTCCGAAACACATGAATGTGCAGTATATGGAGGTCTTTTAAAGAAAACCAAATTAACTTAGAACCAAAACTTTTCTTCTATTCAGATAAGAGTAATAGAAATCAAGCTTTGAGCACTCGACTTGCATAGAGCGAGACTATCACATAATTGTTCAATACGTATTAAAGATGAATGGGCCTATGGTATAAAACTTAATATTCCAAGCAATGTATATGATTTCATCTGAGTGAATAATTTATATACAGGTAGTAATGCAGCAATCGAAGTGACTTCGGGCTGGTAACCCTTTTAGGAATAATATAAATCGAAGCGCTATGTTTCTTCGCTATTCCCCTTTGTGACGAGAAAACAAATTTAAGCATTTCGAAACTAACGGACTCTGACTAACGGACTCTGCCCGTCGGCTTGATGTCACCTCTATTGCATAGACAGCTAGCTTCTTTCGAATCGTTTGGTTAGTTACTCCATTCGGACAATGGTAACCCTTGTATACGTGTATCTAACAATCACATGTTGTAGCAATACGAAGCATCAATGATACGATTTGCACGTTTGCCACCCAGCGAGCACGTCGTTACCAGCATCATTGGCGAGTACATGCGGAGTAAAGAAGTTGCGAATGAGAGAGGTTTGATAATCCACAGTAAGATGATGCAGAACACGATTCAAAGACGTGTATCGGCGCGATGTTACCTTGACCCCCGTCCCGTCCTGCTCCTGAGAACATTAGGCAACCGTCTGCTTACTGTCAATCCCACGTGCATCTTTCTACGATCGCGGGCTTCTGATCAGCAACCATACCCTGGTTCAGTCTCCATATTTGCGGGAGGCAAGCCACCGGGTACCTTTCCTAATTACCCTCCCGCGATTTTATGGAGCAGGCTCTGGATTTGGGTGGAACTTTTGGATGATCAAGGAGGCATTGGCACGCCCTAAGGTTGACCAAAATGCGCGGTTGTAACGTCAGTGATCAGTCATCTTGACCAAATAATATTGCTCAAAACGCTCTTCACAAGCTGGAAATTTTGAAGAGAATAAAAATTTTCAACAATACAGCAAAGCGGCGGCCTCTTCTAGACTTATTTTGTCTTTCTTACCTATTACTCTTATCGTGCCACCCGACAACTTCGAGACCGTCGAAATTGGAGCTCTAACCGTGAGCTGAACTTGGCTGCTGCATAGTAGTATGAAAGAGGAGGTGGCCGTCGGAAATGAATCCGCGGCATTGGAAGATGCTGTGGCAGAACTCGAAATCGGAGAAATAGAAGTCATCACAAAATTAGAAGGAAAGGATGATCCTCTGAACTGGTCACCAGTTGCAAGATGTGAGCATTGGTTGTCGCCAGAAAGAGAAGCTCCGCTTGGTATACTGATTCATCACATTATTAGGGGTTTATACAATCACCGTTGTTGGAATGTCAGGCATTGTCGGGTTTAGCGCAAGCGTGTATACGCCTGCTATCTCATCGATCGCCAAGGACCTTCATGTCTCTAATCTCATGTCCACATTGGGGTCAACGACTTACTTGATCGGTTCGGCATTTGGCCCCCTGTTCTTTGCTCCACTGTCGGAGATTTGGTAAGTGGATTGTTGCAAATCAACCGACGTGATAATGCTGATGATTTCTTTGCGGCTAATAGGGGTAGAAATCCACTCTATTACGGCACATTTCTGCTGTTTTGTCTTTCCACGTTGGGTTGCGCACTCGCGCAGAACATGAACACCTTGCTAATTTGCCGTTTCTTTGCCGGACTTTTTGGCATACCTGCAGTCGCAAACACAGGTGGTTCTATCACCGACTTGTGGCCTCAATCCCATCGATCCGTTCCACTTGCACTCTACACAGCGGCCAGCTTCTGTGGTCCGGTCTTGGGAACCCTCGTTGGTGGTTTCTTAACACAATACTTGTCTTGGAGATGGACCAATTGGGTTGTGTTTATCGTCGCTATGGCAATCTATGTCATAGTTCTGGTTGCTCTTCCTGAGACATACGCCCCCAGGCTACTTGAAGTGAAGAACGCCAAGGCTGGCATCAAAACACGACGAGATCTCCGAATGGCACAGTTTTCTCAAAGTTTGTTGCGCCCTTGGATCATGCTGTTCACAGAGCCCATTCTATTCACGCTATCGCTTTACATGGCTTTTGTTTACGGCGTGCTTTATCTAGACTTTACGGCTTATCCCGTCGTCTTTCAGAAAGCGCGCGGGTGGTCTATCGGCATTTCAGGATTGGCCTTCACAGGAATTGGTGTTGGGATGGGTGTTGCCACCGCCCTCTCACCGTGGGTTAACAATATCTACGCTCACTATAAGAAGAAGATTGGCCCGGTGCCTGAAGCCCGCTTGCCACATCTGATCCCAATCGTTTGGCTATTGCCAATTGGCATCTTTTGGTTCGGTTGGACTGCGCTGCCACCGACACATTGGATTGTGTCTATTCTTGCCGGCATACCTTTTGGTTTCGCTCTAGTCATGCTGTTCCTCGGCATCAATGCGTATCTTACTGATTGCTACGAGCGTTACAGTGCCAGCGCCTTGGCAGCTAACACGATGCTTCGCTGTCTATTTGGCGCTGGTTTTGCAGTGTTTGCTACAACGATGTATGAGAAGCTCGGCACGCCGTGGGCTACTAGTACCTTGGGATTTGTTGCCCTAGCTCTAGGAATACTGCCCTTGGTATTTTACAAATTTGGGGCCAGATTACGCGCTGCAAGTAAGTTCCATTTGAACGTTACAAGCAGTAATTAAAAACTCAGATTGCGAATTTGAACCGGAGTGTTCAAATTGAAAAGAATTAATGATTATCCAAATAGACTATATAAGTTGATTAGAACAAACATCATAGATATCATGAAACCTTTAAAAAGACAAGGAAGGAATAATACTCTCGTTCAAACATAACCTACATGACAATTATAAAATAAACTATTACATAGTGATTGATACAGACCCATGTTTTGAAGCAGAGACACGGTGAGTTTAGATCTATATTGACATGTAGGTTAGGCTGAATGAAAGAACAGTTGTATTACGTAGTGTATAGGGTGACCCGAGTAGATCTAGCCTTGTGTCCTGTTGAAATGAAGATATATAAGCCTCAATGGCCCTCTGGCTTTCGGCCTTTTTGCAATTTCAACATGTCCATTATCAATCTCAAGTAAGTGTCTAAGCATTTAAACAAGTGTGACGGTGTAATGTACTTATTCCGTTGCTATTACCGTAGCGGTTATGAGGCACAGTTGCTGTAATTTCCTCTAATATAAGAACAATATCCTTCGTATGTCAGGCGCCAGTTATAAAGGGGACGCTCTTTTGTTCTTTGAACGCGAATAAAGCGTCAGATTTGTCAAGTAGCAAGCTAGCCGGCCTGACAGGCTGAACAAAGCTATAAGAAGGAGCTGTAGCCCCTTTGTTTCAAAGAAGATCATAGATAATTACAGTCCTTTGTTTAACTCTAGCTGTGCGGTCCGTGATAGTGACCGTGCAGTCCTTAGCCTTGATTCTTTCACTCTTCCCTTCGCTGCTAGCTCCGAGATAGTATGTGGTAGTTGATTGGCTACCTGTCTGTTCCTTGATGTTTACCAGCTACGCTTATCGCAATATGTCGGAATGTAACATGCCTTGCTATCTCGATCAATGACGGAATGTAACATGCCTTACTATCTCGATTAATGACGGGATGTAACATCCCTTACTATCTCGATTAATGAATTATCCTACCAATCCCTGTATTTTATCTTAACGAAAGTATTGCTCTAAACCCAACGCAGTCTGAATGAAGATTGTGCCATCGGTACACGGCAACCAGTTACACCGGGGTTTTCTTTAGTTTCCTCCCCCACTGTCCCCTCCATTTTTAATCTACATACACTGTAATTCGGATGTTGTAGCTATCTTCGAACGGTGCTCCTAGTGTGTATGGTTCTGAACAGACAATGACACAAACTTGCTACTCTCGAGCAATACTACAGCGATAATCTTGAGCAACCTCATAGACCGACTTCAAAACATCCAACTCGGCTTGTAGCTTAGCTCGCTGTTCAACGATACGCGGATTCTCTGCCGCAATCTTATTGATCGTCACATCATCTGTGTTCATGATTATCTGCTGGGTGAATACGGAGTCGGCGAGCTCTCCCAGCAGGCCTTCATCAACGACAAGAGAGTTTACATAGCCAACAAAAGCTATCATGGTCATCTAAAGATTTGATGTTAGTGTGATACTGTAATGTGATAGTCAGAGAGTGGAGCATCTTCTTCATAAACTATGCGCTTGCTAGTCGGCTTAGGAGGAGAAGGAAACGGCGTAGGGACTAGCCTTACCAGGTAGCGAGCCTCCACTTGATCGATCACTCGAGTCGCTGCAAAACGTTCGAGGGCCTCTGGATATAATCCGATAGAGTCCAAACTCTTGGTTTCTGGTGGTGGTTGGTTACCTTTGAAGGCATCAATCACGATATTCGTGGACCATTTCATAATCTTGTCTGTGACGGGGTCTCCCAGTTTGAGTGCTGCGAATGCTTCAGAAGTGAACTTCGTATGAAATGAGGAGATTATCTGATCAACAAGCTCCACATCAGTCCCATTACTAGATTCCCGAAGCGCTTCAGTAAGCCGTAAGGCAAAAGCTTCGGATTGCTTGCGTAACAAGACCACATCAGTAAACGCATCGTTAAACCCTGTGTTACCCCGTCGATGGCAACTCAAAAGCTTCCGGAGTAGCAAATCTGCTTTTATACTCAAGTCTTTCAGTCGTGGGCTGGTAATATACTTTCGGATGGATTCCCGTACATCGGTATTGCTACAACATGCTTTGAGAGCAGAATCGTTGAAGGAATGCAACCGCCTACACACTCGTTCCACATGATCTCGCGCTATAGCTTCCCAGTTTGCTGACTGGTACTCGAATAGACCGCCAAAGGCTGCGTCGCTTGCTTCCCCTCGGGGCTCGCCAGCTCTCCAACGTTCGATCAAGGGCATTACTCTCCTTTCGAAGTCCTTACGAGTGATTGTTCTCGTCGTGTAGAAGTCCCCTTTGCTGCCAAGCTGTGGTGACGAGAGGTCATCAGAAGCGTCAGAAGAGCTGGACGAGAAGCTTGTATTTCGCTTCAAAGAGAGACCGTTGGCTCTCCGCGTGGAAGTCGTGGTGGATTTATGGCTTTCCTCGTCGTTTGTATCGTCACTTACATTCGCCTCACTAATAGGGGATGTAATACCAGTAGTCAAATCATCGTCCACTAATGCCCGCGTTTTGCCACAATCGTGCATCGTCTTGGAAAACTCTCTGTTCAGAAATCTGACTGTAGCTCGAAGCCTTTTAACCTGGCTACTAGGATCGTTGTCGTGAAATTCTGGAAAGAAATAGAGACAGGCTGGACATTTTTTAGATGACAAAGGGTGCAGCTGCCTGCATCGTGGGTTGTTATAAGTGCCTTGAACGGCCTCTCTAGCCAACTGCTCAAATTTGCGGGCGATATCGGAAAGAAACCTTCTATTATCTTCCATACTGCTTCTTTGAGGGCCCAACTCCGAAATTTGCTTCTCAGTCTTTGTAATCATTCCATAAATCTCGTTGCAAAGCTTGGGAAGTTGTTTCAAGATATGATTCCGGAATACTTCCCGCAGCGTCGCTCTCAAGCCTTGGATTCCTTTCTTGTCGGAATCGATTGATTTCCAATCCTCGGAGTTAAAAAATTCCGATTCACATCTATCTCTATCTTGGAGGGAATTGCTTAATCTCTCCTCTTTGCTCTGGTTCCGTAGGACGTGCCATCCAAAGCTGTAGTCCGATTGATCCAAGTTCCCATTAATGAGATTTTTCACTTCATCCCAACATTGCTTATTGTCAGCATGTGTAATGACGCCAACTGTCCGATGCTTCAGGGAATCGTCATCCCGCATCAGTCTCCCAAGAAGCCCTGGGGCCAACTGAGTGGCATATTGAGACCGACCGTGGATCACCAATATTACCACGTTTCTCTTGGATGCAATGCGGGCTTCGACAATACCTTGAACGATCTGTCGTCCGGCATCGTCTTGCTCCTTGCTTGGTGATTGAAACAGTCCGGGAAGATCTGTGATTTCGAGAAATGGAACGTCGGGTCCGTGTCTTTCAATCGTAAACACATCCGCACTGAAGGTCTTGCTGCCCCGCTGGGTAGCGAGTTGGCTATTTTGAGCCTCATTAGAGGTGTTTGTTTGGGCTTGGATATGTTTCTGAAATTTCTCTATGGCTTCTTGAGTCGATTTCTGCACATTGTCCTCGTTTCCGTGAGGTGAGATTTGTTGTCTTGGATGGATAGGCGATGTCACATATGTTTCGTCAACTGCGGACCTTTGAAGGACAAGTCTAATAGGAAATGTCGTGCAGATTCCGTCCGCAACTGGGAAACGGAAACGCGCAAGCGCCTCTAAGACGGAGCTCTTGCCACTGTTTTGATCGCCAACGACTATGAGACTTGGAGCTTCGATTCTGCGTTCGTCGCTGAGGCTAGAGAGTCGATAGAGCTCCTTGAACAATGTGGACTCTTCTTGCCCAAATAAGTCAGAAACTGCCTCCATGATGTCTTTTTGGGAAGCTTTGAATACGGTAGATTTAAGAAACCCGAAAGAGATGAGTTTGTAAATGTGGTTGTATGTGCGTTGCAAGAGAGGTTCAAGCTGCTTCGAGCGGTCCTGCGTGTGTATTTATATCTGAGTTCTCAAAGATTATGGTGAAGGAACATGCAGTTGTTAGCCTGTCGAAATCGCAGCCCCATGGCTTCGAGAGAGGAAATACCAAGTCCTCCAACATCATCAGGCAGGGACCCCAGCATCGACTGATGATACGTCACTTCATTCAGCCTTGATGTTGGAAGTTTAGCATCGAGCCAATCAGGGCGTCGCAACGCAGGTCAAACAGGCTGCAGGATATCACAGGAAGTTTAGCATCGGCCACTCATAGTGTCGCATATGCACACCGAACCACGCTAAGGCACGATATGTTGTGTATGCGTTGGCTGTGGCAGTATGACTGACTACTCATATGTCTGCCCAGCTGCATTCCCCTCATAACTTTCCATCTCAATGTCCCGTTTTCATCCCATTGTCAATACCTTGCGATTCAAACCATGCAGCCGCGCCCTTCAATTAGCAGAATGTCAGAATTTGAGATAAATGAATTCAGCCTGCACCTCGGACACACTGATCCCGACAACGAGGTTGGCGAGTTGCTGTTGGATCCTGCAACCCTCTCCAACATGGCGCATAATCAACAGCATCCAGGTTTTGACGCCAACCTCGCTGCATCCTGGGCAGACGGTGCTTTACAGCCACTCAACGACGCTGCCACCCAGCCTGATTTTTTTGGTCCACATTTCGAGTGTTACACTGATCAGAACGCCATATTGTCCAATTTCACAGGAGCTGACGTTGGTACGGGACCATCAGGCTTCGGGCAAACATCATCTTCGTACAGTTTCATCGATAATTCTTCCTACAACATATTAGGAGACGGTGATGTTGAGTCTATTTACCAAGGCTCCTTTGACTTCCATGGCGATGTGAACCAACTCCCATTTGCTCAAAACACTTTTAACTTCCAAGCGTCGCACAATCTCTCTGTCGCCTCTGGATTGACGCAAGACATACCTGTTGTCTCCGCTCAGCATCACTTGTCCCAAAAGCAACCGCGGAAAGCAAAGAAGAGCAGCCAACGTAAGAAACCAAGAAAGAGGACCACTTTTGACTGGGCCGATGCGAAGCCATATCTCCAGCGCCTATACATTGAGCAGGATCACACGATCGCTGAGGTGTCGTTTGTAATGGCTGTTTTGTATAGCTTTACTGCTACGTATGTTTCTAAATGGCTTCCAATTGATTGAAATGCTCTTAGCTAACAAATCCAGCTCTTCAACACTTCAAAAGAAATTCTCTGGCGAACTAGGTTTAAGAAAAAATAATAGGTCAAGGCCTGCTTCTGACCTTGAAAAGGCTGATAGGCGTCGACCAGCCCAATCTTATCGAGCGCGCCTCGTTAAACAATCCGCCACGCTTGCGATGAGATACATAAACTCACAAGCTCCGATGACTATTGTACCTGGGAGGCCTTACGGCGACCAAGAACTTATGCTTCATTCCATCGATGTTTATACCAGAGGCTTATTTGGAGCGGGCGACAACAGCTGGACCTATAACGACCTTGATTTTGTTCCTCCACCGGGAGTTTCGACTGGATACCAGGCATGGTCAGAGCTCGAAACCAATTGGTCCAACATCGACTACCTGACCAATTGGGGTTTGCACAAAGAGGTCAACTCATCACTCACGGATCTTCTTGCATATTTGAAGCAAGAGGCAGTCGCTCGGTACCCTGGTCCGCATTTCTTGGTCTATTTCTGGAAGGTCTGTCTTATCGTTATAGACATTCGGACAGGATCATCTGTTGCTATGCCTTTCCTTTTTCTCAAATTATTTTTGCACGAGATACGAGGCACTCTCCAGCACTTTCTAGGGAAGCATCCGCTAGTAGATATCGTTCAGTCCTTGCTCAACATACTGGACTTGGCGATTAAGCGGGCCCTAGCAGATAGGCGGGCCTTTGCAGAGAAGCAGGCTTTGGCAGAGAAGCAGACCTCGCCAAAGAAGAAAACTTCGCCAAAGAATAAGGCCTCGTCAAAGCAGAAGGTCCCGTGGGTGAGGCAGGCCTCGCCGGCGGGACATCTAACCCACACAATTGGTATCGCATACTGGAAATCCATACACATCCTTGGGGAAATGATCGGTCGAGACCATCGCATCATATTGAACATGCAATCCAATTGCGCCAAACACTGGAAAGGCAAGTTTGAGATCAATAACAAAATACTGAAAAAGCAGTATGATCATCTGAAAGACCACTATGATAATCTTCGCACTACTGTCAATAATCCCAAACCTAACTTCGCGATGGAGCAATGGATTGCTGTCCTGTCTGACTCTACTTACTCGGCGGCACGAAAGAAGGGGTCTCAGACTGAAGATATCTTGAAGGATGCAATGGAGTTATGGAGGTTGACAGAAGGTCATTGCAGGGCCCAGAAGTCTGCGCTTACGTTTAATCAAACCACTCGCGCCTTCGTCTTAGCCGCCAATCTCCTAGCAGGACACCACCTGGCTGAGTCCAACAAGTTCCAGAATTCTCGAAATTACGACATAAAAAGCCGGGAGGAAGGCATAAAGTACTTGAGTAGTGCTGTTGATACGCTAGGACAAGGGGACGTCACATGCTTGATTCTGGCGGCTGACTTCTCAAAACTGCTGGCCGGATGGACGAAGCCAAATAGACAGACGCCCCAGGCACGGTTCACGCGAGAAGCAGACCTTTTCAATAAAGAAAGAATCAGATCGCGCGATTTACTTAAAAAGGTATCTACAATATTGGACACCAGGTCAAGGAAGTCGCTCGTGTTTCAATACGAGGCAATATCCTTTCCCCAACGCCACAAGAACGACTGGCGGAAAGAGAGAATTATTAGTAGAGATCGTTGGTTATCTCGTATTGGAAGCTAATTTGATACAGAGACTAAAACATATTGATTAAAGAGTTTCCTAGAGCTTAAAAACCTATGGTAGTTTCGTAGCTTTATATAAATTAGAGACATATAAAGATCCAACTGCTAAGGGTGTTAGATCGCATAAGACTAGAATTTCAGGATCTAGACTATGGAGGCTAAAAACACTACTGAGCTACTTTCATGCATAGCATTGACGGCGATTAAGTGCAGTATCAGAACGCAACAGCATTGGTGGACCTCCTCGTTAGCAGCGACGTCTCGCCGAACAAGCTTCGCAGGTTCCATATGATGTCCTCCCAGGTAGTTATCACGACACCAACTCCGAATTAGTGGTTTCATCTACAACTAACGGTCTTATTGTGAGGTGAAGTGCGGCACAAGGAAAAGAATTTTTCATCAAAGAGAAATTGCTAATTGAAAACTACTAAAGAACTGGGTGATACATATATGTACATATACCTCTAAACAGATCCCAACAAACTACACTGTTTCACAATTTTGACAGTTCGCTTCGAAATGCCTTAACTAGTGACTTCCCTATCGCCTCTCAAAGTTTATTTTGCACGTCAAAGGTGATCCTAGCAATCTTAGCGTAGTCTGAATGAAGATGGTTGCATTAGTACATGGCAACCTTTTACACTGAGATTTTCTTCACTTCCGTCTCCCCCTGTTGCCCGTCTTGATTTGCAATCCGCTCTCGCCACACACTCTCAACTTCGTTGCGAATACCCTGCGAGTAGTCCGCCTCATCTTGGTGCAACTCCTTGCACGAGCTGTCAAACTCGGAGAGGGCGCTATCGAGGTAATTTTCTTCGGCAACACCTCCATTTGCACAAGAAGCATTATGCAAATTCCGAATCAATTTTTCCAAAGCCAAAAACGGTTCTCTGTTTGGAAGCAGTCCCAGTGCAGTCCATGGCACACTGCCGAGACGATGAGCATCGTCAACGCCGAGGCAAGCCTGTATGATACTCTTGTATTTCTTGTCGTTGGCCGCCACCGTGCGTGTGCTGTATGGGCCAAGAAAACTCATTGATTCCGGTTGAAACATTTGATCCACGACAGTCAGCCAAAGCTCAGCCAGGGAACCGTACACGAGGATTCCGAGGAAGCCTAGCTGCATGTAGCCCGTCATATTGACCATGTTGGCAACCGAAGCGAGAGCTGCCAGAAGACCGGTTATCATCCAAGACCAGTGGACTAGTTTATTATGCAGTTTGTTGTCCGCAAACCACCATGATGTGCGGGCCCATCTCTCCATAGTCTCCTGTGTGCCTTTAAAAATAACCCAACCGCCGGCCGGCCGCTCATAAATGGCAAAAACAATTTCATCGTCTTGTCTGATGTTCAACTCTGCCTTCCACGTATCCGATTCAACTAATTGGCAGAACGAGACTGCGGTCGACGCCAGCCAATGTATTAAATAGGTCCCAAAAAGCACTACACCCCAAATATCGTTTAGCAAGACACTGAATACCAGTCCGCCTGACAGTAATAGTCCCATAATAATCTCAGTGAGTCCAAAGATAGTTTTGCCAAGAAGCCATTTCATTCTGTATCTCGTGTTGGCGTGTTGCGACTCCGAGACAACGTATTTCTCCGCTAATGCCCTTCTTCCCGGCCGCAAAAGTGAAACAATAATAATATCGTTCCTTGGGTACATTGACGGACGAAATGCCAGCGAGTCGACGAAGCTCGATTCACTGCCGCTCAGGGGTAGTGTGGGGAACAAGTTGATTACTTTGCCAATTGTTGACTTGACGTTGAGATTGTCCACGTTGCCCATGAACATTTCCAACCCGGGATGAATAGAACGGTAATTGCGTATAAAATGGCCTACGAGTACAGATACGGGCACAGTTACTGCGCCAACCTGCATGAGATGCGGCCATCGCAGTCGCTTGGCCTCGGAGCGATGAGGCTGAGAATAGAGCCTCGATGCACTCACTGAAGCACGTGGGTTCCAGAGAATCGCGAGGACAGCAAGCGGGTCGAAGGACACGGATTCGGATGTCTTGAGACCTGGTGTCACATCACCTTGACTCCAGGGAAGAGTGGCCGATGAGAGGGACACTATGGAGAGCCATAACAGGACTCTTGAAAACATTTTGGCATATCAGCATTCACCGGGAATGGCTAATGAAGTAAAATCTCAATATTTGGCGGGTTGGAGAAGTGCCCAGCTTGTCGTTTTCCATCTTTACGCCGTAGGATTTTACGCGCTTTACAGGGGTGTTAGCTGAATACAGGCATCCATCCAATAGAGACGATCAATAAACACAGCATGACATTAGCTAAATATGCAGCAAGACAAACCCCGCGCCACGACTGATTGCAAATGGCAACGATTTCCTGGATTCTGCTCTGCTTTCGCCATGGATTAAACACATACGAGTACTCATCTAGCCATATCGTGTGCAACATCCGACTATGTTGCGTCGTTTTCCCGTCTTAGTGCTAAACGTGAGAAGGATCCATGAAACATGTGGCTCATAACTCACACCGTATGGCGGACATATCATGATGTAATAAACAATGAAGAAACTTTGGCTGTTGTAGTACAAGTCTCCTGAACTGATTACAGCCAAACGCACATGTAATTATCATGCCATAGCAGTTGAAACTATCGTAAACTGTGTATGTAGGTTAGGTAGTGACAGCCTCGTCTCAAAAGCGCCACATCTCCACGTCTGCAGCCACATATGGTGGGGTATCCGTGGCTAAGCTGTCAGCCTTGCTCAGATCAGCATTGCTCTCCAAATTGACCCCTCCAAACCATTCAACGATTCTCACGGCCATTTTGGTGCCTCGAATTCTGGAAGCGATTGAGAGCGTGCAGCCAAATACTCCCAAAAACACGCTCCTCATGAATCGCCAAAGACCTCGGCTTAAGAATGGAGTCGATCTCCAGCTCCAGTCGGCCTTTCAAGACGGCAACTGGCCTGTTGTGATCCGCCTGGCCGAGAAACGAGCTAAGACGCTCAACGACCAGTATTATGAGGTGAGCTTGGCGATTCAGAACTGCAGGTGTCGAGGCTCTCTGTAAAAGAAAGGTACGGAGCTGACCAGCTGGTATTTACACGATACAGGCCGTCAAAATCTGCGCCGAGAGCCAGCTGGATGATCCCGCTGCCAAGTTTGCTGCGGTTGCCGCCGTCTGGAAATTTGTCAAGGAGGGAAGCACTGTCAAAGACGTAGATGCTATTGATCTGTTGGAATGGGCCACGACAAATCTGCTGGACCAGGACGATTTTGTCGAGACTCTGGGTCCGTTGAGAGTGCGTGCTGTCAAGGCTGCCCCGAAGGACAAGTTTGCCGCAACTCGATGCCTCGAATCATGCTTGCTTCACTGGGACCTGGCTAGCGCTCAACAGGTAAAGCTCCAGCATCTCATATTCTTGCTGGCCGATAAACGGCTTTGAGATCGTTTGAGGGAACTGACACGATGCAGATTGCGGCCATCATCGACCGCTCTTTTCCACAGGACAGGGACATGCTGTTCTGGAACATTGTAGTCACGCACCTTCTTTCTGTAAGTCATAATTTTGAGCGAGTTGATAACCCTATCAGATCTTTTTGTGTACTAGATGCTAACGTGGGCACAGATGAGTCCTCAAGCCTCACCCGATAAGAGGAAATTGTACGGTACCTTGGCCCAAAAACAGATTGAGCGAGCTGCCCAAGTCACAGAACAGGTATTGTTTTACCTCTCAAGATTCCTTCATATCAACTCCAGTTCTAATCGTCGCTTTGGCACCAGGCTGAAGCAAACTCAAGCGAGGCAGCAGCCAAGCCTACCCCAAGACGTGTCAAGACCGAAGAAGAGACTCTCTTGCTCTATGACATTGTCGAGACACATGGAACCCCCCAAGATTTCCTCAAGCTCATCTCCAGTCCCGTATTCTCTCCGGCCGCACAATTTCGCCAAGGCCGAAAAGAGGTAGCCCTTCGCGCAATTGCCAAGTTCAGTCGAGATGGCGACTGGCTTTCTGTGTTCAACCTTTGCAAGGATTGTCTCTCCGATTGCGATGCTGATGGACAATTGACTTTGCTCGCATCCGACATTGCTGTGTGGCGGCATATAATTGATGCTGCAGGACATATTAAGGATGCCGACCCCGAGTAAGTGATGTGTCCCTCAAACCTAACTTTCCATAACCTTAAACGTATACTAACTTTATCACCTTGAGATCTACGAGCGTTGTTCAGAAACTACTTGCAAAACTGTTGTCGTCTGAGCACATGCGACCTATGTACAGACGCAACATCTTACTAGCAAGAGTCTTGGCAGTATTCAACCTCGGCCCCCGTGAAGAAAGTGATTTGCTGGACGGTCGCCCCTCGTCACTACGACTTCGAGAACTGATTCACTACATTGATGATCAGTATACTAGTCCTGCTTGTTTCAGTGATGTCAAGACATTGATGGAAAGCCTAGATGCGAACGGCTTGAAATATCTCGCGTTTGATCATTTGCCTCGACTGGCAGAGGGCGATGAGAAAAACTTCAAGGCAGCTTTCACAAGATTGTTGGCTCTAAAAACACAGTACCTGCTTTTGACACACCGGAAAACGAAATCCAGAGGCCAAGATCAACAGCTTCAATGTACCGTTTGTGAAACTACGGTGAAAACAGCGTTGTGTAACAATTGCCTCTCGCGGCTTTCTGCTGCAAGCGTGGCGTTTTACGACTCAATTACGAAATCCGATGGCGACAACTCGAAAATCAAGACCGAGGTGCTTCCAGAACTTGCAATACTGATAGCTTTTTGCAGCCTTAACCTGGCTTTCGACGGTCCTGCAAAGACTGGTCAGCCACTGGAATCAAAGGCAGCACGTCATCTCATTCGCGCTGCTCTCTTACTAGATGACCAGCTCGCACAGAATCCAGGTCACAGTCAGCTATCTCTCCTTTTGACACAACTGCACATACGTCTTGGTTCAGCCTACAGGGCCGCCGATGTTTGGGATGTTATTGGCGTCAAACGTACCATTATCGATTCTCTCGGGCCTGTTTTCTACGATCGCCTATCAACAATTGCCCCTGCGCTCCTGTCGTCTTATGATAGTTGGGGAAGCCATCTCATGGACCTTTTGCAATCTCACTACCAGATATCGTTGAAGCTCAGGATGCCTCGGCGCTTGGTCGATGCATTTGAATCAGGAAGCTACAGCAGCGTGATGGGAATACCAAAGTATATTGATCGCCTTCGGATGAGTTGTACACGGGCAATGAGTCTAGCAGAGGCGCGAAGGATCGAAAGGCTCTTGGGACAAACATCACATGAGTTGGATTCAGATCCGCGATTCAGTATGTTTTTATGTTTTCAGCACTCGTTGAAACATTGGGTAAACTGACAATATATACAGATGAGGTGGATGATGAATCACATCTCATCCAGACAATTGACTATGGGTCATTTCCATCATGGAACAGCAGTACAATCCAGCCGATGCATCTTAACCTCAGGCTCGGACCAGCCCCATCAGTAAGTGAAGCATTATCTACCCAACTCCTGCCCGACATCCAATCTGATCCTAACAACCTTTAGAATCGCCGGTGCCACTTGTCTCTGTTATCGGAAGCATTCAATGAACTACTGGCCTATAAACCTCCCTCTAGCTATAAATCATCAGCCGGGAGCTTGGAATACGATCACATTTATGTTATCGAGACATTGGCGCGCCTCAGTAACTCTTTCCCGAAGTTTTTGGCCGGTCCTGATGACGAAATGACTCGATCTGAACTTTTGTACTTTGAGGCCGTTAGCCTCATCTGTACCTTGATGTCTCTATGTGTCGATTTTGATCGATCTTCCGATAGCTCCGACGCTTTGACGCATATCATCAATGCATTGAAGCTGGTCCTTGCGAGCCAGCGAAATCAGATATTGCACGAGAAGGAATCTTCAATAGATCGTACGATTACGATGCTGGGCTCGATGCACAACATAACAATGCTTCGAGATACAACAGCGGCAATTAAGCTTGGTTCTCAATGGATCTTGAACCACAATGAGAGAGAAAAGGCGCGAGATAGGTCTGGGAAGAGCGGCCTTCCCAAGGACTTGGCTTCTCAATTCAAAGAGCTGCAGACAACCGCCGAAGCGAGCATCAAGGAAGGCCAGAGCTGGATCTCAGAGCTCAAGACGGAAGTCATGTCGAGGGATTTCGAGCCAAAGCTGAAGAGATTCATTTTGGATGGTGAGCACGAGATCAAGAGCATTCTCACTATGGACTCGCTGCCTGCGCTGATTGATAGCTGGCAATCTAACATCAAGGGATGGCAGCAGGTGAAATGGGCGTAGATGCACGTTCGGCAGGGTGGCTTGGATGAGCGATGTATAAAATGGAATGTGTACAGTGTAGATGAAGCAAGTGTCGGCCCAGTAGATAGAGAGTTAGTAGCCGTGGCTAACGTGCATAAACTGTACGCATGACGACAAAGAACCGTCATCAGTCATACATAGATTCTACCTTTTTTGAACCTCGCCATATCTTAAAGATGTCTTCGGCTCACGAAGAAAAGTCGTTTACTCAAAGAATATGGCTTCATCTATTTCCTCCTCAAATTCGAGCGCTTTCCTAGCCATTCCGCTAGAGATTCGCCGACAGATCTACCGATATTGTATCCCACAGAAGCCTCTCATTGATGTCTCTAGTGGCGTGTGCCGTAAAAACCGCTTCGACTGGTCCGAAGAACTAAATGAGCACCCTCATCATGGCCTGGAGGAGATTGGCGACACCCCTTTCATCGAGATTGAAGAGGGCTCAGAAAGCGAGTCTGAAACTTCGATAGATTGCGGTAACAATAGGGTCATGTACGAGCTCTATCCTAGTAGCAGGAGCGCATTCCCTGGCCTCTTTCTCTGCTGTCGACAAATCACTGAGGAGGTGACGGATATCTTATATGACGATGCTACCATGTTAGTCGGGCTTTGCAGTACTGGTCAAACTAAACTCGCCAAGTTGCCCAAGGCAAGAGAGAAAATCCGCAAAATGATCCTCATATTACGGCCGACTCGAGCGTTTTACAAACCCGATTTCCTAATGGACCCGAATATTTGGGATGGTATTCTTGGCAACCTTTCGATGCTCGGGATTATTGCGGAGCAACCCTCGAAAACCGAACGGGTTGAAGATGAGCTGGAAAATGCCCTCGAGAAATGGATCACGCGGATAACGCCTATTTGTGATTACATAGGCCAGTCCCTTAGTAGAGAAGCCGAGGTCGTGGTGGATGCAAATGATGAAGAAAAGACGGTAAATGTATTGGAAAAGGCAATGCTAGGGCGCTGTCGCTTTCAAAACTTTTCAATGGCCGATGTCATATTCAGAAGAGGAAGATACTCTCTAAAGTCTCTGGACTGGAATGATGTCGATGATGGTTCTTGTTTCGTGTAGGTGTTAGTCGAGTTGATCTTATCATTGAGCCTTCAATGTGTCCTGACTCGTTACTCGTGCTTAAAATTATCAATCTCAAAAGACTTAACACAGCCGCAAAGCTCAATTTACTCGAACAAAAGGAGAAAAAGCAGATGCCAAGCGCCTGAAACGGGCCTCGTCATTTTTGCATGTGGAGTGAACATCACAATCGAGGGCGGGCCCCCTTTTTCTTGGCGCATTGGATTGCGCGTACATGCACGTCACCACCGGCATTTTTTCGTCTCTTCAACCGGCGATGGATGCAACTAAATAATGCCCGTTGAATCCTTTTTATACAAATAGGATTTATCTAAGGGCAAGCAATGCCCCATTGGCTTTCGGAATGTGGGATGCAAGAGGCAGATTCGTCGCGTGAGTGGAAGATTACTCTAGCAAGACCTCACAAAGTCCGTCTAGAGCATCCAAGATCCATCCCGGACAGGGTTCTGTCCTTTCTTCCCCAGCTTCTCTTGATCCCTGACATTCATCAACGGCTGTCAATTATAACTCGTCCCTGTTTTGAGGGGGTTTGGCAATTATAGCGTCTTTTTTTTTTTCGTCACCAGTGCCAACCCCGGCTATCACGGCCTTGAAACGGCCGGCACGCGCGTCCTCGTCTGGTTTATCGCATCTGTGGAGCAACAGACATTGCGGGCTATCAAACGCAAAATCGGAACATTTACGTGCAAATTAGATGTCAAAGAATCAAGATGCAATCTGCTAGGGGCAATATTGAAACAAGATGATGGTGCATGTATTGGCATTTGCTAGTATGGGTATCCCTGGAGGACTCCCCTAACACACTGGACCAGTAAGGAGATGGAGGGTATTATATCTAACGGTCTGCTATATTTCATATTCAGATTTAGCGGAACAAATTTCCGATACACATCTATACTAATACTCTCAGTCTATCTCTACAATACCTAAAAAATAACAGACCAGCACGTGTCTACATACGGGTCATGACTGTTGCATGATCCCAGGATGCTCATCACGCGCTGCCACTCGCCGATTTCACACCGAGGTATAACACTCATTGTCTTTGTGTCCACAGTGTTTCTCCTTACTCTACTTGCCAAAAGAGAGCACAACAAAGGAACTAGACAATATGAGCTTCCCTTTGACCTAGGCATTGCGATTTCAGCGCAGGATGGCTTCCATTCGGTCAAGCCTTGTGCTTCAGAGCTGGATTATCTGAGGCGCAAAGAGTATGGATTAACTCGAAATGTCATATTTCGCAAGCGTTGCTTTCGCGGTGTTTTTAGCTCGGATGCCAATTCACGAGAGACAGTCTCCGAAGTCGACAGCCCATTGTTGGGATCGAAGGCAGACATCTTGGACCTCGATGATCAATGCAGAAGAATCTCACCATCAGATACGCCTGATCAAGTTGCATCCTGTGAACCCATTACGCTTCAGGTAGCAGAGCCATATCCCGTGGCAGATCTTTCCAAAGTCATAGTCGGCGTAGCGACGACGCTCTCTCGCTTGCAAGACTCAGTTTCCCAGTTTTCTCATTGGATGTCTGGAACGGGTGCGCTTTTCCTTGCAATTGTTGTTGACGAATCCGCCACGGACGACGACCTAGACTCTCTGGAGTCAATGTACGCCAACTACGATATGAGCCTCACAGCTATCCGGCCATGGAACTGCTCTTTCGACGTCAATGAGCAACACTTTGCCATCATCCGCGATCTAGTCGACTACGCCACTCATGACACCCAGTGGGCTGTCATCATCGACGACGATACCTTCTTCCCGTCCCCATACTCAATTACGCAACTCTTAGCAAGCTACGATCCGACCGTGCCAACATACATTGGCGGCCTCACCGAAAGCCCAGGGGCAGTGGAATACTTTGGCGTAATGGCCTACGGGGGAGCCGGCGTCTTCATGAGCATGCCCCTGATGCAGCAGCTCGATGCCCATCTGGAAGACTGTCTTGCCGAGAGCCTCACGAGAGAAGGTGACGGACTATTGAGCGGCTGCATACACAACTATACACAGACGGAGCTGACGGCTATCCCCGGGCTGTACCAACTTGATATGAGGGGAGACATGAGCGGGTTTTATGAATCAGGCGTTTTCCCACTGAGTCTGCACCACTGGAAGTCATGGCACCAGGCTCCAGTCGACAAGATGGCCAAGATTGCCGATTTCTGCGGAGACTGCTTCCTGCAACGATGGAGGTTCGACGGTGACACTGTCCTTGCCAACGGATACAGCATCAGCGTATACCAAGACGGCATAAGCCAAGACGACATGGATCTCATCGAGGGGACATGGGAAGCGGCCATGAACTACGAGGGCACTATGGGCAAGATGAGAGACAAGACGGAGGAAGGCAAGAAGAAGAGTTACAGGCTCATTGACGCCGAAGAGGTGGACGGCAACTTGCGGCAGGTGTTTCTACATCACGGAGTTGCGGATTTGGATTATGATGGCGAGGAGGAGGCGATGGATGAGGTTGTGGAGATCTGGTGGGAGTTTCCCCGAGACTGATTACATTACATGGGCATGGGGTGAGGAGCGGGCATTTTGGTGCGAATTGGGCTTTCATTTTTTTATTGGTACGCTTGATCGATGAACCGATTGGCAAGGATAGATGAGGGTATAGGTTCCTGGTGATGGGAGTTTTGACGGCGTTTCGGGATCATGGATATCGTAACATATGTACCTACCTACCTATAGGTATTACACAGCTATCTTATACACAAGATATTGTAACGCAGCTGGGGATCTCACCTCAGCGTCATACTGCGACCAGCAAGCTAGATAAGACTAGGCAGTAGACATGAAACCTCTCCGAACAGCATCCCATTTGATGTTACCAAGAAACTGCTGTTTGCATGTATATATCCGATTTCCGGAGAAGTGGAGGAGGACAAGATAACCCGGTTCTTTAATACTCGACGCTATTTGCGAGAGTGAATGAGGATGGCCGGATCGGATTGGCGGGGTTGAGAGAGATCTGTGGAGATGGTGGCTTTTTTTTGTGTAGTGGTATTGCCTATATCGGGCAGGACGAACGAGAGAAGGGCTTTTTTCCCTGTAGATTCATGCTAGCATTGCATGGTACATGCAGTCTGGCGTTGTCAACACCATACCTGGACAGCGGCGACCGTTATGAATACTCGTTGGTATGTGTGATGTTGAAGATATAAATACCAGCAGATCAGGTACTAATGATTGCAGGCATTTGAAGGGCGTTCTTTAGGCGGATTTTCTTGCTTATTTCTTCTTGTTTCCTTTTTAAGAAGCAAAGCGCAATTATTGAAGCCATGGGCTCACTTCTCGAGTTTCTTCCCGGTGATCTCACCAAGATGATTACAATGTCTCCTGTGTTGATGGCGCTTGGAGTTGTCTTGGCCATTATAAGCGCAGTATATACACTTGTATGGAACAGCCCAGTCCATATATACGGCATACAAACCATGCAGTCTCTGTTCTGATGAGACGACACCAGCTAACGCCACTTCGTTGGACATGTAGACTTCATCGGGACGTCGCAACAGGTCGGCAGCCAGCCCTCAACAACCTACAAAGGCATCATCCAAGGATTCTCTAGAGATTAAGCCGTTGAATGGCCTGGACTACAGGGCAGTTGAGCCCAACCAATACCGACCATTCAAGCCCATATTTCACATCACCATGGGTGAGTCAAGTCTCCGTACATAAACATACATGTATAAGGACTAAACTCACGCAAACAAAAGCACTACAAGCAGATTCGCCCTCGGAGCTCATCACCATCGACTCGGAATACCTCGACAGAGTCTCCCTCCGCCGCCAAATCATCGCCCAGCACGGCGACATGGTTCACGCCTGTCTCCCCGCCGGCGTCGAGGCCGTCCGCGAGCTCCACCAGTTTCTCCTCCGAGATTACCTGCCGACCCGCTTCCCAACCATGTTCCAGCTCCGAGACGAGGGCCGGCATCTCGACAATCTCGTAACGGGCCGGTCATTCCCCACGGCGACCCCGGAGGATGAGGATGCGGCGGCGGCGCTGCGTGTGCTGGGCGAGACGGTGGAGGAGGACATGTTTCTTCTGATGGGCGAGCCGGAGGGACACCGGGCGGTGGCCTTTGTGTGCTGCTTCCCGTCGGGCTTTGATCCGTCGACAAAGGTCGGGAAGCTGTTGAGGGAGATTCACACGCCGGTGCCGTCGTACGAAAAGATTGGGCCGAGCATGGAGCGGTTCTTCAGCAAGATTGAGGTGGGCAGGAATGTGAAGCGGACAAATGTGAGTCCTGGATTTTTAACTTTTTTTGACTTTTCTCCTGTTCATTCACTTTTGTATTATCATGCATGTATGGTTAACCAATGGAGATACAAGTGGTCTATGCAAACGCACAGCGATTTGTTCCATTACGACAGACACGACCAGCACAAGAGCGATGAGCCAGTGACGACCGAAGAAATAGACATGAGCAAGGTATGTTGGCTTTGCCCAAAACCGGAATCCAATGTCTCGCATATACGTGTATTCGATTAGCTGACCTGAAATCTCCGTTCCCTCCCCCAGACATATGCCCGCATCGAGCTCCAGACGCTCAGCCGGCTGCCCAAGACACGGGCCATCCTCTTCTCCTTCAAGACATATCTGTACCCGGTAGAGAGCCTCAAGAAGGAAGGGCTGGGGCCGCAGGTGGCAGATGCAATCGAGGGCCTCAAGACGGGCAATGCGCCGGGCATGTGGAGGTACAAGGGCGCACCGCAGTGGGGAGAGCCGATTTGCAAGTACCTGCGGTCTTGATGGTGATGTGAAGCAGGGAGTAGTTGGAATAGGTAGCGTACAATAAAATCAGCCGCATATACATGTATGCATGCACCTTTTTGTATATTTATTTACATACAGTGTGCAGTGTCTGTGTTTTTTGGAAAATGATTCACTGGATCAATCCAATGCTATTAGATGCCCAATATCCGCGAGATTACATGCTAATGCACGCATCAGCTAGCCACATGTACAATCATGCGCCTTGCAGCTCACCGACCAGCCACAGTAACAGCCACGCGGAACACAAACAGGACTTCAAACAGAGATGAGTGAGCTTGTAACTGAAGCCTGTGCAACGCAATTAAGCGCTTAACTGGATAGAATCCAACGCGAATGAATGAGTACCCAGAGCCTATGAGACAGAGAAACATGAACTTGCATCAAGTAAATGTTGACCAATTATTTAGCGCCCAACAGGCTAAGGTACATAAACTGCCGGTCAACCACAGCTGATCTGACAGTGGAGGACAGACAGGACAGTTTCCATTGCTCGGCTGACATGTACATGTACTGATCCAAGCTGCTGTCTCGTGCGGCTTATCTTAACATTATTCACGCGTCTGCTTATCTCACAATTGATGAAGAATTGCACCATTATCCCCCAGTTATCTCGTCTCGTCTCGTCTGTTAACCATCCCTCATCCATGCCCACACACCGGCAGTTGAGTTCGATCATCACAAAATCGTAGGTGCAGCAGCCCACTGACTTGCCCTGGCATTCGCACCTGAACCGCCCTGTCGCCCCCTGTAAAAAACCGCCTGCCGAGCCCAATCAAGCGCCCTGTCGCTCCAGAGGGCTGACGCTAAGCCGCAGCGGCTTTTGGCCCTTTGGACCTTCTGGGAGCCTCGTGATCCACCTTTATCCGTCGCACGGGGAACGTCACCGCACCCGCAACGTACCGACCCGAAAACCGCCAGCGCAGAGAAGCATCAGAATCCGACCGAAGCCCTTGGATCTCGTTGTTGCTGCACCTTTTTGCCCTCTGCCTCTGCTGCGTCGCCTGAGCTGCTGCATCTCCGTCGAGTTCTTCTGCTTCTTCTGCTAAACCCGCCCAGCATCGACGCATCCGGCCAAGTGCCCCGCGTGCAAACGAGAGCGCTGGACAGACAGACACAGAAGAAAAAAAAAGCTGGACGAAGAGACTTGAGCTGTGAATCGACTCTCCATCGGGCCTCTGCTCCAACCAGCATCCGCGCAACCCGCAAGGCTATGCTCTGAGACCGCTGAGCTGGTGCGCGCTCCCGTCCTGTCCGTCTGTCGCTCCAGCCTCGTCCGTTCGCCTTTTTGCCCTGCTCTGATCCGATCCGAAACTGAAGCTCCTTCTGTTGGCGTGTAGCGCGCGCCGCTCCACCTCTTTTCGCGCGACAAATCCCCCGAAGCCTGACCTGACCAAACAGGCCTGTGCATCACGCGGCCAACATGAGTCTCCCATGTGCGTTTACTGTCTTGTTCTTGTCTTGTTTTCTACGAATCTCTATTTGTCTTTGCTGCTATTCAATCCCTGTTTCCTTTCCCGTCTTGCGTCTCCCTTTAATTCGCCGACCTGACCTTGCTCTGTCCATCATCATCCCAATGGGGCCAATCAAACGTCCCGAATCGAATCGGTGACAATGGCATCACATCCGATCGATGGCTAACAAGCATCTGCCGCAGTGTCCTCCGACGAGAACCAGCGCTATACCGCCATCATTGACGACATCCTCTCCACTGCTGATCTCGAGACCATCTCGCGCAAAAAGGTCCGCCAGGGCCTGGAGAATGCTCTGGGCGGCAAGGACTTGAGCGAGCAAAAGGCAAGCAAGCAAAAAACATGGAGAGTAAATCAAGCATGCCCTAGCTCTAAACTAACCTACCGGGCGTGTGTTCTAGGATGCCATCAAGAAGCTGATAGAGGAGCGCTTCGACGCCGTCTCTGGCGCTGACCAGGGCGACGCACCCCCTTCTTCCATGCCCGATGCCCCGAGCAACAAACGGTCAGCCACCAATGGCACCTCGTCGCACGACGACCCTTCTGCATCCCCCGAGCCAGCCAAGAAGAAGACCAAGCGGTCCTCGTCCACCGAGGATGCCGACGCCCGCCTGGCTGCTCAGCTCCAGGCGCAGGAAAACAGACTCGCGAGGAGCCGTACCACCCGCGGCGGAGGCGACAAAGCGCGATTGGCCAAGAAGAAGAAGGCCCCGCGCAAGAAGAGCGCCAAAAAGGTCGGCGACGACGATGACAGCGAGGTGGACGCCAGCGGAGACTCTGCTCCCAAGCGCAAGGCTGGCGGCGGCTTCCAGAAGCCCTTTATCCTGAGTCCTACCTTGTCAGAGCTGTGCGGTGAAACCCAGGTAAGAGCAAAGCAGAGGAGTTGGTTTGGATTATGTTTATTGCACACTATACTGACTTGGGTTCTTCCTCTTCCCCCTTTCTTTAGCTCTCTCGTCCTCAAGTCGTCAAGAAGCTGTGGGAGCACATCAAGGCCAACGATCTTCAAGATCCCAAGGACAAGCGCCAGATTCGCTGCGACGAAAAAATGCAGGCTGTGTTTAAGCAGGCCAAGGTCGACATGTTTCGCATGAACAAGGACATTGGGAGCCACCTCTACCCGGTGGAGGAGTAAAAGGGACTCTAACCTGCTCCCAAAAACACTCTACTCTACATCACATCATTATCATTATCATCACTTGAACCGGTAGCACCCAAGACAAAAGGCAAACAACCTTTTGTCACATGCAGTGGGGTTCTGGCGCCCGGTGGCGTATTCGGGGTTTTTCACAAGGTTGGTTTATCATCTGTCATCTTTCAAGTACAATTTCTTTGGGAGGGAGGGATGGATGGACGAAAGGTGGAGGAGGGATAGCAACGAAATCATTTGGGTTTTCAAAGTATCGGAACGGACGGTGGAAGGGACTAGGGCAAGATGGGAATCTCGATCGACCCATGGTGTTTTTAAGCTGTGGTTGGGTTACAATTTTTTTTGAAACTTTCAAATCCTTTGGCGTTCGATGACAATCAAGGCCCTGAAAGGAGAAATATATCAAGTGCATTTGATTTGAGGAGTATGCATACAGTGTCTATGATGATGATGACGATTGACTTCTATATAAGTGCTGCTATTGTACATGAGGCAAGGGAGATGTAGGTGGGTACTACGCCAAGCAGATGATATTAAAGCTGCATGGATGGTTCTATCTTATACGTGTAAATGATGTTTAATGGTTTATACGTGTATTTCCCCAGGGTTATGTGTGGCTGTGATTTAATAGCAAGAAAAGAAATGATTCCACATGGCCAACCTCCTTGCCACCGGATATCGTGGCCTTCACTACACTAGACGAAGCCCAAAAGGGGAATTGCATGTAATCAATTCTACGTGCTGATTATACATGAGGTATGCAAAGCATCTCGCAAGGCACACGTCACTCCAGACAGTCATGGAAATGTGACACAAAAAGAAAGTCGTCGCAATCCCGGCTCGTCAGCCTCATTCTATTCTCCGATCCCTCATTCATTAACCCTCAGCCTCAGGGGACTATGAATGCAGTGCAGCTTGGCCGAATGACTCCCATTCTTCGGATAGGCGAAATTGCTCCCAAACAGCAGCTGACTCATCAGGCGGACAGCTCGGAGCTTGATTTGGCAGCACAAAACCCCCCAAAACACACACAAAAAACAGCCTTGCTGGGCGAATTCCGCGCCGCTGATTGGCCCGCGCCAGCTCCAGGGTAGCAAAACGCCCCCCAAACCAGGCCTTAGCAACTTGGCCCCCCCAATTGCGCCTGCCTCGTTTGTACAAAACCCCCCCAAAAGCTGGAGGGGCCCAAAAAGAGGCCAAAAAAATCGCAGCCAAAACTTTTGTGACGAGCGCCGACAAACGATCCTTTTTTTGTCATCTTTCAACTTCAATCGTTGCGTCTTTTTGCCACTGTTTGGCTGTTTGCAGGCGTCCCAACATATTTACATACATTTTATCATATAATCTTTGGCGACGCTTGACATTGTCATTCTTCTCCTGTTTCTTCTTACGTCGATCCATCCAGCTTCTGTGGGGGGAGCAGCAGCAGCAGCGACAGCTGAATTACGGCTTTGATCTAGAGGGGGCGAGATAAGACAACAACAGCCTACATACGTAGACACGCATAGACACGAATTCGACAAACCCCTCCCATCACATCGAGATTGTCTCTACGGAGACTTGCGACACGCATCCCACATCGAATACGCATACACCTACGCTTTCATCACAAGCATCCACCATGTCAAGTGCTGAGGGAGCATCTACAACCACCGGCCGAAGCGACGGCGGCTCTAGAGGACGCGGCCGTGGTGGAGGAGGTGGAGGCGGAGGCGGAGGAAGAGGAAACCAGGGCCAGAATCGAGGCGCCAAACGAGGAGGGAGAGGCGGCGGCGGCAATCGAGGACAGGGACGAGGACAAAAGGGCCCAGATTCAGCTTCAGCTGCTACATCCGACGCTGCTGGCCAAGCTGGACTTGCGGCGCCGGCAGCTGGGATCAAAGAGAACAAGGCTGCCCTGGCGACTGCTCCAGAGCCCGACGATGATGACGATGCCGAAGTCTGCTTCATCTGCGCCAACCCTGTTGCCCACCACTCCATTGCGCCGTGCAACCACAAGACATGTCATATCTGCGGTCTGCGCATGAGGGCGCTGTACAAGACCAAGGACTGTGCCCACTGTCGTGTATGTTCTTCCATCCATTTACTAATTCCATTGAAATGTATGTATACTAACGCAATTCTATAGACGTCAGCTGCCTTTGTCATCTTCACCGACGATGCCGAAAAGAGATTCGAAGACTACACCGACAAGGACTTCACCACCACTGACAGCAGCATCGGCATCAAGTACACAAACGAAGACATTGTCGGTGACACCGTCCTCCTGCTGAGATACAATTGTCCAGACGAGTCGTGCGACTTTGCCGGCCTGGGCTGGGCCGATCTGCATCGCCATGTCAAGTCGGCGCATCGCAAGCGCATGTGCGACCTCTGCACCCGCAACAAGAAAGTATTCACCCACGAGCACGAGCTGTTCACCGACAAGGAGCTGGAGAAGCACATGCGCCACGGCGACGACAAGCCGGGCGCTGCCGATCAGACGGGCTTCAAGGGCCACCCCCTGTGTGGCTTCTGCGGTGAACGATTCTATGACGACGATAAGCTGTTTGAGCACTGCCGCATGAAGCACGAGAGATGCTTCCTCTGTGATCGCAGAGACTCTAGACAGCCCCATTATTTCCTCAACTATGAAGAGCTGGAGAAGCACTTTAAGAAGGACCACTTTTTGTGCTCTGACCGGGGATGTTTGGAGAAGAAGTTTGTCGTCTTTGAGTCTGAACTGGATATGCAGGCGCATAACCTTGCTGAGCATGCCGGCAAGCACGTGGGCCGAGATGCCAGGCTTGTCGACATCTCTGCCTTTGATATCCGCCAATCTTATCAACAGGAAAGACGTGGAGGAGGAGGTGGCGGTGGTGGTGGCCAGCGAGATGGAGAAGGACGATCGCGAGCAAGAAGAGGAGGCAACAGGGGAAGAGACCCCAACGAAGACAGCATATTGCCCACCGTGTCGTCTACCGTTCCTCTACGGAGAGACGAACTCGCGTTCCAGCGGCAGATGGCCATCGTCTCGGCACCCTCAGGCTCCAACCGGACGTTCCGTGGCCAGCTATCGGCCCCTACTCCTGCTCCTGCTCCCTCTACCGCCCCCGTAACCCCCACTCTCGCACCAACACCTGCTCAAGCTTCGACGGCTCGGAATGCTGCTCAGGCACCATCAAGGCCCCGGAGCGTTGGCCCAGGCGCCGGCCCCGCTGCTCCCACGAATGCCATTGAGAATCTCAGCCTTACCGACACGGCCAACCTGTCGGCCGAAGAGCGAGCTCGTCTCGTTCGCCACGGCAGCGTCATTGAGCGAGCCGCCAACCTGTTGGGCAACGACTCACATAAGATGGCGGCATTCCGTAGCCACATCTCGACGTACCGCCAGGGAGGCTTCACAGCACCTCAGCTCGTCGAGGCTTTCTTCACACTCTTTGCCGATGTTTCCTCAACTGCCCTTGGAACCCTGGTACGAGAGTTGGCCGATCTGTTCGATGACAAGAACAAAGCCGATAGCCTCAGAAAGGCCTGGCAGGACTGGCGTGCCATCAACGAAGATTATCCTAGCCTGCCCGGCCTCGGAGGCATGCAGGGAGCAACGTCGAGCTCCAGTGGATGGGCAAGCGCTGCGGCCACGAACACAAACTTCACCGTCGTCGGTGCGAACCAACGAAACTCAACGAGGGTCCTGAAGCTCAAGAATAGCACTCGGTTAGGCGGTCCGGCACCCAACCCGGTGAGAAGTGTTCCTGGTTGGGTCCCGGCATCCTCATCCTCCAAGCCGCCGTCTTCATCAGCGTTCCCCTCTCTACCGCCGCCATCTTCTTCATCATCATCAGCCGCCGCACGTGTGGCCTCTAGTGCATCTGCTCCATCTTGGACAGCCTCGTCGTCCTCGCAGTCGACGCAGTCTCGGGGACGGGGACCTCCGCCACCCAACACCCGCGCCGAAGACGCTTTCCCTGCGCTCCCTGCGGCACCTAAGCCACAGACGACCATCTTTGGATACGGCAAGGGCCGCGGCGTGAGGCGAGATTTCGGCCAGCAGGAGTCGAACTTCCAATGGGGAGCTGCGCCGGCATCGTCGTCTGCGGCGGCTGATGTCGAAGAGCCTGATGATGCTGAGACGACGGGCGGCAAGGGAAAGAAGGGAGGGAAGAAGGGCAAGAAGCAGATTCTGGTGCAGTGGGGATAAACAAAAATAAGGGAGAATGTCACCGTTTTGTCTCATTTTCTGGGATATCACCTATTCATCTTTTCCATTTTTTATTTGTTTTGATAGGGTCTGTGAAAAGCACTTTGGCTAGGCGTTGCGTTGGATTGGTTAGTTTCTTCTTTTTCCCAAAACCCGTCTCGATGAATGACTTGGGATGGGAATGAATGTGAATTAAGACAGATGTATACAGAATAAAGAGACATGTCACAGATACCTAGCAGCAGTCACGGAGTACTAAATTTATAAATCCATTCATTGTATGAATTGAAGCTGAAACTAATACAATAAAAAGAAAGAAAAACAAAAGGAAAGTAAAAACATCAAACGCTTTTATGCTGCCATATGCCATAACAAATACACGACAAAACCCGCTTAGCCATGCGACACACGACAAATATCTCAATTACAAAAAGTTTTTCTCCTTTTTTCCCATCTAAAACCCTTTTTTCTTGCCCCTGAATGCCCCTTACAATCCAGCAGGCTCATAATACTCTCTGAATCGATCCGTATTCTCCCACTGGAGGTTATACACCACATTCCAGCAAGTAAGCAACAACATCGGAAACTTGACCGTCCAATACGCAAGGTACCCATCAGGCAAAGACCCCACGCTGCGCTTCAGCGAGTCCGACATGTCCTCATAATGGTTCCGCTTATTGCGAAGGGCGCGCAGAAGATCAAGAAGCTTGTTACCGGTGTACTTGCGCTGCTTACCGAGCGAATCGACAAACTCGCGCGTGAGCACCTTCAAAAAGTCTCCTCCAATGACGTCCGCGGCATGTCTCTCCAGCTCCATCAGGGCCGGCGACGGGGGGTCGCGAATCTCCTTCTCGAGGGAGTCCGAGACGTCGCAGAGGAAGGCTAGGCGCTTCTTAGGAGACCAGAAGAAAGGGTGAGCCATGACCTCTCGCGAGTCGGGTCTCTGCTTGGGAGCCGCCTGGAGCATCGAAGCAATAAGGTCCTTTGCCTCGTAGGCGAAGTCGCCTAGTGAGTCCAAGGGCTCGAGGTCATAGATGCCCTTTCGGATATTCACCTCCCGCATATATCTGTCACCACAATCAAAGGGGTGAGATCCGTTGGTCAGCACGTAGAAAAAGACGAGCCCAAGAGAGAAAATGTCAATGGCTCTCGTGGCTCGTCCTCCGTTTGGCGTGGTGGCGTCTCCAACCAGGATGGTGTGCGAGCCACTATGCGTACTACTATCCATGGCCGCAGGATTCTGTCCGTCGTCATCGAGAAGGAGTTCAGGGGCACGCCAACCAGACGTTCCAGCTGCACGGCCTGTCGTTGCTCCAAATGAAGATTGTCGATCCTCCAGTTTCTTGCAAAGACCAAAGTCGGAGACTAAGAGCCTGGGTCTGCCCTCCTTGTCCAGATTAACCAGGATATTCTGAGGCTTCAAATCTCGGTGAACAATGCGCAGCGAGTGTAGGTGACTGATGCCGTTGGTGATTTGATACAGCACACCAGGTAGGTCCTTTTGTCCAGCCTTGGCGAGATCGCCAAAGTGATAGGGCTTCTCAATCACGTCTGCCAATGAGGCAGCACAGCGCTCCAGTGCAATGTAAAGGAAGTCACCGCGCTGAACCTGTGAGTAGTATCGGATGACTGCGGACATTACGTTAGTAACCTGGTGAATAAGGGTTGTCACAGGATATTCAATATTTACCATTGGGATGATCGTCACTCTCACGCAGCAATTTGGTCTCTCGTGTAGCAATGTCGTAGAACTGAATCGTCATTCTCTTGACGGCAACGTCTCTGCCATCAAACTTGCCTGCAAAGACGACGGTGCCGTTGCTGCCCATGCCAAGCTCCACATCCGTGTCAACCTCGATATTACCCATGCTGATAATGGAGCCAGTGACAGCTTGCATGTCGTTATAAATAGTCATGACGTCGGGCTCAAGGCTTGGCCGATCGCCAAGCTTCTTCGCATTGCTGACAGCCTCGTCTACCGTCGTGAGGTCTGCCTCATCATCACGCGATTGGGAGCCATCAGCAGGCCGAGCCTTTCTGTGTTTGACACCGCCACGGCGGCCTCTGTGAGCCTTCTTCTTCTTTTCGGGCGCAGAACCATTGGAACCATCCTGTGATTGTGTATCCGGAGCAGCAGCATCCACTTGCTTGGCCACTTCCAACTCTTTATCTTCTGCTTTATCGCTTGGCTCTAATGACTTGGAAGGATCTTGAGAGTCTTTGTCTTTGTCTTTGTCGTCTGCCTTGTTTTCTACCTTTGGTTTAGGTACTTCTTCCACCTTTTCATCTTGAGGTACAGTTCGCAGAGAAGAAAACTCGCCATCTTTGTCATCAGCAGATTCGTTTCCGGCATCAGCATCTAGAAACAAAAAGGGATAAACATCCTTGATTGTACCATGGGTCCTGAATCGGTTATACGACCGCCGAAGCTTCTTTTCATTGTATATCAACGAGCCGATCAAAAAGATGATGAGGACAGGGTTGCTGACAAAGTCGATGACACTGTTGGCAGCACTTTGTGGAAGAGCCTTGACTTTAGTTATAATGGTGGGCTCTTCCGAAACGGTATTTGTCATGGCGTGAGCATTGTTCGAGGCGTTTTCACTTTCCAAGTCGTCGTGATAATCATGATACTCATTGAAAGGACCGTCAGGAAGCGTTTCCTGTTGATCTCGGTCGCCTCTCCGCAAGGGATTCAGAAAGTGAGTGCCCACCAGCGCCTTTGGCAATTCGGAAGCGTTGTTGAGATCCATCTCCCACCAGTCGCGTTGCGATATCTGAGCCATAGGGGCATCAATAATCAGCGGATATGCCCGACCAGACAGCGCATACCAACTGCCACCTTCGGTCTGGTTGAGGAAGATGCTGTTGCTTCGCATCTTAGCAATAGTCTCGTCGCGCGTTGGCATGGGAGGTTGAGGAAGGGCAACAAGTTCCGGGTTGCTCTCTACCGTCACTTCCCAAGATCGGCAGACATCGAAAACGCGGGCCACGGGAGATGAAAACTTGTTACTGAAGAGGGGCATGTCGTTATCTGTCCGGGAAGAGTCGAATGCGTAAACCCTGCCGTCGTGCTGACTGGTGATATATTGGCCATCCATGGAGGCATGGTATTGGTGGTAGAGGTCGCTGTCAAAAGTATTCGGTCCCCACTCGGAGTACTTCAAGGTTGCAATGGGTCGGCCATCTCGTCTCTGGATCCCCACCGTGTACTCAGTTCTCCCCAGGGTAATTGTGCCCATGGAGCTACACTTTTCGTCAAAGGCATTGGGCCGCAGGCAGCTGTCACCTTCGTTAACTTGGGAGCCGCCGGAGCCAAACCATTTGAGGACGTGGCCGGTAGCCGCGTCAAGGGTTACCATGGTCGTCTTCTTGTCTCCGGTATATACGACAGGCGGCTCCTCGCCCGCGTACGGGGCAAGATCTTCCACGAGCCGTTTCATGGTGAACTCGGTTCTAACGAGCCCCGCACCGGAATCTGGAATCCATATATAAAGCCCTCCATCGCGGCTTGGCTCGACTGCCCAGATGTAATGATCCACCGGGTTGTAGTCGTCGTCGAGGACGGAATTGTTTGTTCGGTAGTGTTTTGTTTCTACCACTGGCTGGTCGACCTCGAGATGCCAGCGTAACCGACCGGTTTTTCGGTCGCTGGCATAGAGGTCTCCATCGACGGTCGCCAGAAGAACAAAGTCTTCAACTTCCCAGTCCTCCAGACTCCGCGCATTTTGCGGCGATGCCAACCCAGAAGCGCTGGGCCAGTGTTGTCGTGAGGTGTGTGGTGCTCGAACGGACTGAGCCGGAGCTAAAGTTGCGAGGGCGCTCGCATCGCTAGGGACTTTTATGTAGTTTGATTTATCAGATTCTCTGCTTGGTGATTGATTTCGGTTCTGGGCCTTGTTGGAGTAGTCGTAGGGGGCCCGTCGATATTTCTGCTGCTGCGGAGGCAAAGGGGTCGACTGCTGTTGCTGTTGCTTTTGCTTTCTGTTGATGGTGTCGAACTTCGCTTCGGCGTGTACGTCTTGTGCGGCCTGGGCGGCCTGGGCTGAGTACCAACGGTTGTTGGTGTCATCGGATAGTTTGTCAAGAGGAACATCTCCTCTCTGGGAGTGAATTCGGATTTGTGGCTGCAGAGGCTGCTGCTGAGCGTCGGCAAGTTGGAGCCATGGTAAGAGGATAAAGGCAAAAGCTATGAGGAGCTTCTGCTGCTGAGCGGACCATCGTCCTTGACCCGGGGGCCGTCGAATCATGGTTGAGACGAAAGTCGGTTGGCGGACAACGGATCACATGGGGAGCTGCAGGCTAGAGGCTCTACCAAGAGAGAGGTAGAGGCTGTTACGATGCCAGAGGAGCCATTCCCGGCCGGGATGGAAATGGATGGAATCTCGCGTCGTGCCTCAGGGGGAGGGATTGAGAAAAGAAAAGCTCGAGGCCCAAAGAGAGGAGGCTGGGCAGGGACCAGTTCCCGCGCGGCAGCCAGGTAGGAAGTCGCCGAAATGACTCGTCGCTCAGACAAAGACGAGCTCTAGGTTTCGAGAGAGCTCTGCAGCGGGATATCGAGGCCGTCGTGGGTGATAGTGATGAGGAGACGTGACGCAGGCTGTGGGTTCGATGGCTGTCGGGGTAAGGTAAGGATAGTAGTAGTAGTTTTGTATCCACAGATGAAAATAAATGGACCAAGTCTCTCGTCTTCCCCCTCTCGCTTCTTTGTGTGTAGTCGTGATACCAGGGATATGCGCGTCTGCGTGGTACACGATTCAGTATCTGTACCAGCACAGCACAGCACAGCACAGCACAGCACAGCACAGGTTCTGTCTGTCTGTCGATGCTCGTAAAGGGACTCAGAGACTCAGGAGAAGGGCGATGAGGAGAGGGAGAGGGAGAGTGGCTCAGATTAGTCCTCCAGAATCATCCAAGATGGTGTGGTGCGGGTTTGTGGGTTGGCCCGACGCTTGGCTGGGTACTTGTACGCGGTGCCAGTCGCTTAGCGAGTTCTCCGCCCACGCCGGTACCGTCTCAGCAGCACATCGGCAGCGGGCCCAGAAGTACCCTGGGCGTATCGGTACGTGTTGGCCAGCAATCCCCACGTACTGTCTCTAGAAACCCCCTGCCATCCCGGCCTCACCAGGGCTGGATCCTCAAACGTGCTCAGCAGCCAATTGCAGAGATTGGTGCGAATAAGAATCACGGCTCGCCCAGAGCTTGCCTTGCATTCCCTGCAGCCCACCAAAAACAACTTGACGCAGGCTGTTTAAAATTGATTGCCGGTCGCGGCTTACTGACAGTATACAGTATACGAGAATGTATGTACAGTCCAGGTTCCGGCATACGTGTGCACTTTGGATGGACTGTGTATTACGAAGCACACGCACGCTTGCGGAATTGATGGAACAAAGCAAAGCATCCAGACTCTCAACGCACTGACTCACCTGACTAAAATGCTGGGTAAGATACAGTAGTAAGTGGATGGCGCGGTAGATAGACAGATGGGCCAGATGCTGGCTGCCGCGCTTTTTGCCTCCCCCTGGGGCTAGAGGAAAATAAAACAAGAAAGCAGAGAAAAGAAAATCACAGCATCAGTAAAAGGCGAGGTGGAAAAAAAATAATACAAGCATGAAACAAGGTTAAGAAGCACCAACGTTGGTGGTGGCAGTGATGAAGCAGCCGCAGCAAGACAAAAAGTAAAAGTAGTAGCTTCTTCAAAACACTTGTCATTATTTGTGCCAATTTTCCGTAAAAAAAATCCGGTGGAAATCTACCCATACATACGCGCAAAGCACTCCCGGAATGCCCATGCTAGACAAAAGAGAGAGACCAAGCCATCTACCCTATCACCTCCTCGCTCTCTTCCAACACATCCTCGACAATCTCCTCAATCACCCGATCGCTCTCGATGCTTCCTCCTTCGGTGCCCTCCATCTCCTTGGTCTTTGCCTCTAGCAGGGCGGCGTGTGGATCCAATGGGAGACCCAGCACCTCCCGCTCTTCCACCACTTCGGCCTCGATCTCCGCACGCCAAGCATGCCACTCGTCCAGGACGCGGCGACGGGCCTCGACAACTGCGAGGTCGGCTGACGCACCGCGGTCGGCGTCTTCCTGCTCGAATACTCTGCTGTACTCACGCAGGTTCTTACGGATCTGCTTCTGCTCGTCTTTTGACAGCAGTGTCGGCGGTCGAGGCCGCCAAGCAAACTGCTTGAACTTTTCAACGGGCTCCTCGCGCAGGGCCTCACCCTTGAAGTCGTAGATGTGGTATCCATTTTCCATCTGTGATTATTTATGTTAGTCAGCTTATGCACAAAAAAATTACAAGTTACACCTTGTGTGGACACGATAACACGTACCGCATGCTTCCATGCTGATGCCCACGTGGCGACGAATCGGCCTGAGGGATCCCACTCCACATCTGTGACGCCGTAGTGATCGGCTGTGTTCATGAGCTGCAGGTTAGCGGTCAGGTCCTTGGCTGACTCGGGCTTCTCGCCCTCAAAGTCAACGTCGTAAAAGTCGAGGTCGGAGCTCTGCTGGTTGGCGATAGTGGCAATGACAACAAACCGGCCCTTTGGTGACCAGTAAATGGCATTGCTGTTCTTCTTGTCCAGGGTGCGCAGCAGCTTGAAGTTGCCGGCATAGGGGCCCTTGGACTTTTCGGGGCAGAAGAAGGAGACGGATGTCTTGGGAGGGACGGCAGTGGGGCCAACGGGCTCCGTGGTGGTGATGAGAGCAAATCTATCGCCCTTGGGCTCCCATGCAAAGTTGATGACGGTGTCCTTGATAGTATCAACGACCTCGACAGGGATACCCTTCTCCTTGACACGGAAGATTTCCAAAGTCGTAGCCTGTGACTTCTTTGACTTGGAGTGTCGGTCAACCTTGACACACAGGTACGCGGCATCCGACTGCCAGTGCAACTTGGCGTCGCTGACGTTGAATAGGTTGAGACTTCGCACAACCTCCTTGGAGGGGATGCTCATCATGCCGACTTTGGCGGGGTTGCTGCCAGTTCCGGGCTGCCAGAAGGTGAAGAGCTGCTCATATGTCTTGACACCCTCACGCTGGGGGGTTGCGGGGGCCCAGTCAAAGTCAACCACGCCTTCAATCTTGATGCTGGTCTTGTCGAGGAGGTTCATTCGGGGGAGCTCGTAGACGGAGATGGAGGCACCGGGAGTCAGACGAGCAACGTACTTGTCGTCCGCGGACCACTTGAACGCAGGCCACTGCATCTTTGGGGGAGGCTTGCCCTCCTCTCCCTTGGGGGCATCCAGGTTGGCGAATGATCGGAGAGGAGTGGCGGTCTCAATGTCCCAGATGACATAGTTCTTGCCCTCATCGTCAACAGACAGGGCAGGGTGGCCAGTCTCGGGGATTGAGATGGGTCTGTTAGACCAGGTGACAATGTACTTTTCATTCGGGGAGAAGGCGACCAGGTTAACAAAGGGGTGAGCAAATCTGGCGGCACGGGACCAAGATGCACCAGCCCACAGCTGAACACCCTGCTGGTGGACTGAAGTCAGGTAGGTGCCCAAAGGTGACCACTGGAGGAAAGCCTCAGTCCAGTGCTGGCGATCGACAATGTTCTCGGGCTGGTCCTTTTCGTTGTTCCAGAAGACGCCGACGGATTCACCACGGTACATGACGAACTGGTCTCGGCCACGGCCAGAGGGATCCTTCAGCCACCATCTCAAGTGCTCCTTCTCGGTGAACTCTTCGATAACGGGGGGGACGTATTTCTCGTCAACTCGTCCTTCTCGGCCATATCGCTCAATGTCGGTAATCTTGTTGACGCGCAGGGTGTGCTTCTTGTCCAGGGGAACGCCATCCAGCTGGCGGGTAGCGGCCTGGGCCTCAGCAGCTGAGGAATATTCGACAAATGCAAAGCTAAATCCCCCCAAACAAACTGTCAAAAACCAGGTCCCAGATTCAATAAACGAGAAAGTAAATCAAAGACCCTGCTTACCGCATAGACTTTCCATCGTCGCCCATGGGCATGTGGATCAGCTCCTCCTTGGTCTTGCCAACAGTGTTGAGCTTCTTCAGCAAGAATTTCACCAGCTTTGGCTTCTGATCCTCCGTGACCTCGGGAAGGCCATCGATGACCACAAAGGTGTCGTAGCCCAGCTCCAACTGGACCTCAAACTTCTCGCGTAGGTCAGAGATGTCAATCTCATCTTCGTTAAACTCGTCGTCGTCGAGGTCAGCCTCGCGCAGCTGGTCGAATGAGGGCGCCATGATGGGAGGAGGGGTGCCGAGATTGCCCCGCTTCGGCGCGGCAAAAGTTGAAGATTGGGTAACGGCTCAGGGGCTTCGTTTTTGAATCTCCAAGAGAGGAGGATCAAGAAGGGATTCTGGCGTTCGGCCGGTGCGTTCGAGGCGCAGGGCGTGGGTGTTTGGTGCAGCAGGCGACGGCGGGACTGCGAACGTGGATTTTTTTTGGCGGCGATACCCGAACCACAGCACAAATTTGTTGTTCTAACTTTGAACAAAGTGTGCGGCGGAGAAGCGATGTTCCTGAGCCGCGAATTCTCCGACAGAGGGGCAAGTCACGTGGCCGCGTCTTTGCATGGTGGGGGTTTTTTGAGATGGCGCTTTGCAGGTAAAGGAGAGCTCGGCGGCGTCGTCAGGAAAAACAGGCACCAAGGAGTGCTTCTCTTCAGCTTGCAGGCCAGCCCGATATAGCCTCCTTTTACCTTCCATTGTATTCGTTTATCCGGTTTGTCACCAGCAGTTCATCATGGTATGTCTCACTGTCACTACCCTACATTTTACACGGCTTCATCTCCAGCTGCTTCTTCTGTTGCCCAACTAAACTAACATCTGCTAACAATCTCCCCCGCCATATAGTCGTTCTTCCCAACCCAAATTTTCGAGGAGGGCACCATTGAGGAAAAGGGCGAGAATGCGCGTCTCGCTGCCTTTGTCGGTGCCATCGCCGTCGGTGACTTGGTCAAGAGCACTCTTGGTCCCAAAGGCATGGACAAGATCCTTCAATCTGCGTGAGTGCCCGTCCATTACAAATCCCCAGCCAACCTGCCCCTCAGCCCCTGAACTGACCCGTCCTTCCATCTAGTTCCACCGGCGATATCATGGTGACAAACGACGGTGCCACGATCCTCAAGTCAATAGCCCTCGACAACGCCGCCGCCAAGGTGCTGGTCAACATTTCAAAGGTTCAGGATGACGAAGTCGGTGACGGCACCACATCGGTTGCTGTGTTGGCGGCCGAGCTTCTGAGAGAGGCCGAGAAGCTGGTTGACAAGAAGATTCACCCTCAGACAATCATTGAGGGCTATCGGATAGCCAGCCAGGCTGCTCTCAAGGCACTTGAGGAATCTGCCGTCGACCACAGCAAGAGCCCTGAGGCCTTCCGAAAGGATCTCATTGCCATTGCGCGAACAACCCTCAGCTCCAAGGTTCTGTCACAGGACCGTGACCACTTCTCCCAGCTTGCCGTCGACGCGATCCTCCGTCTGAAGAAATCATCCGACCTTAGCCACATCCAGATCATCAAGAAGGCCGGAGGAAAGCTGAGCGACTCCTACCTGGATGAGGGCTTCATCCTGGACAAGAAGATTGGTGTAAACCAGCCCAAGAGGCTGGAGAAGGCAAAGATCCTGGTCGCAAACACATCGATGGACACAGACAAGGTCAAGATTTTCGGTGCGCGAGTCAAGGTCGGCTCAACTGGAAAGCTGGCAGAGCTGGAGAAGGCCGAGAAGGACAAGATGAAGGCCAAGGTGGAGAAGATCAAGGCTCACGGCATCAACTGCTTCATCAACCGCCAGCTCATCTACAACTGGCCCGAGCAGCTCTTTACCGACGCCGGAATCATGTCTATCGAGCACGCCGACTTTGATGGCATTGAGCGACTGGCACTGGTGACTGGAGGCGAGATTGCCTCCACCTTTGACCACCCCGAACAGATCAAGCTTGGCCAGTGCGACTTGATCGAAGAGGTCATCATTGGCGAGGATACGCTGATCAAGTTCTCCGGTGTGGCTGCTGGCGAGGCATGCACCATTGTGCTGCGTGGTGCTACAGAACAGTTGCTTGACGAGGCCGAGCGAAGTCTACACGACGCATTGGCCGTGCTTTCGCAAACTGTCATTGAGCCCAGGACAACCCTGGGAGGTGGATGTGCCGAGATGGTCATGGCCAAGGCTGTTGAGGGTGCGGCCACACGGATCGAGGGTAAGAAGCAGGTGGCCGTCTCCAGCTTTGCAATTGCTCTCCGACAGCTGCCCACGATTCTGGCCGACAATGCTGGATTGGATTCCGGTGAGCTGGTTGCGCGCCTGCGAAAGGCCATTTATGACGGTCTGACTACGTATGGTCTGGACCTGATGACTCCCGGTGGTGGCATTGCGGATATGCGTGAGGTTGGCGTGGTTGAGAGCTACAAGCTGAAGAAGGCGGTTGTGTCATCTGCCAGTGAGGCAGCAGAGGTAAGAGAGTCTTTTTCCATCCCCCCAGACACCACGGTTACCCTTATATGGCATTGTGCTGACACCCATGATACAGCTTCTCCTAAGAGTCGACGACATCATTCGGGCGGCCCCACGGAGACGAGAGCGCATGTAAGAGGGTGGGAGAGTTGGAAAAATAAAGCAAAAAGTTCAGGCGCCACGGATCTCGACGAGATAGAAGCTTAATGTGGATTGTAGCGATACCATAGACGCATGAACATGGACTGACAAAATACAATGCCATGAACAAGAGCCTTTTGTGTTACATTTGGTTGATAATTAATAGCGTCGACTTCAAGGCGTGAATCTGGTGGCGTGACCCAGGATTCACTTCTTCCTCACTTTTAACCAACATTTCCGTAGCCGCATTACTTTTCTCCTGTGACCTCTCCTTAACTCTACATTTCACTTGACACACATTCTTTCAACCTCATTCTCATCAATCACCACACGAGTATCTAACCCGCGTTTAACACAGAAAGCTCTTTCGCCCTTCGTTCCTGTATAGGGCAACAAAATAGCAACCACAAAAACACGTGAAAACGATGAATTCAACTAACGACGTCATATCTATCGAATCGTCCGATAGCGACTCAGACTGCCAAATTGTGGAAGTCATTCCATCGCCTCCTAAGCGAGGCAAGAACAACTCAAGATGGCAGAAGAAGCTTTCCAGCAAGACGCAAACGAGAAGCAGAGAGATGACGATGCGCCAACTAGACAAAGTCGTTTATGAGGATCGTCCCAGCATGTCATCGGCATCGAAAGGATACGCAAGGCGCTTGAGCGTGGATTTGACGGCAACGGGTTGTGGCCTCCAGGGTACCACCTTCAAGACGGATCATTTGCCTGATACAGAGCCAAACGATGCCGATGCGGTGTCGCATGTTGATCTGGAGGATCCTTTCTCTGTTCAACGGTACATTAACGACGATTCGGAAGCAGCGAGCATTTCATTTCCAAACTTGGCGCAAAGTGCGGAGTGCAAACAAGAACCTCATTTCGAAGATGGCGATAATAATGAAGATGAAGATGGCCAACGGAGTGCTCGATCTAGGTCTGGCTCTACGGCGACTCTCGATTTTTCTCCCGAGAGAGAAAGCTGTAGCGACTCGGACAAAAATGTGCATGGGATTGTCGACATGTTTGACGAAGCACTTGGATCAACAGGGTTGGCCCGTACAAGAGACTGTACGACGGTGGATGCTTGTACTATGAGAATGATGCTGCATAACAGTGGCTACCTTACGCCAGCTGAGGAAGCTTCTTCAGAGAGGTCGGATCCAATTATCTTGAATATGGAACTCCAAATTGAAGAGAAGGCTCTTGAAGGAGATTCGTCAATGGTGTCGTCGAATGCTATACTGCAGCCTCACGAAACAGCATCCAAATCTAGTCATCAGCTTCCCCAGGCAGGAAGATGGGACTCAGTTGTCAACGTTGCTGCTTTCAAAGCTCTACCAGGGCCATTGTTTACTCAGCCTAAACAAATACTTGATGTGGTTACGTACGAGTCCATTATGGAAGAGAAGGCAGCAAAGGAGGCGAAGGAGGGGAGAGGAGAGAAGAGGCAATAATGTAACATCTTGTTGAGTTGAGCTTGTTAAAGTTGGTAGTTGTATGTGATACAGACGGTTCAGTTCAGCATTGACACAAGGTGGCAAGGACAAACCTTGAAGCAAGAGGACAATGTTATGTATGTATAGACCATGGATATTTACAATACAGGGCGCTGAGGAGATTTATCGTCCCACATTAAGACATCGTGCCATGCCTTTTGAGCTCTGGCTATTTCTCGAGTATGGAGCATCTCCTGCTAAGCAAAATAGAATTTCTCAAAATCCACTTTGCCACTTATATGTGCATGTAAGCCGGCATCGCCTCACCATGAAGGGGCTGCTTCTCAGCCATGCCCTTGTGGGGGCGACCAGGACTATTTATTTCCCTGGCAAGGGACTCTGGACGTTCCGAGAGGATCTAGAACGTGAATTGACACAGAGTCACGATCAAGACATTGCAGACAATAATAAGAATCAATCAACAGATGGATATTAATAGCAATATGGCATGTATGTCCCGGCATGTCTTTGATATGCTATTAGTGGTACATGAATCTGCAAGACCAGACATGTCATAATCTAAAGGTGCTATTCTTAGGTAGGCGAGAGTCTGCAGACAAGCGAAAGGGAGCTATAGCAATTTAGAATTCGCCTCGATAAAACGTACAAGGGAGAGCCATGTGGGATTTGTGTCGCGCCGGCGGTGAAGCTATTCTGGGTTCCTGGTAGGGCTGACTGTGTATGTACATGTAAGTTGTGATAGTTTTGAAGTTGGTTGGCGTCTGACTACAACCAGTAAAGATAGTAGCATTGAAGCAGTACAGTATGATTATAGCAGGTTTATTCCAATCTCAAGCTCTGCTGATAGCGGTTGATACAGCCAGCAAGGATACAAGTTGCACAGTCTTGCTCGGCCCCCGAACCAGCCGAGATTGAACTTCATCTCCACTTGGTCAGGGGCTTGCTGATGCGACACTGTGGTGCGGCCGCGAGATTGCAACCACACATACCGTGTGAGGATTAGGATTGATAGCTAGGAGGGCCCCGGGCTAGCTGTTTGAGAGGATGGGAGTGCTGAATTGCCCACTGGTGCGTGTCAGATACATTGCAGACTTGATGCTTGTATCTTGACTAACAAGACAAGCTCTTGTGAATGGTGCAACAACAGCATGAGGTAACACAACACAGCATAGCATATCCTTTCCTCTCTCGGGAAATACAAGCATGAGCACACACACACACACACACACCATCCCGCTCGGTACTTAGCAGCTGTAGATAAGGTAACCGAAGACTTAACGTCAGACATACGCACGCAGTCTTACTGGCGTTGTAGCTGCAGCATCACCATCTGCATGCGTCTGTCCAGGTTCTGGCTTAGTTCGTCCACAGGCGACTCCGCCCTGAACGCGATCAAGTACAAGCCGCGCTTGTATCGGCTACAACGCACAATTGGAAACGGGGCTAGCACAGACATAATGCAGCGCCTGATTGCACAGCAAGCCTTGCCCCGAAAATACAAAATACAGGCGCTGCAGCAAGAAAAGAAGGGGGGTCGCTAGCCTTGCCAGATGCTCACTGCCCAGGTACCCTGTACCAGCTCGCAGATAATTGCACATGTACCCAATCCCTCCTTGTTTGAAGCATCGATTTGGCGCCTCCTTGGCTCGTCATTCCCTCGATCCTCCGCAATTCTGCATCTTCTCTCTCGTCCTTTTTTTTCTAGATCCCTTCTTCAGCTTCTTTTTTCTGTATCCCTTCCACACTCGTTAGATCAAACATTGAAGCTGAGAGCTTTCAGTCGTTTTGCCTCTAGTGTTCTTTGCTTTTGATTCTTCGTTTTTCTCTCTTTTCTTCTCACATTCATTTTCGTCGTCTCTTCTTTTTTTGCTCAATTTACTGCTGTACAGCCGACCTCTCGACCCTGCGAGGATCAGCGTTGTTTCAAATCTCGAGACACCTCTTGTTGACAGTATCGATACACCCGCGGAAGAGCATCAACTTTGTCGCACTTCACAGCGTAGACAAACAACAACGATCCGTCGTCTTCTCTCTCTACTGCCGTCCCCGCCCTCCCATCCGACCTCCTCTATCCTCTTCCAACCGCCGACGAAACGAACAGGGCAGCTGGTTGCCCTGTTGATGCAGCAATGATTCGTGATCATGGCGTTGGAATTGGCATCATCAACGGTGGCTTGGAAACGGCCGCTAACCACGCCACGATCCATGGCCACGCGAGCCCGGACTCTCCTCCCGGCATGACCACGTCCAAGAGCTCCAAATCGTCGTCTTTCCATTCGCTCAACAGCGACGACGCCAGCGTCCTGTCCGACGTCGGCCACTTTGAGGACATTGGCCTCAACGACGACGGTGTCACCCCAAAGGCTGCGTTGCACAAGGCTCGCGGGCCTCGAGACCTTGCCTCTGCCAAGCGGGCGCCGCGCTCGAAGCGGTCGTTTCCCAATCTCAACGGCACTGCGGTGGGATCGAATCCGCGGAGCACCTCTCTTTCGTCCTTTGCCGATCCGCGGCCCGCGACTCTCACCAAGGGATACTCGACATCATCCGTCCCTCAATCTCGCCGCCATCGCAGCACCAGCCCGGGCCTGACGCCGGACCCTCGCGACCCAAGTCTCGCCGGCAAGCCACGACGGGGCAGCTGGCAGGTTAGCCGCGACCGCAAGTCCATTTCGGAGCTTGAGCAAGAGTGCGACGACGATGACGACGATGACGACGACATTCCCGACGGCCTGTTTCTCGACAACGTGCCCATTTCCCCGCGCCCACAGAGTGAGCGACCTGCCAGCCGGCCGCAGTCCATCAAGTCTGTGTCTCCATCGCCTGACCGCCGACGCAACAACCGAGTTCGCAGTGTTGGCAATGGCACGCCTCCCGTCGCCCAAGCGCAGGGCTCATTGCGGTCGCCAAGCTGGAAAACCGACGGCGACAGGCCGCCCCCGAGCCCCCTCCGGGGCAAAGCCCGCAGCTGGACCATTGCGCTTGCAGACTTGAATGCAGATACGAAAGACCTTGTTGAAAAGCTGGAGGAGCACGCCGACGAGATGCATGAAATCGAAGCCAAGAAACATGGTGCACGACCCAACACATGGAATCCGAACCAGTCTGCGAAGATGGAGTACGAGAAGAAGCAGCGCGTCAAGTCGTCCTTTGCAGAGCTTCCTCCGCTACGCCGCTCCAACATCATGATTGACCCGCTCCCCATTTCCAAGGAGAAGGAGGCTGTCCTGAGCCGCACTCGGCCGTCGTGGCTGCCACCCAAAGATCCCGCCGAAGAACGACGCCATCTCCGTGAGTATCAGAAGATGATGATTGCCAGTGTCAAGGCAGAGGAGCGCCGTGAAGCAGCGCGAAAGAACAAGGTCGACGCAAGAGACAACAATGCGGACAGGGCCATGCACATCTGGGAGGACGATATTCTTCCTCGGTGGAACCAAGCTATACGTGAAAAGGCAACAAGGGAGCTATGGTGGAAGGGAGTGGCTCCTCGCAGTCGGAGATCCGTATGGGCAAAGGCCATTGGAAACGAGCTTGGCCTGACCGAGGCATCTTTCAAAGCAGCCTTGACCCGATCAGAAGAGCTGGAGCAGAGAGTCAAGACGGACAGGGGCGATGCAGAGGACCTACGGCGCGTCAAGTGGTTTGAGCAAATCCGCAAAGACGTCGCTGAGAAGACGTGGAGGGAGCTTCGAATATTCGAAGTGACTGGCCCGCTTCACCAGGGCCTGGTAGATGTGCTGAGAGCATATGCCATGTACAGGAACGACATTGGCTATGTGTCAGGATGTAACGTGAGTGATGTCTTTTCTTTTAATCTTTCTGCCCGTATCATGCAACGCTAACTCATACATGACGAAAACAGACCATAGCCGCACTGCTCCTGCTTAATCTACCGAATCCCGAAACCGCATTCATCGCGCTGGCCAATGTCCTCAACCGACCTCTACCACTATCGTTTTACACCTTTGATCGCGGCGCGCAAGCATCGGCATTCCACCTCGTGCATGACACACTCAAGATCAAGTCAAATTCCCTCTACGAGCACTTAACCAAGACGGTACCAGGCGTCCAGCTCGACCAGTACCTTACCAACATTTTCACCAACCTCTTTACTGCGCATTTGGCCATTGACGAAGCAGCAAGGCTCTGGGATGTTTACGTCTTTGAGGGTGACACACTCCTGGTTCGGGCAGCTGTTGCCATTCTCCTAAACCGAGAGATGGACTTGATGGGCAGCAAGACTGCGGAAGAAGTGAAAGCCGTCTTGTCCAGAACCAGCGCAGGCGCCTCATCGACGCGAGCATTGAGCGAAGTTGGCGCCGAAGATCGATTCATGCAAAGCGTCCGCGATGCCGGAAAGCACTAAACGATCGCTTCATTTCATTTTTTCTCCTCATCTCTTTATAAAAAACATGAGCGAAGCAGTGGGCTTCTTTTCTTCATGTTATTTTGCATATCAACTCACTATCTAGGGGCCTCACCTCCCCCCAGACATATTGATGCCCACGACATTTTTGGTCTGATTCCCGGGTGGTAATGTATATCAAGACATAGAAACGGAGATAAGGGTTGGCTACGTGAGGTTGGGCGTTGGTCAGGTTACAGTTTTGGGAGCCCTAGTTGAGCAACGCTGAGCACGTTTCTCTCTTTTTTATTTTATTGTTGCTTTTCTCTTCGTTCTTCGTTCTTCTTTTTTTTTACTATTTTGAGAAAGAAAATTGGCGTGAAATTTATATCAAAGCTTAAGCGAGCAAGGGATTTATCATATGGGCACGACTGGAGCTGGCCAATCTTAATCCGTATTATTAGTGTCTATTCAGTCTTTGCTTTAGAGAAGCGGACAAAATTGACTTATATTTGGGTTTCCAACTCTGTGGTGTTTTTGTATTTTGCCTCTTTATTTTACCCCGTCTGTATGTCTAGAATAATACCTTGATATGATCATATAAGATGAGACATTCACAAGATACATGCAAATGCAAATAAGCTCATTTTTATGCTTGGGCTGTTGTGCAGATGATCAACTCGATGAGGTGAGGTTGACCGCATTGCAGTCACGTGCGCGGAATGTGTGGGCTTTTACGTCAACGCTCCGTCAACCGCGACAAACTGGCGTCACCACTGCTGGGACTGGACAAAAATAGCCCTACACACTCGCTTTACAACGCCCTGCCTCGCCCATTCTCTTTGCTTCCGGCATCAAGTGTCTTGTACAGTACAGACATATACAATTAAATAATCACAAACAGCTTGATACCGAACAAACTGCTCCATGCCGTCTGGGTACAAACATGGAGACACTCCGGCAAAGGCCATGGTGCGAGGCACCATTTCCTATCTCGAATCCCAGGGGCTGCCGGTGAACAAGTCTGCCATCTTCCGCCACTTTGACTTGTCCCGATCTCAGGGCTATGCGGCCCTCCATGCGTCGCCAACGCCCAAGAGCGACGACCCGGAATGGGGAGAGACGCGAGGGCGGCCTAGCAAGATTGCCGACTCGGACCTGCAAAAGATGGAGCAGATCCTGTGGGATGAAAAGTATGAGGATGTGAGCCTCAACTGGAGCGGATTAGCTAAAGAGGCCGGTTTGGAGATGAATTGCAACCGGCGGACGCTGCACCGAGCCATGGGGACGTTGGGCTATCGCCGGTGTCTTGTCTGTGGGCGGATTCACACGCATAAGCGGCATCGGGAGAAGCGCTGCGACTTTGCTAGAAAGGCATTGCGGACGTATCCCGTTAAAGAAGACTGGCGCCGCGTCCGGTTCAGCGGAGAGCTGCACTTTGGCTTTGGGCTCGACGGGAGGATGCGCCTGACCCCTCGAAGCGGCGAGAAGCTGTGCAGCGGGTGCGAGCAGGAGCCGGGCAACGTGTGGCCGCGGGACGTCAGGCGTTTGCACGCGTGGGCGGCGGTGGGCTACGGCTTCAAGAGCGAGCTGGTGTTTTACGACTCGTCCACCAGCCCCAAGGGGAACGGCGCCATGTCCATGGCCGACTACTGCGATAAAGTGCTCGACAAGGTGGTCAAGCCGTGGCTTACTGCTTCGGGGCCCAATTCGTTTGTGCTGGAGGAGGATGCGGATGTGTTTGCCCACGGGAGCGCGAGCAAGATCAACCTCGCCCAGCAGTGGAAGGACACGCACGGCTTGCGGTGCACGTTTAGTTGTGGGGAGAGCCCCGATCTGAGCCCGCTGGATTCTTTGTGGCCGCCGAACAAGCAGTGGACGTCGGAGCTGCTGAAGGACTGGGAGGACGAGACGCTGAAGCAGGCGGCGAGGGAGGCGTGGGCGGGGTTGGGCCAGGAGAGGGTGAATATGTGGGTGGATGCGATGCCGCAGAGGTTGCAGATGGTGGTGGAACTGGATGGCCGGATGGTGTCCTGGTGAATGAGGCTATCCAAGCCGAGGAGGCTGGATGGTGTTGTCGTGAGTGAGATCATCCAAGGTGAGGAGTTTCGGATTGTACTCGGAACTTCGGCGATGTGGTTCCTGGGCTGAGCTCGGAATGGTGGGCTGGAGATGGAGATGGTGAGTCTTTTTTCTTTGCGGAGATTTGAAGCGTTTTTCTTTGTGATTCCCTAGGTTTGGATTGATTCATGCTGTTTACTTGGCGAGGCGTACGGGGCTAGGATAAATGTCTAGCAGGATATGATGATGATGGCATGGAACATGGAGCTTGGAGCTTGGGATGAGAACACGCATTATGGGTATGATGATGGATTGGATGTTTGGATTTGGAGATTATACATATGGATTTAGGAGAATAATATTATTTAAAGTCAACCTTTTTGATGAAAGCAGTGGAATTGGGTACTTTTGATATGCCTTTGTGCCGGGAATATCAACGAGTCAATTCTATGTAAGAGTAATCGTTTGAGAACTACATCTTCTTGTAAGGCTGCTGGCACATGTACCATCTCGGTATTGAGCTGTCCAGAAGTACCTCTCAATACCCACCTTGAACTAGGTATATGTCAGTATGCCTCAAGGTCTATTAATCTACTACACAGGCTCAAAGAAGTATATCTGATCTACGCATCATTCGTCAAAGCTACCACACAGCCTCAAATTGGTATTATCAGATATAAGCAGTATTGGTCAGACTGCGTAGCCTCTGTACACCTTCTCTTCTAGGTAATAGATCAAGAGACTCGGCTGCGTGCTAGATTAGGCGGCAACATACGATGTGTTATCTCAGAGCCTAATCTAGAGCACCTGATGCATCCTTTGTGTCTGTATCGAGTGCATAGAAAATCGCCCAGCAAATAGTTCGCTTACACACATCCTGAAGCCACTGGCGATAACACAGTGCACACAACCAAACAAATGATCATCAATTCACACTGTACCTTACGAGCAAATCCCACCAATGACAACAGCCGCAATTACTAAGCTCGGCAAGGGGGCGGCAAAAAGCACGTGGGTTTTTTTCTTTTTCTTTTTGCGGCGAATCGGGGTGCCCCACGCCAGATCGACGGGCAGGGAAAGGGGACCCTGGGCGGGTTTATGTGGCCCCTCAACAAAATTCCCAACAGATGTGGGGGAGAGACAGTTGAGTGTTACGGTTGGTACTGCCTTGTGAGACTTGAGACTTTTGCTCGAGATGGGCAGATGATTGCAGGTTTTCTCAGTTGGTTGGAAAGTTGGCTGTGATCCTGCAGAGAATGCTGGATGCTGGATGTGAGACAGCTGGAGCATCACTTGTGAGAAGTATTATGCTGTGTTAAAAGAGACAAAAAAAGAAAAACCAGTACCGGTACCGGTACTTACAGATCCGAGATTTACTCCCCAGAGAGACATGTATACGAGTACATCAGGTAGCAAGAAAATTGCCTCGCCGCCACCTACCTGTACGAGTATTTGCCTGTTCTGTACTATTTCCACGGCCCAATGGAACAAGAGGAACGAGTCGGGGAGAGAAGAATAACATGCTCACGAGCTTGCTCGTCTCACTCTTCCTGCTCCATCCCGAGAGCCATATTGTAAACATATTTGCCCTCTTTTTTTTTTTTTGTTGGACTTGATGATCTGATCTCGTTGCGTGACTTGAAGGAATGACACCAGACGGCAGTGTGAGATGCCGAAGCGGGCCAGGGCGGACAGCAGACCATGAGGAGAGGTGTTGAACAGCGGAGAGGCGGAGGGGGGGGAATAGCTTCAGAATTCCAATTTCACATGTTCCGAGGCTTGGGACTTTTCTTTTTAAGCGTTTTACAGGGACGAAGAAAAGCTGGGGTGTGGGAGAGTAAGCTTGTAAGCCTGATGTGATGCGAACGCATTGCATGAAGCAGCTGGGATCGGGGAGAGTAGCAGTTCTAAGCAAGCATCGAGGATTAGATGGGATTAGTTGGTATGAGTACAGTAACTACATGGAGCAGCATCCATGACACACGAATCGGGCGTAGAGCCGTTAGCATTGAGTCGTATAACTCCAGAAAAGAAGCACACCATCAACCTTTGGCGCCCTCCAGCCCAGAAATCGAAACTCGGCTTCACATGTCTGTCTCTTCCCTCCTAATCTGAGCTGCGTCTCTGGTCAACGACGATCGCCTATCTTGTTTTAGGCTCCTTCAGCCCAGCCCAGCCCAGCCGAGTCCAGCCCCCCCGGCACGTCCGCACGCCCCTCATGCAGGGTTTTTTTCCTTCTTCTTTTTTTTTTTTGCCTTTGCTTTTGCGGCGAACGGCGGCGCACTACGTGGTCTCTTCGGGAGCGAGTGTGTACGGGTACGGGTAGCAGTACTTGTGTAGATACAGTAGTCTATGTCCGTGTGTTTCTGGGGGGTGGGCATTGATTATCTCCGTGCGGAGGATATGGGGGGCGGTTCGTGTGTCTTGGTACCAATCAGGCTATGCGGGAATACGATGTAGTTACGACGCCTCCTCTACTGTACATTACAGACATGCCCTGTAAAAGACAATGTGAGCATACAAGACAATGCAGCTGTCTCTTTGAGAGGGAATTCGTTAGAGTCAGCCAAGAGCGCCATGTTGAGAGAAGGAATCGGACATGGCTTATCTTAGTCCCCCGGACAAGATTCATTTTTTTTTTTTTTCATGTGACGGTAACGGCGACGCCGCCAGAGATCTTCACACGAATAATGTCCATCACGAAAGGCTGCAAAACAGCAAAAGTGATGCGACACGGTAATGGCCGTCCATCAGCAGAGCCGAGTGCTTGGTTTCACGGTGGCCATGTATTTTGTTATTCCCTGGTTCGCGGAGCAGATACGGAGAAGAGAGGAGTAGCATGTACTTGCACTTTACACTCGTACCGCTACCAAAACCAGGCTACGGGACATCCATCTGTCCAGGGTCCAGTTTATTCTTTTCGGGCCCAGATCTGGCGTCAAGCTCGCCTCCAATTGGCACAAATTTTTCTGCTCCTCTTTATTTTTTTCCAGGGGCTCGTCAATCAGGGTCCCCTTTTTGCTGTGCCTGTTTGAAAGGGCAAAAGGACTCAATTGAAGAGAACAAGAGCGCAAGATAGCAGCAGAATAAAATGGAAGCACAACAAGATGCAGTGCAAGACAGAATTGAGGCAAATGGACATTGATAGTACCAGAAACATGTACCTGTCATCTTTTGGCCCCAAAAGCAACGCCCCACGCCCTGGCGGGAGGAGACGAGCAGAAAAAAAGGGCTCCAGAGCCGCCCCAACAAAAAATTATCTCCCAGCTGCCATGCCATTGCATCTGCTTCTGCATGTACCGGGCCAGTGGGGGGGAGGCCAAATCGTCCAAGGGGGGCCCGGCAAGTCCAAAGTCACTCTGGCTGTGGTTTTTGCGTGGGCAGGACTTGGGCTTGAGCTTCGGGCTTGGGCTGCTGCTGTGTGTGAGTGAGTGAGTGAGTGACTTGCTTGGGCTCTTTTGTTCTTTTTTTTTCTTTTATCCCCGATTTGCCTTGCATTCCTCGTTTGATCCTCTGAAACGGATCTTCCCATCCAATCACTTCCGGATCGGTTGCAGGTCCCCTATTCCCATTCTCCTCTTTGCCCCCCCTCAGCCTCTGTCTCTGCCCTCCCCAGGACAAAACAAAAGCGAGGCCACCCCCCCAGTTCGCCATCCTCTCTCTCCTCGTCCCGTCCCCTGGAGGCCCCGTTCAACCACACGCCTGTCCTATCTTATCTGATAGCGAGCTGTGCTCTCGTCACTTTTTTCTTTTTCTCTTCTTCTTCTTCTTCCTCTTCTTCCCCTCAACTCCTCCTCAACTTGCTTCGAGTCTCTGAGAGATCTTGAGCAACTTGTTCATAGAGAGCATCGCCATGGCTTCAACCGCTGTGCCCCTGCCTGTAAAGGCCTCTCTCCGGCGCAATGTGACCGACTCAACCGAGTCCTCTGCTGCCGTGTCCCCCATGGACTCCCCCAGACCGTCGGCTTCGTCCACGTCTCTGTCGTCTCTGTCCTCAGTCGACGTTGCTGGTGTCAAGCCCGCCGACTACGGCCGCCTGGTCGACACCTACGGCAACGAGTTCAAGGTGCCCGACTTCACCATCAAGGACATCCGCGACGCCATCCCCAAGCACTGCTTCCAGCGCTCCGCCCTCAAGGGATACTCGTACATCATCCGCGACATCATCTGCCTGGCCACCACCTTCTATGTCTTCCACAACTACGTGACCCCTGAGAACATCCCCTCAACCCCCGTCCGCGGTGCTCTCTGGGCCGTCTACACCATCCTGCAGGGCCTCTTCGGCACCGGCCTCTGGGTCATTGCCCACGAGTGCGGCCACGGCGCCTTTTCCGACTCCAGCCTCATCAACAACGTCACCGGCTGGTTCCTCCACTCCGCCCTGCTGGTCCCCTACTTCAGCTGGAAGATTTCCCACCACAAGCACCACGCCTCCACCGGCAACATGGAGCGCGACATGGTCTTCCTCCCCCGGACTCGCGAGCAGCACGCCACTCGCATCGGCAAGATGGTCCACGAGCTGTCTGAGCTGACCGAGGAGACGCCCGCCTACACTCTCTTCATGCTGGTCATGCAGCAGCTGGTCGGCTGGCCCAACTACCTGCTCACCAACATCACCGGCCACAACTTCCACGAGCGCCAGCGTGAGGGCCGTGGCAAGGGCAAGCACAACGGCCTGGGCGGCGGTGTCAACCACTTTGACCCGTCCAGCCCTCTGTATGAGGCCAAGGACGCCAAGTACATCCTCATCAGCGACATTGGCTTGATCCTCGCCTTCAGCGCCCTCTACTACCTCGGCAACACCTTTGGCTGGTACAACATGGCCATCTGGTACGGCGTCCCGTACCTCTGGGTCAACCACTGGCTCGGTGAGTCTCAAAATCCCCTCATGTCTGAAACAGTTGCAAAAGTTCCCACTTACTGACCTATTGTCTCTCCCGCAGTTGCCATCACCTTCCTGCAGCACACCGACCCCACGCTCCCTCACTACACTGCCGAGGAGTGGAACTTTGTCCGTGGCGCTGCCGCCACCATCGATCGTGAGATGGGCTTCATCGGCCGTCACCTGCTGCACGGCATCATCGAGACCCACGTCCTGCACCACTACGTGGCCACGATCCCCTTCTACAACGCCGACGAGGCCTCCGATGCCATCCGCCCCGTCATGGGCGAGCACTACCGCTCCGACGTCAAGGACGGTGCCATTGGCTTCATCCGTGCCCTGTGGACCAGCGCTCGCATGTGCCACTGGGTCGAGCCCAGCGCCGAGGCCAAGGGCCCTGGAAAGGGCGTCTTGTTCTTCCGCAACCGCAACGGTCTGGGAACCAAGCCCGCGGTTCTGCCCAAGCCCGAGTAAGATTTGGGTGGCATGAAATTGGGACAGAATAAAAAAGTGTTAGAATCTTGTGTTTGCGTCTGTGCGTGCGAATGGTCAACTGCAGCAAAAAAGGTAGTTTTTTTTATTTCTTATGGCTGGCTTGAAATGATTTCTTTCTTAATCAACCTAATGGAAAATCATGGGTCGCGGAGCTTGATGAGCCATCATCTCTGCAGAGAAGTCCAGAAACTTGGTCAAGCCAGTCAGATATGAAAAAGGAAAAAAAAAAAAAAAAAAGATCATAGAGAGCTAGATGTATATGAAAGGATACCAATAGAGACAACCTACAAGCCACCACGTTTTTCCTCCATTTTTCCAAATACTGTTGTAGTAGATGGATGTTCTTGTCATGACTGAGAGACTGGAATGTTGATTAAGACACGCGAGGTCCGTTCACGATGCGGGGATGCCATGCTTTTAGGATCAACGACCCCACAGTCGTGTGCCGGGTCCGGTCATGCCGGCAATTTTTGGTTATTTTCTTGATGGTGTGGCTGTGCTTTTGATTCGACATGGGTTTGTCGATCGAAGTTGGGGGGTATGACTGGTGAATGATGTAGGGCATTTGAGTGATGTGTATGGGAATATACAAGGATAAAGTCTTCCTTCGTATGTACACTGCTGAGATGATTTCTGGATAAATTCGGGTGTTCGTAAATGGGCATCGTGAGTTGGGTATGAGCTGGAACGAATGAAATGTCGTGTGTTTGAAGGTGTCGTCGAAAGTTGCGATGTAAGGTAGGGATGTAATTCGCGGATCAAGGTTATTTTTTAGCTGCAAAGTTTATGGCCCGGGCCGCTCTTGACTCTTTTCTCTTTGCATTCCTATTGAGTAATCTGATGGAGCTTCCAGGGGTGACTTCTCTAGCCATGGCGTTTTGGTGAGAGCTAATCTTAATCTCCTCGTCTGTCGCCTTGATATAGAATGAGTGACAGTTGATGGGTTGCGTCTGTAACAGAAGATGGCAACCCGTTCACCAGTTCACAGCTCGATGACTCTTTACAAGATGAAGCTTCATCAAGTAAAAGACTCTGCTGCTGGGTGCTTACATGGGCGACTGCATAGATCCAAAGTGTATATATGTAACCAGTCATAAGAGCTGAGGCGATTCACGAGCTCATCATAGAAGAGAGCCTTCCAAATCACTGCATTCACATTCAAAGTGAATGTATCAACTTAGTCACGCTGCTACTACTGGCTTTTGCTCTTTATTCTCCCGACAATAATCGCCGCCTTCAACACCCTCGTCCGATCAAACCACTCATATATCCTCCCCACCATCGTATACCCCGACAACGAAATGCCGTACGGACTCAAAGCAACATCCTGTTTCCACAAGTGACCCGCCAACCCTCCAAAAACATGGTCTGAAATGTCCCGAATCTCAACGCACGCCCTATCGTAGCCGCACTCGACGAGTTGGTCCCGGTACTGCTCCTCGGTCAAAAAGGTTCGCCATGGACATAGCAAGATGAAGCCCAAGATCCTGACGGCCAGGATTTGCCACGCAGACGCCGTGTCACTGAGGATCAAATCAAAGGCCATGACATTTGCGCTTAGCGTCTGAGAAGCGCGCTTGAAGATGGGCTTCCTCGACGGCGAAAAGTGATACAGGCAGTCCAAGCCCATGAGCCATCTCTCACGAAAAGTCTCGTCCGCCAACCCGTCAACAGAAGCGCAAACGGCGCTATTCCAGGACTCGGGCTTGGCTGCGTCCGCCTGGAACAACTTGAAGCAGCTTTCAGCTAGTCCGAGCGCGCTACTGCTGCTTTCTTCTCCTTCTGGGATGGCGAGTGCGGCATCGAGCCTTTGCTGCGCTTCTTGGAGCTGCACGGCGTTCAAGGTGAGTCCGACGTAGCGAAACTGGGGCCGTGAAGAAGCTTGGATGAGCTCGGCGAGGGCAACGGTCTGGTCGCCGCATCCGAAGCCGACGTCTAGGACTGCGACGGAGTGTTGCGATTTTGCGGTGGACGTGAGGCCTGCGGCTTGTAAGAGCTTCTCGAGCATGTTGCGCGCAGCCTCGTCAAAGTGGTGGATGGGTTTGCCGTCATCTCGAGTCCTGAATAGATTGAACGTTAGGAAATAGATATTATAAGATTGATGTTTGTTTAAGAGATGGGCAAACTCACCAGAAGCCCAGGTTCATCCACATGGATGGAAGCGGCGTCCTCACGTTGAGTTTCCAGTGGCCCAGCCCGTAAATGTCGGCGGTTCGAGTGAGCGAAAAGGCCGCGATGGCCAGCAAGACAATGATGGTCAGACATCCGGCTGTGAATCCGATGATGAAGTCGCTGGCGGAGGATGATGGCCAGGGCATTTGAGCGGCTTGGATGGTTGTGATCCAATGTTAAATTGCATGAGGCTGTACAGAAACTTCAACAAGTGGCAGTACTACAGTGTTATAAGAATGGAAATTGAGGAATTATAGATGGAGTTTAGCGGGGCTGGATTAGGCGCATGTTACAATGCCCGTGATGTATTTTGACTTTTGCGTCTTCCCGTCTCACGAGCAAAGCATCACAGAGTGAAAAGCGTCCAATCAGCACCAACTTAACTCTAGTCGATCTTGTGTGAAAAGTTGTGACTTGTCATCCTGCAGCCACCACACTAGAAGCCTTCGAATCAAGCCACCCGCTCTGATGAGAACGATAATCTTGAATCATCAAAGAAGTCACTTCACTCTATTTTCGACTAAACATTAAATCAAGCTTCCAGCTCCAGTGGGTTCACACAAAGCACGTGCCAACTCCATTTACCTCTTTGGTACTCCGTAGGACAAAATAAAGAACAAGAGGCAAAAAGAAAAAAAAAATAGTTTCAAGGGTTCGGCCTTGATGCGGTCCGGCGGGGAGTCTGAAACGCCCTGGCCGGTCCAATCAGGCCAGGCGGTTAGCTGCTTTTTGTTGGGGGGTCCATCCATGATTTTCTACCGAGATAATTTACATGTACTGATACGATTCTTCTAAATACCGTAGCAAGCGCCATGCATGTGAATCCGGCATCGTGCTTACCTTATATTCGCATTCGCTTACACCTGCTGGTTCAATTTTGATATTTACGAGACAAAAGACGTCATGTATATCTAGATCGAGGTCTACACGCTCCTACATGAATAGTCTTCCATTCTGATTTCATCTCACCCTGTTTGCTCTTGGATCAGTTGAATTGTCTATTGCACTGCTGTTTGATAAGAAACAAAAACAAACCGAAGGCATGCAGCGGCATCGGAAAAACGGCGAGAGCAAGTCTCGAGTCGCCATCATCGGCACTGGATTGGCGGGACTAACGACGGCATATCTGCTGCACAACGACAAGAAGAAGCGCTACGAGGTGACGCTCTTTGAACAGGTTCGTGCTGATATTGAAAAGACTTGAACTGTCCGCCTCAACTTAGACCTCATCTCATCACAACTCATCACAATCTCAGGCACCCAAATTCTCGCTCGATGCCGCCTCCGTCACCGTCAAGAGTGACAAGACAGGCACCCTCGAGCGCATCGACATCCCCCCTCGCAGCTTCTGCAGAGGCTACTATGAAAACCTGTGCCGCATGTACGACCACATCGGCGTGCCCTTTCAGCGAATCCAGCTCATCTGGGTCTTTGCCAAAGTCTCTGCCGCCACGCAGACTCAGATCCCCAGCCATGAGGACGCAGAGACGATGCCCGGCAGCTACTTTGTCTACGGCAAGAGGCTGCACGAGGCGCTGCTCGTCTCGCCGCACTTTTGGGGCGGGTCGCTGCAAAACATATTGCAGACGTTTTACCTGGCCATCTGTCACATCTGGTTCTTTGCTGCTTGTTTCTTGTTGAGGCCGTTGTCGATTAAGCCCGAGACGTATCTGGATGTGAAATCGGGATCCAAGGATGTTGCCAGTTGCGAGTCGTTTCGGCAGTATCTTGATCGGATCCGGTTGCCGCAGAATTACGTGCTGTATTACTTGCTGCCTGTGCTGAGCATCATCTGCAGCTGTTCTCACGCCGAGATGCTGGATTTCCCGGCTAGTGATGTGACGGAATTCATGAAGGGATCGTTTTTGCAAAAGACATATGTTGCCAGTGGCGGAATCAACAGAGTCCAGGCGACGCTGGCTGAAGGAATTGAGGACGTCCGACTGGAAACCCGAGTTACAAAGGTGGACCGAGTTGATGGTGGTGTTCGGATACGCTACGAAAGCACGCAAGATGCCACACGCTCTGCTTCCGAGGAGACGTTTGATCGTGTGGTGCTTGCCGTATCGCCAAATGTTGCGGCCGCCATCTTTAATCCGTCCAAGCCCATGTTGAGCGTCATCCCCACGGCTCCCGTCACAAGCACAGTTGTTGCTCCTCTGTCTTCGGGATTGTCCATTGTGCAGGAACAGACTCACATTCCATCTGGACAGTGTTCGTATCGCCGTGGAGATGCTCAAGTCATGGCATTTAGGACAACCTTTTCCGAGAGTGTCGTCCAGACCGAGTCATTACATTATCTCTCTGACGGACTCATTGTCAGGACGAGCCCTGTTGGAGATGCGCCCGAGCTTAAGGGGGCGCTGGACACATCGAGATTTACACGGACGCTGCGCACCACGGAAAGCAGAGGCATGGTGCAGAAGGTCATGGGGACAGGCAAATCAGATCCTGCAGAGGCGGGCGTGTGGGTGAATGGGAGGGATAATGTGTGGATTGTGGGATCTTGGTGCTGGGACGGCATGGTGTTGCTGGAGGGATGTATTATATCGGCCATGAGGGTGGCACGAGATCTTGGTGTGGCTGTCCCATGGCAGCAGTAGATATTTTGTATCGTTTTCGTTGTTGTTGTTAGTACTTGTTTGCATGAAGATACCTCTGGGTTTTGGTGTTTTGACTTTGTTGATGGAAATAGAGTGAGCGGACTGAGAGTCTGAAGCGTTTTTGTTATCCTCTTCTTATTCTAGATCAGTTCCATCATGTTTATACCCCACCTCGCATAAAACATTCTGATAAGTCTCCAAGTCATACTTAGATTGAATGTATGGCTGTCGATACTCTTGCGCCCGTATGGATACTTTGGGAAGATGCAAATGTTGGATATTGACGAGATTATAGCGCGTTCCTTGAATTTTTCAGATACCCAAGAGATGATGAGATTGACTGCAAACAGGAATCGAGACGGAATAGTAAGCAAGTTGGCTTTGGACACCGAAAAGCCAATGTTCCGCGGGATAAAGGACAAATATGTACTCGGAGGACCCGGTGGGATTGAGACAACGAGATCGTTTCCTTTATGAGCAACTCAACTATATTGGACACTACCTTCTTAATGCGATTTCATCCAACTGTGAATCAAATCTCTGCTCGCTAGAATACTGCTTAGTATGCTTGAATACTTTTAAACACGGTCAGTGTAGGTGATTACAGTTTACACTGCTGTCAGAAAGCTTCCCGTCCGTGTTTTCCTCTTCTAGACTGATCACAGCCAAGGGATATCTCCTAATATCAGCAAGTGTTGGCGATTGGACGGCGTTATGAGAAGCATTTGGACTGGTTACACTGTAACAATCAGCAGTTAAGAGTCATCAGAGAACTTTGCACCTTAAAAGATGCCAGCGGACATCTTGATATAGCATATGAAGAGCACCCCGACGACATTTCAGAGTCAGTCCGACTGATTCAATCTTGTCAACCCAATATTACCAGTCATGACATTATTCTTCTTGTTGATTGAGCACGCGTCACTATTATTCCGACAGTGAGGCATAGTAATAGTAGTAGTGAATCATTCTTTTAATTGCATTACGATTCCAAGTTAAATAGGGTCGAGGTGATCAGGTAGAAGCTACAAACTGTCGTGATGCAGTCTTCACTATTCATGTCTCTGGTATCACGAAATCTCAAAGAGCACAAAAAGGGGCTAGATCCGGTCAGTGGTTAGATCACATCATTCGTAACGCCGAGGTCAACAGCCGAGGGGTGATGAGTCGGCATAATATTTCCTTTGATGGCGTTGAATTGAGTTTGTGTTGGCCGCTGCCGTCAACGCCTCTTTATCTTAAAACCATACATACAGAGAGTGAAATGGCCGAGTGACCGGTATGAGAAGGAATATATATAGTTGAGTAAATAATCTCAGCTAAGATACTCTGATAATCACCTGGGGTGAAAACAAACGGCATAACAGCGGTAACACAAACTGCCTTGTCAGTTTAGAGTTGAGCCATCATTTTTCTGATTTCGATAGATCTAGGGTAATAGCAGGCATGTGTGTGGCTTAGGTATCGTCAAGATGTTTCAGCCACTCACCTTGACACCGGCACATCCTCGGATAACTCGATGCAGCAAAACCAAATCCGTCTCCCGCTGACAAAAACTGCCATACAAGTACAGTCATCAAGCCTGAAGGTAATCAATCTTACTGCAGCCAGTAATTCATCCGACAACCAAAATAAACCAGCCAGCAAATCATCACCCAAGGTGGCGTCTTGCTCTGGTCTTCCCTCAGGCACAGCCCCCCTTGTCTTGTCTTTCCAATCCTTTTTTCCTTTTTAGCTGCGTCAATCCCTTAAAGCAGCATTTGCTGTTTTCTGCCCAGCCAATGTCTTTGCCAAGACCCCCACCGCTGCATGGGCTGCATGTGTAGCGCCTTGGTGATGGGTAACCATGACGCCTTTGACTTTCTTGGGGGCTTCGGAGAGATTACAGAACAGCTCAGCAACATGTAGACACTAATTACTCATTGATGTTCATTAGGCAGACGCGGAAAATGGAGGGGGATCCATTGCTCTGCGTCAATTCCGCCCGCATAACGAGGCTCAGGCTCAAAGCTGAAGATACAGTAGCAAACAACAAATAACAAAAGAGTAAAGAAGAACGGGAAGAAAAAAAGCCTTGTGAGGGGGGGGGGCTGTAAAAACGGATTGACGGAGCAACAATATATGCACTCACGCACCGCACATCCATCTCTATCTCGTGTGGAGCAAGAAAAGACCATCACATCAGCCCGTTTCGGACTTTGTCACAGCATTTGGTGCTTGGCGACATCACTCTAATCCCCGTTGATTTGCTAAATGGCCCGCCACCCGGGCGCGGAAATCATGATTTGCGCGGTGCTACGTAATTCTGTAACCCCAACTCTGGGCGGCCTCAACTAGTGGTTTTTTTGCCCATTTCCCTTTTTTTTTTTTGGAATATTTTTTTTCTTACTCTGGCCCGACTATGTGGGCGGGGGTGGAGATCATTTTACTGTATGTAACGGTGGTGGCTGGATCGTCATAAGGCAAATCGGGCAATGCGATGCGATGCGATCACGGCTAGCATGACAAAACTGAATAGTAGCATGATGAACCAACAGCACAGACAGATTTCGATGGCTTTGACACATGCCAAGCAGCTGCAAAAGCCACGCACTGATCATTGCGGTGACAAAACGCTTGGCACAGAAAACGCAAACAAGTAAAGAATCATGAACCTCAAAGGTGGATATTCTTGGTATTCTCTATCATTACAACTGTGGTGCGGTGGTTCTTGTTCCCCCGCTTCCGCTATAGCATAGAATGCTTTCATGTTCCCTATAGATTCCCAATCCAATGACGCCGAGCTGGTAGCCAAAAGCAAGCCAACATGTATACCTCCCCCCATAGTTGCCATCCCGTGCCGTTTCGTATTCGTTGGTCCTCCTGGGAACCGCTGAGGTAAAAGAGAAAAAAAAAAAATAAACTGTAAAAAAAAAAGAGAATCGTCCAAATCGAGATCGCCGGCGTATTCCTGTGCGCCCCTCATCGCATGCCCATGGTGTAATAAGTCGACAAAGAAATATTTGAAAACACTAAGCGGGTATCTTTCTCTAAGAAAGGGTAGTAATGCCGAGTACTACTGGTGCAATAGTAGTAGAATTAAGTGTAAAAAAACGCGAGTAAGATAATTGATGCGGAGCGGATTTTAGAGACGCTGTGTGGAGAATGGGAGAGACGAAAAGCCAAAGTAAAGTGACGGACAAGGTGGTAATGATGCCCGTCACTGTTCAAGTAAGATCAAATGTAAGCGGACTGTCGCTTTACACCATGGATTGGCTGATGCTGGGCTTCCTCCCCCTCGTCGGTGACCAGCTGCTTCGGGAGGCCACGCGGCCAAAGGGGAAGAGGCGGCATCTTCGGCGATACGACCGCTTTGACGTGGTCCAGAAGTAGGCGCCCAAAAAGAAGACCGTCAGGACCACAAAGAGCAGGCCCAGGTAGAATGTATAGTGCTCGCCAATTGTCAGGAACAAGGCGGCATCCCAGCCGTGCCAACTGCTGGCGCCGCCGTGGACAAAGATGGGCGTCGTGACCTTGCCCCGGAGCATGTGAGGCGCCATATCGCCGTGCTCGTCGGACAGGATGTAGACGGGGCGGCTGAGGCGGCCCTTCATGAGGTGACGGACGTACGACATCCACTGGTTGGAGTAGAACATGCAGCCGGTGCTGAGCATGTTCTCGACGTAGGGGATGCGCATCGGCAGCGCCCAGTGCAGGTCATGGCTGGGCACGTTCTCCAGCAGCTGCGTCAGGAACGGATGGCCAGGCTCAGTCGCGATAAAGGCATTGTTGACGCCTGCTGGGTGAGCGCCGGGAGACACGTAGGGCAGGCGGACAATGGGCGTCGAGTCGAGAGGCACACGACAAGTAACATCGAGGTCGACGTAGATGCCGCCCGAGTGGTGCAGCAGAGCATAGCGGAGGATGTTGGCGCGCTGGATGTTTTGGGCGTAGCCGGTGTAGTGAGGCAGGATATCGGGGTAGAACTCGGCGATAAAGGCCGTGGCATTGACGTCGGTCCACAGCTGGTGCTGCCAGTCTGGGTGCAGATCGGTGCAGCTGGTGATGGCGGCCTGGTACTTGGAGACGCTGGCGTTGCCCAGGGCGATCTGGTGGATGATTTTGGGAACGACGACGGGGCCGAGAGACGAATACGATGACTCGAGATCGGTGGACGAGGCGTTCTCTGGGTGTCGATACAGAATGTCGGGGTGGTTATGCAGCAGCGGGTAGAATGTGCTGTACGTCAGGACGATTTCGCCCAGCTCGTGGATGTGCCGGCGGAACAGGACGGTGAACCAGAAGACGGCAATGGCCGTCAGGGCCACGATGTTTCGGGCTCGCATCGTGGGGGGAAAGTGAAGATGCTGAGAATGAAGATCGATCAAGAGCGGACAGAGATGAATAGAAAAAGTAAAAAGTAAAGGCGGAGACAAAGACAAAGAGGGAGCAATGGCGGAGGGAAAAGAAAAAGATATAGTACGTAAGGATGAGACACCAGACGATAGATAAGAGAGTGAGCGGATCGCAATGCGCAACGCAGATCGCCGACCGAGCTGAGTTTCCCTATTCCCCTTAATCCCAGTCAAACCAGCTCCTTATTTAGTCGAACTCCTATAGTGGCGCTCTACCCTTTATTCTTTCTTTTCAAATCAAAACTTGCTTGTCGTATACTCGTATGTAAGGATGTTAAAGATGGAGATGTGGTGATGAAATTTGGTGGCCCGCCAGGTTTGTTGTAGAGCTTCGGGCCGGGCAAGCGAGGCGCAAGAGAAAAGAAATAGCATTTCGGCGTCTTCAAAGTTGCTAACTATTTTACCTACTATAATTATGGGACTGGCCACCACCCCCCCCCTTTTTTTTTTTGCCCAGAGTCTGCCGTGGAATCACAGAGTTCGAATGGAACGCCTTCAAACGCAATTTAGCTGGTGGCTTGTCCAAGGAAGAAAAAACTGTCTGTCCATCCCTTGTCTCCCCTTGTTCGTCCTCCTCCTTGCCGAACGTTGCAGCGTAGCGGGTATCGCATACCTGAGCGGTACCTGGATGGGCCAGCCTGACTGCAAGTACCGTCTACCTTGCCCGCGCCTGGAACTGCGGCAGTCCGTAGCTCTGCGACACCTCGGACCCGGCAAATAAAAATGGAAAAAGGCGGACTCGGGGCTAGGCAAGCTTCCTTGGCGTGGCTCACGATTTGATGACGCTGCCCGTCAGATGCAAATGCGCTGGAAGGGGCCTGGCGCGATGGCCCTGGGGCGGCTTCACGGCAGCGCCATCAGGCCCTACAGCCTGCTACAGCCAACCGCGGCTGCAGGGTGACGGGGATAGAAGCGCCGGTGATTGGGCATCGAATCCATGGGCGGATCACCGTCGATGTTGGCCCCTGTCCAAGTGCTGAGAGCGAGGCCCTGGGCTGGGGCTGGGGGTTGCTTGGCAGCGCTGGAACTAGGAAAACTGGCTCAATGATTCTGCTGGTCTGGCTAGTACCGTACGAGTATTCTCCATTTGCCTATTCGCCAAAGGAGTGCCGGAGGATTTGACCAAGGTGCTCCGATGCCCATCCCATCCATCGTCTGTCTGGGCACTCACTAGCCCGGGCTTCGGGGTGCCTCCTTGGCCCGACGGACGCGAATAGGATTGGGACGGAGTGCAGTTGCCATGGCACGAGGCACGGGGCTTGGAACTTAGCGAAGTCCGACTATCAATCACAGAGGAAAAATGTTTCCGTGTAATATCAGCTCTAGTTCTAGTTCTCGTTCTGGTTCCACTTCTGGTAGTCCTGATTCCAGATCTGGGTTGTGGAAGCCACGGACAAGTTCGAACAACGGAGAACAAGAACGAGGAGAATTACAGAAAACGGACTTGTCCGTGTCCACGGCATGGTATGATCGCACTAGGTAGTACTCCGTAGTTTTGTATTAGGAGACGCCTCCCTTCCGCTTATATCAGCGGATCATCGGCGGCAAACAAAACAACTTGCTACAGTCCAGCAGCACAGTCCATACAAACAAAAATAGCCTGCTTATCTATCCGTACGTTGAAATTAAAGTAGAGCAATACAGGACACGCGGACTTTCAGATACGCGTTGAGGGATAATTTTCAACGGCCCTGAGCACGGATCCGAGGTATCCAGACCCGATTTATTCTAGAACGTTAAGAGTCCGCGGGAAGGGCCCAGCAGAATGGATGGGAATTTAAAGTTGCCTCGGCCGGGCAGCTCCGCTCAACGTGGCATCAGGCGATGTGCCTTCAACCTCATGGCCAGACCTGAATTACGGAGTCTTCGGCTCGAATCGAGAGGCAAGTCGCTGCAGTGTTGATAATCAATCAAAAAAAGTCACATGTAATACAGTCTCGCGGGCACGTGAGCTGTTATTTGCACGGCGCTGAGCTAAGCTGGCCAAGAGTGCCGGGTTACGTCATTCTGGATCGCTGCGTCGGCCGCAATTGGCGCTACGGCATCTTAGACTCCGTGCAAGTGCTCCGTGCTATTTCCCTTGCAATTCCCATTCCCTTATCCCTTCTGTGGCACGTGACCCCCTTCTCCCAGTGTCTTTGCTGGCCATCACAAGCCAAAAGCTGCAAAAAGCTTCCTTCAAGATGCTGGTATCAGTCGATTTGCACATGTTTGCAGCTGCAGAGTCGCTCGTGACAGCAGCTGAATCTCGACCTCCCTGAAGAGCAGGAAATTCCACCGGCCACAGATGCTCGCCTCCATGACGTCGTGCCTCAGCTGGCTGCAGGCGCCCCGGTTCAGGAGAAGCACAACCATCTTGTCCGCGCTGATTCTCACCATCGTCACTATCGTGCTACTGGTCAATCCTGCGTCAGACCTGAAAGCCATTGGGCATTCGAAGCCAGTGTCTGAGGCGTCGGGGACCGGATACCCTCGGTGCAGCGACCGCACAGATACCAACATCACCTACCCGTTGGAATCATGGCGGGAGGCAGCTGAAACCAAGTTTGGCGGGCTAATGGATGACAAGTTTACGTATGTGCAGGATTGATGTTCTGTAGCTGTGAATATGGAATGATACTGACGATGAATCCTGTAGAATTGCCATGTCAACGTTCCATCGCCCGAGGGAACTCCATCGAACCCTCAACACTCTTCTATCCACCAAGATCCCGTCGCTGCACGAAATCGTCGTCATTTGGAACAACTTTGATGAGAAGGAGCCCGATAGCTTCGTTTCCGAGTACGGTGTCGTCGTGCGGTACCGCAAGCCAACCCGCGATAGTCTAAACGAGAAGCTTTGGCCCGATCCCAAATACAAGACCAAGGCCATTCTCCTTTCAGATGACGACGTCTACTACCGGCCCGACGATCTCGAGTTCGTTTTCCAGATGTGGCGAAACTTTGGCAGGGACAGAATGACCGGCGCTCTCGCGCGCTGCGCTTCGGCTCTTCCCTCTGGCCAATGGGACTACAACTTTTGCTCCCAAAAGGAGCACCAAGACGTCTATGCGCTCATCTTGACCAATTTAGCATTCACACACATTGCATTTCTCGATTATTACTTTTCCGATGACCCTGCCGCCACCAAGATCCGCAATTATGTCGACGAAGCCTTCAACTGCGAGGACATTGGTCTCAACTTTGTTGCCTCAATGTTGACTGGCTCAGGTCCTCTTTTAGTCCGTGCGAGCGGTCAATATGTCAACTTGGACCCTTCAGGTGGCATCAGCAGACATCCAGGCCACATGGAAGCGCGCAGCAAGTGTCTCAACGTTTTTGCCGACGCCTTTGGGTGCATGCCGCTAGTCGACGAGGTAGGACGGATAGAACACGGGGTAAAACACAATGTATGGTACAAATCCGTGTGGAATCGGATTTTCGGATAGAGTCTCTGCTCAGGAAGCAGCGTATAAGATTTTCACGTAATATTAATGATAATGAAACCGATACACATGTATATGTACATGACAAACGACACGCCCTGAGGAGGGCATCAATCATTACACTAGACGAGTAACAAACGCAGAAAACAATATGAGAGAAAACGTCAACACCTCACCAAAGGTGTGGTATGATTTCAACTAAAAGAAACACGCCGCCATATCATATCAAATTCGTCGCAATTCAATCACTTAGTCCATATCACTGTCGGCGTTTATCGTTAGCAATGTCCGATATATATCTCGGTGACAAGGGGAGGACAATCTCTTACAGTAAAGCCAGTGTCAAGTCTCCGTGGATCTTCGCCTTCAACTCAATCTGGATATCTAGATTTAAGTCGAGCCGCAGCTTGAGCGGGTTCTTCCCGTCATCCTTCTTCTGCGGCTGCATCTGCTGCTGTTGCATCTGCTGCTGCTGCATCTGTTGCTGTTGATACATCTGCTGCTGCTGCTGCGGCTGATACATTTGCTGTTGCTGCTGGTTGCGCTGCTGGTGCGGCACCATCTCCTGGTCTCTCTCGTCATACTGGTCTTCTACCTGGCGCTGGAAGGGGGCCCTTCTCCTCCGGCGAGACTGGGGCTTGGTCTCGGTCTGGGCCTTTTCGCGGCTGCCGCTTGTTCGGCGGCGGCGGCGTTCCTCTTGCTGAGGGGGGGTCTTTGGTTCGTTGTCCTCTTGGTCTTCGTCGGAGTTGTCTTCGCTGAGCTCGCCTACTTTGCCGTTTTGCTGGCCGTTTTGCTGGGGCTCCTGCTCCTGCTCCGATGCGTTGTCGGAGTCGTTGCCGGCATCCTCATCTTCGTTGTCTTCCTGTTGTTGTTGTTGTTGTTGCTGTTGAGGCTCTGGCTCCTGACGCTCGGACTGTTGACGCTGGGGTTCCTGACGCTCGGGCTCCTGCTGTTGTTCCGGCTCTTGCTGCTCCGGCTCTTCTCTAGTCGGGGAGCTAGTGTCCAGGTTCTGGGGTTTCTGAAGAAATGTTAGTTTGATATGGCTATTTATTGCCATGCACGGACTGCCTGCGTTGTATGGTTAAACAAACCTCATCTGAAGACATGGTTGGTGAGTTTTAGAGGTATCGTGTTATGAACAAATAATGTATAAGTCGGGAGACTCAAGAGCAAACAGCAAACAAATTGGGATTTTGATTCAATTGGGGTTTTGGGAAATGCGAGATATTGTCGTCTTGGAGTTATTCAACTCTTTCTGTATGTCGAAATGAGGCGTAGGTCCGCGACGGCTGGCTTTTGTGGCTCAAGAGCAACATTTGGATCAAGGTCCCACCCCGAATTTCTCTTGATATCGAGTGACGCAACATCGATGTGTCTCATTCTCCTTTGTCGAAGCTAAAAACAACATATTAAAACCTGGACAAGATGGTCTAAGGAGTCGCATAACTTTTCTCACTCCCCCCCCTGTCAATTTTGGTGGCGCCCATGACGTGCCAACTTTATGATCACACAATCCAAAACCTGGGAAGAAACGGCTGTCATCTGCGAAAAAAGTCCCAAGACTTCACGCCATGGGCGTCAAATTCATGCCTGGTGAAGTCATCGGATGGGCTATCCCGGAAACTGTGACCAGGATTGGAGCTTCTAGCCCCCCCACAGTTACGCCGCGGGATCTCGATCGCCTCATGCAAGGCCCCCCCTCTCACGGGGGATATGGGGTCTATGGAAACAAGCATATACGAAGTATACCAAACATGGCAGACGAAACTCACACGGTCCGTCCATAAAAAAACGTCATTCTACGGGAGTGTCCCCCGGGATACTGTTTGTTACATGCTAAAGCTACAGTACACGGCCGACTACAACCATGGTCATTGGGCTTCTTGCCATCACGGCGATTCCCACCGTTACGGGTGTGGGCCAAGCCATCAGCGCTCAGAAGAAGGCCAACGCAGCGAATAAGGAAAAGGAAAAGTTTCGCCTGACGGCAGTTGTCGAGGAAGGGGACGAGGACGAAGACTACGAGACGGATTTCTGTGTGCTGAAAGATGGAAAGGTAGGGTCAACACAGACAGGTTTCCTTCCCTTTAGCGGCTGACTGACGGCATGGCTGACGGAGAACCAGTTGAATGTCAATATCCCGCTCGACACCGAGTTCCCTGGGTACGCCTTTTGCGGCTACTACTTCACGTACCCCAGCGAGGAGAAGCACCTGGGGTTAGTAACCACCATCTCTGATGATCCGCCGATGCTCAACTGGATGTACATCAACAAGGACACGCACGCTGTGGAGTACGGCGGACGCAAAGATACCCTTGGCCACGTCATTGGGCCCTGGGGATGGAGCGAGGACGAGTCCTTCTTGACCGTGCAAGGAAAAGACGAGTGCTTTGTGGCGAAGCTGGAGCGAGACGACAACGGGAGATCGCGGTGGGTGGTGTATTGGGATCCGGATAGCGAGATACTAGCCACGAGTGAGGTGGAGGAGTGCAAGCCGCTGAGGCTGAGGAGGAGGATGTTACTGGGCATGGACAGCAAGTATGTGAGAGACTAATAGGACAAATGACTAAAAAATTTAAAAAGTAAAAAGCCGGAGCGTGTTCCTTGATGGCATAATGTGTGGACAGGGGTTTTGGTTGCTTCATCTCGATGAGGTGGCTGCTGAGCGAACAAGCGTCGGGGCCGTCGTTCTCGGGAAAAACGGCCGAGAAGTCCCATAATATTTAGCAGGATGCTAATCCATGTCTGTCCATACTATGGAAAGGGTCATGCAGGAGGGAAATCAACCACGAGCGATTGCCTCATGATGACTTCATAGGGGTAATGTAGAGGTGAGGCGTGTGTAAATGAAAACAAATTAAGAAAGGAATGGATATGATGGATGAGAATCAGGGTTGAAGAGGGAAAACTGGGCAAGGCTGACGATCGGGGGGGTGGAGATTCGATGGGTATATCATTATGATGCTCCGGGGGCATTTGGATGGTGGGATGCTTGGATAGAGTAGAAAGGGCAAATAGCAAAAAGAAAAAAGCTGCTCATACTTGTCGATAACAGACTAAAAACTTATCTTCTCTATTTACCTTCAAGTGCTTCTTTTTCTCTTTCAACTTAAACGAATCTCATCCATCTCATTGTATCTCATCTCACTCTCACCCGATTCTCATTGAGGATATAGCCATCAACAACACCAACAACCACAGCAAACATGTCAAGTCAATCGATGGAAAAGGAGCGCACCGACTCGGCAGAGGACTACGGCTCCGACTCTGCCCCCGAATCAGTGCCTCCCCGCCGCGAGCGGAGACAAATGCAAAGGACACAGCGTCGCCCACAGCAGCAGCAACAGAACGGACCTCTGGACCAGCTGCCCGTCGGCGGCGAGCTGGGACAGGTCGGACAGACGGCAGGCGGAGTTCTGGGAGGCGTGACGAACACGCTGGGCAGCGTTACGAACAATGCCGTCGACCAGAAGGGAGGCGGCGACGGCGGGAAGAGCGACACGCTGAGGTTGCGGCTGGATCTCAACTTGGATATCGAGATTCAGCTCAAGGCCAAGATTCACGGTGATTTGGAGCTGGCGTTGTTGTAAGTCAAAACCACCCCCCCCCCCCTTTCTTCTTTTTCTCTTCTCCCTTCCCTAGCCCAGCCAACTGTCCCATCATCTACATCCGTCCCCCTGGGTATCACATTTTCTTACAAATGCGGCACCCGCATCTCTTCAGGACTGGCTAGTTATGAGGCTTAAAAAATTATGACCACCAGAGAAAAATAAAAAATACTGGACGAATCGGCTAATGACGTTGCGCTCTTGTTCACATCACCAGGAACTGAGAAGACAACGAATCACGTTTCAACAATTACCGGGCTGGGCGCTTTGCTGCCTATAGCGAGAGCCCTTGATCGCTCCCGACGTCTTACGACCTGATTTTTGGTGGATGATATTTTTTACATCCTTACGTTATCTTTTTTGTTTTAATCTGTTACAGAAGCCTCTTTTTTGTTTTTCCTATGTATGATTTGGGAGGGTCGGGGATGAGATCCGCAGGGGTCATGAGAATGGATGAGGCTTATTTGGATTTAGTGTGTGGGAGTGAACCAATTATAGCGCGGGAGGATGAATGTTGCCCTGTTTTTACGGTGGACTATTACGATTGTCTCACGTATGTATTGTCGCATAAAGAATGGAGATGCGAGCAGAGCCTCTGCTCCGGTGTCTTCTGGTTTAATACTATACAGTACATGATTCTACATTCTACGATGTGTCTACCTGGTATGTTGATGATGAAGAGGTTACAATAAGTCCAGCCACATGCAACGCGTCAGCCACAGTGTCACAAGCCACAGTTTCACGAGCCACAGTTTCACAACATGAGTTCATCGGCACGTGACACAGATCAAGCCACACTGGCGCCACATTCCATTGTCTCGGAGAATGGCTGTCATGTGGCTGTTGACTTCGACATTCGGAACTTGCTGCCGGAAACTAAACAGCTGAGGCGGAATAAAAGGTCCATAAGCTTGTCTGAGGCTGCAGAAACAAGTATCATTTCGCAAAGTTCCTGCAGCTGGGAATTAATTAAGCAACGTGGAGCATGTCTGCACATAAAGTTGGAAATTTCATGGCACATGCATGGACACCATACGCAATTCGTGGAGAAACCCCTGTAAGTGTATAAAGTAGGCCCGTCTTATTACGGGGAGGGATCGGCATGCGGGATGATGTACGGCCATGTCATCATCCACAAGGCAAGTGTGTGTGTTTTTCGCACATGATGACGGCATTGGCTCTTTATTTCTGACAGTGATGAGTGTGGGATAGATTCAGCTGCTGAAGCCTGATGCTTGTATCTAGAAGGCGGCATTACATCAATGTTAAAGCTTGGCTCTTTGTTAACGTGCTGTTTAACGCGGAATCTTCACTGTCATACCACAAATCCTCTTTGCACGACTTACTGCTTTTGACTATTTCTGTCCTGATGCCACATATGCAGTCACCCCCCAAGAGCCCGCAGTTGCCGTCGTGCGACAGAGATCGACAGGAACGACGACCTTCGTCTAGCCACAGACTCGTCATGCTACCGCGACCAGAAGACAAAAAAGAAGAGTCGCAGAATAGCAGTAGCAGTAGCAGTAACAACGCCAAACCTAAAAACCCGGACATCAAAATCCCGAGGATCCAGCCCATTGAGCAGGACGAGCCGCTGGCGTCCCGCGCCCAGGGCCTGGTGGGCAAGTTTGTCGATGAATTCGGCAACATTCTCGACTGGGATGGCACCGTGCTGGGGTCCGCGGAAGGCGATCTGCCCTCCATGGTGGGACGGCCTGTGTCTGAGTCCGGCGAGATCCTGGACAACACCGGGGAAGTGGTGGGTTATGTGTCGGAGAACCACACGAGGCCGAAGCTGAGCGACCTGGAGGGCGGGCTGAAGATTGACGGGGCCGGCAACATCTACAACAAGAACGGCGACATTGTTGGCAAGATGAATCAGCCTTCTACGAGAGAGGGAGGAGAGACTTCTGGACAGCAAGATGCGGGCCAGAGCAAGTCGTCACAGGATGCGGGAGCAAAGGCTAATGCTGCAACACCAAGTCCATCAGAGGTGTATCTGGATGTCAAATCAACACACGACGGCATCCAACTCATTATCAAGATACCCACCATTTTCAAAAATGAAAAATGAAAACTTCACTTAGATAGCTGGTTTTGGGTATACCAAGGTCGTTGGTAGGGACAATTCAGGCGTTGGTTGGCGTTGTCTGCTGTCAATCTGGCGATAGCATCATCTAACAATGCTACGTTACTTATGCAAGATACTATTAGAGGCTATTAATGAGTTAATTTCACATGGTTCTCACGATCCTCACATCTTCAAAGCTTGTGATTTACAGCCCATTCGTCATAACCATTCCTCAACCACACATCTTCAACTATTCATCCCACAGTACAACAACTAATCAAGGGGTGCATGATTTCACCGCCACACTTCTTCTATCCAGACTCCCCATAGAAACCTGTTTGAACGTGAGAAAACCCAACGCCACATGATAAATGAATACGACACCCATACAGCTAGGCTGTGGCGAGTGTGGCTTGCCCACGATGACAAGGTCGCCTCTCGGTCTCTCTCTGGAGAGGACATCCCTGCCTCGGGCCCACGCTACTGTGAGCTCCAAGGAGCTTCTCGTCCTGTGCGGGAGCTCGAGAGACAGCTGGTGGCTGTTGTCTGATATCATGGTGATATGATATCCCCTTGCTAAACGTGTTCAAACATGCTCCTTTGTTCAGCCACGGTGCTTTTCATCGGGGATTATCCATGTTGGAAAGACGTAATTGGGGTTCCCGTGTGCGTCATGCCGCGTTGAATATATTGCGTTGGATGGGGTATTCATCGAATCGAGATCATAGATTGTTGCTGTGACGCTGTCAAAGAATGGAGATGTTGCCATGGCAGTCAAGCATGTGTTTGTGAGCTTGTTGGAAATGTATGATGAAAGGCCGCAACTTTATTTTCCTGTCAGCTTTCATGTGAATATATGTATATATATATGTCCATGTGATAAGAAAGATTAAATATGCAATTGAGCTAAATCACAAACTACAAACTAATTCCTCTTTTCACATGTAAATTCTATTCAAATCGCAAAACACCAATATAACCATTTTGTGAATCTGAGTGTTGAATCCAAAATGCCGTTCCCAAAGCCAGTCGCTGTTCAGGGAGGTTGGCAGGTCAAGGAGAGCCCTCGTCAGGAGCAGGACAACCCAGGTTGGTTACAATACATCTCTACTGGATTACTGGTAATTTGCAAACATATGTCTAACAAGCTTCACAAATAGTTGACATGCGATCTGTCCCTCGGTCTGCCGCTGGCGTCGTGACCGACTCAGGAGATATCCTGGACCGCTCTGGAAAGTCCATCGGAAAGCTTGCCGAGTCAGGAGACCCTGGCCAGCTCGTGGGGAACGCAGTCACAGCTTCGGGAGATATCCTAGACTCATCAGGAAATGTCCTCGCCAAAGCTACTCTCAACGAGGAGGAGGAGGGTGGCGAATACACAACCGAAGCCACTGAGAAGGACCAGAAAGACCTGAAGGAGCAGAAGGACGACAAAGGCTGGGACCTGATGGGCAAGGGCAAGTCGGCCTATCAGACAGCTAGCAACCTCCAAAAGCCCGTCTCTCAAGGAATGGACCTGGTTAGTAGGATGCAGAAGCCCAGCGACGATGGACAGAGCTCAGCCACTGATTCCTCGATCCAGATGAGCCAAGGCGACACTAAGCAGCCACAAGAGGAGCTGGAGGGACAAGAGAAGACACTCGAAAAGGCTCCCGGGAAGGAAGGTGAAGAACCCATCTCAATGGAAGATAAATCCGATGAAGCCAAAGAGGAGCTGGGCAAGGGCTTAGGCAAGGATGCAGATGTTGAACCAGACAAGCTTCAGGAGGAAGCTCCCAAGCCATTGGAAGACGAAGGAATCGACAAAGAGACCGCTGGCGACCTGCAAGAGAAGCCTGATGAAACCTCCGCCGCCTTCAAAGAGGGTGAAGCCCTTGAGGAAGGCAGAGAACTTGCCAAAGACGAGGTGGAGGAAGGCAAGGACAAGGTGGAGGAAGAAGGAGAAAAGATTGACTTCTCAGAGCTCAAGGGAACCAAGGTCAACAAAGCCGGCAACCTCGTCAACAAGCAGGGCGATATTATCGGGCGTCTGGTTGAAGGCGACCCCAAGCAGCTCATCGGCAAGAGAGCAGACGAGAACGGACAAATCTGGAATGACGAGGGCAAGGTCATTGGCAAAGCTGAGCCATTGTCTCACCATGAGCGTGGCGATGAAAAGGACTTTGCTCCGTTCGAAAACTTCCCTGATGCCGTCGTGGAGGCTGATGGTCGTGTCATGTTCGATGGCAAGCAGGTTGGTGTTGTTGTCGAAGGCGACCCCAAGCATCTCAAGGGCAGCAAGGTTGACGAGGATGGTGACATCTTGGACCGACGAGGAAATGTTGTTGGCAAGGCAGAGGCCTGGGACGAACCTGAGGCTGAGCCCGAAGCTGTTGTCGACAAGTCTTCGCTGGCCGGCAAGAGAGTCAACAAGGCCGGCAATGTCGTTGATGGATCGGGAGCTATTTGGGGCAGAGTCATCGAGGGTAATATTAAGGCCCTGGTTGGACGTATGTGCGACAAAGAGGGTAATGTCCTGAGTGAGTCTGGAGATATTATTGGCAAGGCCGAGCTTGTCGGCGAAGGCGAACGAGAGGGCATGAAAGAGGGCCCCTTTGCCGAGCTGTCTGGCTGCACTGTCGCCAAGGACGGCACGGTTGTTACGCCTTCCGGTGATATCGTGGGAAGACTTACTGAGGGAGATCCCAAGAAGCTCTTTGGCCGTCAAGTTGATGAAGACGGAGACGTTGTCGATAGCAACGGAAACGTCTTGGGCAAGGCCGAGCGCTGGGAGCCGGAAGAGGTGGAGAGGAAGAAGGCCCCCTATGCCGGCCGCAAGGTGAACCGCGAGGGCAATGTCCTCGACGAAGAAGGAAACCTCATTGCGAAGCTCGTCAGTGGCGACGTCTCTGCCTGTTCCGGTAAGGAGGTTGACGAAGACGGCGATGTTGTCAACTACAAGGGCGACACCGTCGGACATGTCGCTCTCCTCGAAGACATCCCCAAGGAGACCGAGGAGGACATCAAGAAGCGTGAAGAGGCTGAGACTGACCGCAAGCTGGCTGCGAAGCTGGCTGGATGCATCGAGCAGTCTCTTGACAAGATCCGTCCCATCTGCAAGATGATTACGGATAAGATTAACACTGCTGAGAGGACTCCCAAGGAGGAGCTCGATGAGGAGCAGTTGGTCAGAGAGGTGAAGCCCCTGATTGAAGAGGGAGGCAAGATCCTGACTGAGACCAATGGCACCATCCGCGGTCTCGATCCCGATGGCCGCATCCAGCGAAACGCAAAGCACAAGGCGGGCACTAAGGAGGCATCGCCCGAGGAGTATCATCTCGCAGATGTGCTCAAGGAGGTGAGTACATGCCATTCTACGTGATTTAATTTAAGAGGATTGCTGGCTAACATGCAAATTTACAGCTCACTGGCACCATCACCCAGACCATCGACAACGCAAAGAGCAAGATCGAGGGCATGCCACACGCAAAGAAGGAGCTCAACCCGCTCTGGGGTCTCTTGTCGGAGCCCTTGTTCCAGATCATCGCCGCTGTTGGATTGCTGCTGACCGGCGTCCTGGGTCTTGTCGGCAAGCTGGTAAGCATCTACTTTTCGTTATACTATAAACGATCAATATGCTAATATGATATGTATAGCTGAGCGGTCTCGGCCTCGGCGGAATCCTCGACAATCTCCTCGGAACGCTTGGATTGAACAGGGTGCTCGACGGCCTTGGACTTGGCGGTGTCACTGACGCCTTGACTGGCAAGAGTGACAAGAAGAAGAAATAAATAATAATGGATTTCTTATTTGCATGAAAATACGACGTTATGAATGGGAATTATGAGGGTCAGAATGGGCTGGAAATGAACGAAAACGGAAGCTCGGAATTGTATGAGTTTGTATGGACGATGTATTAGTATTTGGTGTTTATTTTCGATTAGTATTAGTATCGCTGTAATGCAGTTAATGTCTTTATCGAAATTCAGTAATGAGCATCTCCCAATGTGGCAGTTGCTGGAAATGTAACCGCGCCATTCCCAGGTTTGGCGTTGATTGAGATGCCTCGGCTTATTCGAGCTCCAGGGTAGTAAGCATTAGCTCATTTTGACGTCGCGATGTTGCGTGATTCGTATTCACATTTTGCTTGTCTCAATGCTGTATTGTTACCGTTGAGTAGCTGAGTAGAAGCAGTGATATCGGATTTATTCAATACGATTAGTGTAAAAAGTCGCTTCAATGGCAAAGATTGTCTTCTTGATGGCCGATTATGGTCATGATCCTACAGGTAAGCAGACTGAGATTTGTATGTCGCGTCAGTGATCGCGAGAGACTCACTGTTTGTCTAGAAACCTGTGGGCCCTACACGGCTTTCAAAGCTGCTGGATTCGATGTCAGTTTCGCGACTGAGGCGGGCAAATCACCTCAATGCGATGCCAAGATGTTGGAAGGCCTCACACAGCGCCTTTTGGTGAGCCTCCAGTGTATGAAAGCGCGTCATCAAGGATGGGATCTAACCAGAATCACAGGGCGCAACATCCTCCATCGTGAAAAAGTATCGCGTCATGGCCGAATCAGAAGAATGGAAGAATCCCTTGTCATGGTCCGATGAGCAATTCACTCTGGACGCGTTTGATCTCGTGTTTCTGCCTGGAGGACACGACAAGGCCGTGAGGCAAGTCATTGACTCGGAGAGAGTTCACCAGCTGCTCGTCGACTTCTTCCCCAAGACGAAGAAGCCCGGGAAGAAGGCCGTCGGAGCGGTTTGTCACGGCGTCATGGTGCTTTCAGAATCCAAGAATCCAGATGGAAGCAGCGTCATTCGCGACTGCGTGACGACAGCTCTGCCGGCGCGATTCGAGCAGCTAGCTTTCTGGGGCACTCGCCTCTTCTTGGGAGACTATTACAAGACGTACGGAGCGGGGAGTGAAAACGTCGAAGACTCGGTGAGATTCTTTGCAAAAACTTCCATCTTGTTTCAAAAACATGAGGCGAAAATGAAATGCTGACGCTAGAGCGACAATACGATTTAGGTGCGAAAAGTGCTGGCGAGTCCTAAACAATTCAAGAATAGCATTGTGCCATCACCGTGAGTTTCGCCGAGAACCAAAAAAAGTGTCAATTGTTGTGTTATAATACGAGTAACAATTCCGGCTAATATGGGTTCTTTCTTCCAGCTTCGTGGTTGAGGATGACAACTACAACTACGTCACGGCGAGATTCCCCGGCGACGTAGAACTTTTGTCGCAGAAGCTAGTCCAATTAGTGCAAGGCCTTTGATCCAGGGCAAGGACGGAAATAATATTCCTTCTTTTGCCGGTAGTGGTAGTGGTGCCAAGTTTTGAGATCGGGGGAGGGCGGCGGAGAAAAAAAATTGGGATGTCATGCAAAGTGAGATTTTGAACTACGAGTATCCACACCACAACCAAGAGATTTGTAAGGGCATGGAGTGGTTTTGATTTTCGATTTGTTTATTTGTCTAGACCCTTGAGAGTTGAGTCTTTCGGGGACCAATTGGCCGACTTTCGTTTAACTCGGTATTCAGTATTCATTCATTAACGATCATGTGTAATCATGAATCAAAGCATATCCGAATGCATACCACATTAGTTTCAAAAACATTGTGTATATAGCTTTGAAAGAAAGCGAATTTGGAGACAAAAGGGAACAACTACATCGGATTCGATCTGCATCAAGACAGATGTGGTTCTCGTTTCCCATCTGTGGCGGTGTTGCATTCGGATAACCTTAACGAAATACCGCCTCGAACGTTGCTACACGAGATGCTACAAAGCAAAGATCAGCTTCCCGATGCTACCGTGCCATGCAACTGCTTCTATACGTGGGGTCTCCAACAACTGGGGTGCATTTGTTTGCTTACCGCTGGCAAGGCGGAGCCCTCAATTTGCGGGCAATAATCCGGGAACCGCAGGTTCTAGAGCTGTGAAATGTGAGGCGCAACTTATGCCGTCGGCCGAAAGCATCCCATCAAAAACAACATCAGGCTCTCCCCTTGCGATCACGGCGAAAAGTATCCGCGTTGCGTGGGGAAGTGTCAGGGGATAATGCGGTTGTTCCCCTGCATCATCCATTGCTAGCTTGAGCTTCCCCCGCACGCCAGCAGGAAAAGGGCCGAGATGTCAGTTTTTCCTTTGAGAAAGGGCTTAATTGTTGGTTGGCCTAGCCTTGTCGGCACAAACGATGAGATGAGATCCCCCCGGACTGCGAGCGACAGGGGAGTGGCCAGGTCGAGGCGAACATGCCGAATGGGTCGACCATGACATGCTTGTTTTGCTGGCCTTCTCCGCAAACAGTGGCCCGCAGGCAGGCATGGATTGGAGGAGTTTCTGCAGACGTTGGGACCTTGTGATGGTCTGCAAATGTTGCCAGACGTGGAATGTCCGTCCGGCCGTGTGCCGATTCTGCCAGCAGGGGCTTCTGGGGTAATGGACGAATGATGAGATGATCATGCAAAACTATAAAAGGCTGTGAGAAGCCCTTCCAGTGGTTACAGAGGAGGGAACCGGCTCTTCCAGCAATCCAATTGAGGCATTGGGACCTGTTGACCCTCTGGAAAGATGCGATTCACGCAATTCTTCCTTGGCTTGGCTGCCGTTGCAGCTGGTAGTACTATACCAGCTGAAGGCGTCGAGGCCAGACACTCCTCAGGCTACTGGTATGAGAAAATCCAGCACAACGGCATCAGCCCTTTCATCACCAATGGCAAAAACTGGAAAGTCTTCCGTAACGTCAAGACGGACTTTGGCGCCAAGGGAGACGGTGTCACTGACGACTGGGCTGCCATCCAAGCTGCCTTTGACTATGCCAATGGCACAGCCAGTCGCAGCTCGGGTGCTTGGGGTACGACCGGTGCTCCGGCTGTTGTTTACATCCCAGCTGGCACGTATCGTCTGAGCAAGCCCCTTCAGTCGTACGTTGACACCGTTGTTATGGGTGATCCCACCAACAGACCGGTGCTTCAAGCCTCTCCCGAGTTTACCGATCCCTTCCTCTATCTGGGCTATGACCCCGGCTATGACTCGACCATCAACTTCTACATTGGACTCAAGAACGTTGTCTTGGACTCTACCAAGGTGCCCCTTGCTCACAACATTACTCTTCTCAACTGGGCCGTCAGCCAGGCTGTCCAGCTTACCAATGTCTTGTTCAACATGCCCAATGGAGGTGTTGCACACACCGGATTGTCGATGCCTCAGGGCGGCTCGCCTCTGATGATCAACGACGTTGTATTCTCAGGTGGATCTGTCGGCATTCGCATGAACGAGCAGCAGTACCACTTTAAGGGAATCACCTTCAAGAGTGAGTCAACTATCTCTTATTCGCATCAAGTGCATGGGCTTTACTAACAGATCGGCTTGTGTAGACCAGGACATCGGCTTGAAGCTTGACAAGCTCTTCGAGGGAACTGGCCAGAACCTGCACTTTGAGTCATGCAAGGTTGGCGTTGAGACAACAAACAACAACACCGGCTTCTTTGCTCTCATCGACTCGACGGCCAAGAATGTCGGCATTCTGTGGAACGCCGCTGCTTCCCCAACTGCCCAAGGATCAATGGTGCTGGAGAATGTCCAAGTTGACAAGACTGTCGGCTCTGTAAGTCATCTTTTGACACCATACAGTTTCAACCAAAATGAGACTAACGCCTTCTACTAGACCGTCACCGCTGGAGGAGTCAATGTTCTCAAGGGCTCTGTCAAGGCTGGCCAATCTTGGATCTGGGGCAACGTCTACGGGCCCTCGAACGGCCAGCGTGCCCAGGGCAAATTCTTCCCTGCATCTCGCCCTCTGGCACTTTTGGATATCACTGGATCCTACCACACCGTTACTCCCCCTACATTCCAGGAATATTCCGTGGACCAGGTGATCAACGTCAAGACCGTTCACGGGCTCCCAGTCGCCGGTGATGGTGTTACAGACGAGTAAGTTCTGATCAAAACCTGTTCAATTGGTTCACTTAAGCTGACGCAGTTCATTAGTACCAAGAACCTTCAGAAGATCATTAACCAGGCCGCCGGCAAGAAGGTTATTTACTTCCCTCATGGAACGTACCTTGTCAGTGACACCATTGTGGTCCCTCCTGGAAGCCGGTAAGTAGAAGACCTCTCGATGAGATATAATCAACATTAGCCATAGAAGAAAAGAAAAGAGGCTAACAAAACTTTAGATTCCACGGAGAGGTTTGGTCTGAGATTAGCGCCACGGGCAACAAGTTCAAGAATGCCAACAAGCCGGTTCCCATGGTCCAGGTCGGAAAGCCTGGCCAGCTCGGCGTTGCCCAATTCGTCGACATGCTCTTCACCGTTGCAGACATTCTTCCCGGCTGCGAGCTCGTCGAGGTGAACATGGCCGGCTTGAAGGCCGGAGACGTCGGCTTCTTCAACACTCACTTCCGTATCGGCGGAGCTCGAGGATCCAAGGTTCAGACCAACTGCGATGATCCCGCAACCTGCAAGGCGGCGCGCGTCTGTGCCCATCTCACGACTTTTTCGTCTTCATACTGGGAGAACAGCTGGTGCTGGAGCGCCGATCACGATCTTGACGATGACAACGGTGCTAACCCCTCGACTGCTGGTGGTTTCCTTGTTGAATCTATCAGGGGAACCTGGATGCTGGGCATTGGTAGTGAGCACAACTCGCTGTACCAGATCAACGTCTACAAGGCGCAGAACGTCTTCTTGGGCTTCCAGCAGAGCGAGACGCCGTACTGGCAAGGAAACAACTCTGGTCTTCTGACACCTCTGCCATGGACCGGCTCCCTGCTGGACAGCGACCCAGACTTTAGCTGGTGCGCTCCCGACGATGCTCAGTGCCGCATGGCTATTTTCCAGTACATCCACGACTCAAGCAACGTCAACGTTTACGGCGGTGGATACTGGGTCTTCTTCAACGGCATTAACCGTGATGGCTGCTCTGCCGAATGCCAGCAGAACGCCGTCATCTATGCCGACAACCAGAAGCTGTACAGCTATGGTGTTAGCACACACAACGTGCGAACCATGGTTCTCGAATCTGAGAGGGGCAAGGACGTGGCTGAGGTTGTTGATACAGCGAATGCGGGTGGCTGGCAGAGCCATGGTGGTGTCATGGCTGCTTATCTGGGACAGAGCGGCTATTAAATAATGTCGTCGTGTGTAGATATTACAGTGAAATGGTAATTGAATGAAGAAACGAATGTTTATGATTTACATGCTATCTTTGCCTATATCTATATGCTAGTTGCGAACATGCCCTTGTTTCTCGGTAAGCCACTGAAGGCCTTCTAAGAGATCCTGATACCATTTCTTACTCATGGCAAGGTCTGGGAATATCCAAAAGACATGAGGATATCCTGCATATGTATTCAGTTTTGTCGGAATACTAAACACGTCCTAGTTAGCAATCGTTTCTCCGTATACTCCACAGCGGTATCAATATGTCTTACCCAAGACGATCAAGCTTCTGTTGATAGATCAAGCCTTGGTCTCGCAGGGGGTCGTCACCACAGGCCATAACGAGCGTAGGAGGCAAATCCTTGATATTGCTCTTTTCATCAAATAGAAGCGGGTTCAAGAGCAGGCTATCACGATATTCGTCTGGCACCCCCATCAGAGCACGATATTGCTCGATTTGGGGATACGACAGGAAATCAGCATCGCGCCATTGTATATGCGAAGTTTTGTCGCCAACTTTGGGGTCAAAGGGGAAATTTTCTGTGAGGACGAGCCAAGGAGCGGCGAGGACTTGGCCTTTGATATACGGTTCTCCCAGCTATGATATGGTGTTAGCTACACTCATTATTTTGCAACAAGTTGAAAGTATTGCCACGACTTACCTCTCTTTCTCTATGAACAACGCTTGCCGCAAGAAAACCCCCGGCGCTGGTACCTGCCACGTATAGATCAAAATCCTGTGGCAATCCCAAATCCGCTGTATTGTTTATCACCCAAGTGCGAGCATCCCAGGCATCGTTAAACTGCGTAGGAGCCTTCCACTCAGGTATCACACGATAGCCGACGCTGATGACTGTAAATCCAGTGTCTCGGGCTAAAGAGATGCAAAAGGGATCTTCAGTTGAGATTGAGCCCGTCAGAAATCCACCGCCATGGTAATAGATCAAGACAGAGGGATGTCCCTTTTGCGTAGCAGAGCGAAAGACTCGAATTGGGATCTCGAGGCTGTCTGAAGTGGGAATTGTTAGAGTTTCCCATGTGACTTGATGGTCGCCGAGAGCCTTCATTGCTGCATCTCTGGCTGCATATCGTTGGGGGTTATGGGCACGACGGAATTCGGTTGATATAACGTCAAACTTGGGCAGAGGGTTCTTGGCTATGTATGAAGCCCATTCTTCTGAAGGACCGGCAAGATGGCTAAAGTCTGTCATGATGAGTGTTGGAAAATGAGGATGCTCTCTTAATTGGTACTATAAAGGCTGCAGATGTATTGATTGTTCACATCGCTATTCGGGAACTCGCTCCTATATATGAAGAAAGAATACATGCAGTTGCTCATACGTACTCGTAAACGACATGATGCTTGACATGTCCTCAGAGTGGGATTGTCGAGATCAGTAATAAGCGCTTACCGTAGCCCTGCCGCAACAAGATCCCGCTAGTTGTAGTTAGTTGAGGATAGGCTTCGGGCGGTGTCTCAACAAGCAGTTTACCAACGACATCTTGCACCGATTCTGCAAAAGATGGACAACTCTTGGGCTGTAACTAAGCCTAATTTTCCCGCGCGGACACCGAAAACTCCAGTGCGGATCGCGACTTTAGCGCGAGACTATACCGGCTCATAGCCATAAACTCCGATACCAAGCGAGCCTTGTGAGCTTTCGGTTCTTCAGAGACATTGCGACGATGATTAAGCCGCTGAGCAATACGCATGCCTGCATTGAGCATGGTAAAGAGCCTCTTTCGGTTGCATTGTACTACACATCCTTTGGAATCTTTTTTACATACACTCTCATCATCATTATTCAGCACGCCGACAACCACACATAAGCAACTCTTTTTTAATTCCGCAACCTGGCAACACTGGCCAGTCGCTTTCAATGGCCGACAACCCCGCAGACAAGCAAGTTGTGCTCGTTACCGGCGGCAACCAGGGCATCGGCTATGAAATTGTGAAGAAGCTGGTGGCGGAGCAACCCACCTATCATGTCCTTCTTGGTTGTCGAGCTCTCTCAAAAGGAGTAGAAGCCATATCAAACATTGAGAAGCTTGTCGGCTCAGTTTCTCCAATTGAAGTTGACATTACTTCAAACGACTCAATTGCGGCTTGTGTTGCGCAAATTGATCGCGAGTATGGGAAACTTGACGTTCTAATCAACAATGCTGGCATTGGAAGACATGCAGTAGAGAGATTACCCAGCCTTAGGGCCAAGATGGCCGCGTTGTTTGATGTGAATGTCTTTGGCACACTAGAGATGACAGACGCAGCTATTCCTCTGTTACAAAAGGCTGCGGATCAAGGCTCAGTCCCACGAATTGTGTTTATTACCTCGGAGATGGGCTCCTTTGGAAATACGCTCAACCCTTCGTGGAAATATTACCAGCACAACACGTCTATACCGTACAAGTCCAGCAAAGCGGCTGCAAACATGATTGGTGCATGCTATTCGACATTATTCGAGAAGAAAGGGTGGAAGATCAACTGCTGCTGTCCTGGACTTCGCAAAACGGCATTCAACAATCACTTGTCTGTTGCCATGGACGTGGAAGAGGGCGCTGTGAGGGCTGTAGCGTTGGCCACCCTCGGCAAAGATGGTCCTACAGGGACTTTTACAAACATTGATGGAACTGAGCCGTGGTGATGGAATAATATGTCATTGAGAGTCATCTATTCATACTAGCTAGCCTTAGAATCTGCATCGTACAGTATATCATGTCATTCTGATCCGTGCTGCCAATTCGTTATATCAATTCGTTCCGATCCGTAAATAAACAATGTTGTTCCAATCACACAGTAACAATTCGCTCCGATCCATATTAAAAGAATATTGCTTCAAACGTCTCAGTCCAAAGCGCGTAAGATATACAAGACAAAATTGAAGAAGGAAAACAAATCAGCCTAGTTCCAACCAGGCTAAATTGTATTTGGAGGAAGCCTCAGCCAGTCAAACGTGTCTAATAGCCCGAAATTAAAGTCATTCATATCTTCTGGTAAACTCGTGTCCCATGTCATGTCAAACTCCTGTTGAGTTACTGGCCTTGGAATCGTAGGATTCAGAGCTTGCTCCATCACTCGCTCAACCACCGTCTTGATGCTGTTACACAAATGGGCACCGGGGGCTCCAGGTCCGATCCATTCGAGGAAGCCGATGAGTAAACTGAGCTGCTTTATTATCATGGGTTTTGTGATTTTAGGGACGGTTGGCGGTTCAGTGGCGGAAGGCTGTTTCAAGAGCTCCATGCACAAGATACCTGCTGCAGGCGCGGCGTGTAGCATGACCAGCCACTCGTAGTCGCCTTGCAGGCCTTCGAGACGGTTTTGCTGCGTCCAGAAGGAGAGGGTAAGGGATATCATCTCGAGGCTGATTTCAAGCATTTGAGGGCTGTATAAGCTATCCCCTCTATACGAGAGTCGCTCAATAAAGAACAGATTGCTTAGATGCTCAAGTCGTGTCAACAGTCTGATGTAAAGGGTGGGAGCATCGACGGAGGGATTGCTAAAGTCATCGTTGTTAAATTGCAGTCCGGTTGGAAATCGGGCGAAGACGTCCATTTCTCGTTTCCGCAAAGAACTTTTAGTGTGTCAGTGGACAAGTTTTCTCTCAGTCTAGGTGTAATGGCACCAACTTACTCAAAGTCATGCTGGGTGCGAACATGAGGCGCCTGGAGCACAATCTCGAGGATTTCACTCCTTATCCCAGCAATTATGTAGGCCGCTCGCAGAAATGTAACTGGATGATTCTTTCCTTCCATGTTCCATCCGTCCTTGTCCAGCCGGTGAGGCCGAACCTTGAGATTGAGCAACGATTCATCACTCACATCGAGAGGCAACGGCGTCGAGCACAGCTTGCTACTGACTAACGGAGGCCGGCCTGTCAAAGTAGAAACCACCATATCAATGTTGAAGACGGAACAGAAGAGTCTTCGCTTGACTTGAACAGATACTGACTCCTCTGGTACCGAGTTGTTCGGTTGGGCTGTGTGGAGGCCAAGAAAGGTGGCCAAGGCGACGGCCTCTGCATGCTGCCGCCAGAATCCCGCACCTGGGTATGACTTGTTAGGCACGAGAAGACAGGGGATAGACTAAACACTGCTGGGACGAATACGAGATACGAAGACACTTACCTGTATCACCCGTGATGAGTGATTCGGTGAGACCATGCATGTGTAAGAGATACACCATCATTGTGTTGTTGCAGCTCGTCAAGCGGCAAAGATCAACGCTTCTTGAGGCACCATTCTTGTAAACTTGCATAAGGTTCTTCCGATTGTGATGTCCAAGCCACTTGCGCTGCTCAACAGTGCCATTCTCTATAAGGGAGGCAGATCCAAAACACCAAAACGTGAACAAGATGCCCAATCCTTCCCATCGGAAATTGGCGCCGGAGAAGGCCTCAAACCACTGATCTGGATCCGGAAAGTCTTCTTTAAGGGGCTTGGAGCTGTTCTGGAAAAGCAGCAATGCAAGCTGTGACATTGCTTCATTAGTTCTTTCGCCGTCGAGGAAGTGGCCCAGTGCTGTCCACAGAGATGCGTGAAGACGATCCAAAGCGAGACGGCACCAGGCATCGTTAGGATTCACATTCCGCCTCAGCAGAAACTGTGCTGCCTCTTTAGTTGGGATGGTCCGGAGAACCGTAAAGGCAAGCTCGAAAGCCGCCGCGTCTGGAGCCATCTTGGTCGACGTCACGTTGTTTTCGTTCTTACCAGCTAGGCCATCATGGGTTGGATTAGGACCAGCTACATAGTCGAGGTGCTTTTGAGTCTCGCGAAAGAATTCCGGGAAGCTCGATGCGCCAAGGTACCCGACGTTTTCATCCGGAGGCGAGGAGAGATCTTCCAGTGTCGACGGGCTTAATGTAGTTGGGTTTGGTCCCGTCGGCTCTCGAGGTTGCCGCTCATCGAGCATCTCTGCCGATTGGCTTCTACTACCACCTGAGGGCAAAGCCGGCGTTACGAGCTGCCCTTGGATAAGATATCGACAGCTCTGGGGTGTGCTCTTGCGGATACACCGCGAGCAAATGGGAAGCCGGTGGTCACACGCGACCTTGCGCCGACGGCAGGGCTCGCAGGCCTGTGGACGGCCATTGCGTCTCCGGGGGATTTCAGAGGGGATAGCGAAGTTGGGAGATGCACTGTTCATTGTGAATAGTGATATATGGGTCCGGCCACAGCCGCTGTTGCAGCTGTATCACCTCTTGAGTATGTGAAGACGGAGAGCCGAATGCCTAACGATGCGAGGAGTGTGCTGAAGATTTGCGGCTCTCGGCCTCGGCGTTCGGCTTGGATTCGGAGTTCGGCTCCATGGTTGGCATTTGTCTTTTAGCTTGACCAGGACGTGGCTGACATATCTGGTGGACTTTTGGAAGAGGCATGAGAGTCGTGAGATCGAGGACGTAACTATAGATGGCAAAATTGACGATGATGGCTGTGATTGTACTCTGTAATCGATGGTTGTATCTCTGGAGCTTCGATCCATATTAATGGGTGGATATGATATTCTCACGCCCTTCACTCCCTTCACTAGTGGGAGCACTGACACATCGTTACCACCCACACCCTTGTTTGATGAACTATACCCGAATGTCAATATGTACAGAGTTGGACTAACATCGAAGAGCGACCCAATTCTATTTCCTATGATATCTTGTCTAGCAAAGATAGAGATGGACGAGGCTGTGAGAGCAAGCATTGCTATTGTCAGGCACTTCCTCATGCTTACAAGTAGAGGCTGCCAGAGACACCTATATGCTCCACGTACCCTCGAGAGTGAGTTAAGACGAAAGAATAAAAGGATATATAACCTCGGGATTCTAGTGGTATAATAACAATTCTGATTAGCTGTACTTTATCCCCACGTTCTTTTTAAGGCCATGTAAGTGGATATCTGCAGCCATGTCCGGCCCATAGCGCCGTCCCGTGCTCCGGAGTCCGGGGCGCATAATGAGACCCGGAGCGCCGATATGGACGACATTAAGCCTTCTATTACCTCTTTCGAATATGAAAGGGAGACAAAAAGATTCATTGAGGGCAAATGACGTATCGATGGTTCTCTTCAAGACATAAGTATTAATACCAAATTTCTCTCCATATTCTACTCTACCATCTGACTTCATTTGCTTGTCTTTGTTACCAATATATCGGACTTTATTTCTACACACTCTCGTATCAGATTCATCTGGAACAATAACAATGGCTCATTCAGCACAGCCTTCTGACAAGGTCCTGGGCATGCCACCCTTCATGGCCGATTTCCTCATGGGAGGTGTCTCTGCCGCCGTCTCCAAGACCGCTGCCGCTCCCATCGAGCGAGTCAAGCTCCTCATCCAGAACCAAGACGAAATGATCAAAGCTGGCCGCCTGGACCGCAGATATAATGGCATAGGCGAATGCTTCAAGCGCACAATAGCCGACGAGGGTTTTGCTAGCTTGTGGCGCGGCAACACGGCGAATGTGATTCGGTATTTCCCCACGCAGGCTCTCAACTTTGCCTTTCGCGACAAGTTTAAGAAGATGTTTGGCTATAAGAAAGATCGCGACGGTTATGCCATGTGGATGGTGGGAAATTTGGCTTCCGGAGGCGCTGCCGGAGCGACTGGCCAGCTTTTTGTCTATTCTCTTGATTATACGCGGACTCGGTTGGCGAACGACGCAAAGAAGGGAGGACAGCGCCAATTTAATGGATTCATCGACGTATACCGAAAAACACTAGCATCGGATGGCATCGTCGGTCTTTACCGCGGCTTCTTTCCCTCTGTTTTTGGCGCTGTTGTTTATCGCGGCCTTTACTTTGGCATGTACGACTCTTTCAAGCCGCTTGTTCTCATTGGGGCCCTTGAAAACAATTTCTTGGCTTCATTTTGCCTGGGATACTTTGTCACCACGGCGGCGGGCATTGCTGCTTATCCGCTAGACACTATCCGCCGGCGCATGATGATGACTTCGGGAGAGGCAGTCAAATATAAGAGCTCGTTTGATGCAGCGAGGCAGATCATTGCGAAGAATGGAGTGCGGGCTCTCTTTAATGGCGCTGGAGCAAATATTCTTCGTGGTGTTGCTGGAGCTGGTGCCTTGTCAATCTATGATCAGCTTCAGGTTGTTCTATTTGGCAAGACGTTCAAGGGCGAATAAAGAGCTAGTATCGCTTTGTTTATTCGTTTACCAAATGGCTTTTTTATAGAATTTAACAATACCTTAGAAGAAGACAAATATGAGAAGCCTTTGTAGCCAGCAGAAGTACATATGATCAAGTAGTATAAAGATAATAAATTAAACTGAAATATAGAGATATTAAATGCTAGATAGGGTTGTGATACTGGAGTAGTGTGTTTGCCAAGACCTTCACCATGCAATTTACATAGCCAGTATTAAAGGCTCATAAGAAAACAAGTCGATCGATCAACTTCTCATCAGTCCGTCGTAGTTGGGAAGCGTCCACTTCACATTCTCCTTCAGGATCCAGTTTCCGACAACATTCAGTCTCAAGAAAGCAGCTATCCCCAAAAGCAAGTTGACGAGCGCAATAGTAAATGGCGACTCCGGCATCTTGTTCCAAAAGATGGTGTCGTCACCCACTCCGTGCGTTACCTGGTCGATGAACGGCCGGAACTTGTCATCATAACTCTTGAACGCCACGTCAAGTCCATCAGTAGGCTTGCCTCCCTCCTTTGCCTTTCCGCAGTGACGGCTAATTTCTCCAGCGAGGACGTAAGCTCCTACGAGACCGGAAGTTGTTCCCATGCCGGTGAGTGGCGAAGGACAGTATGCGGCATCACCACAAAGGGCGACATTGCCGTTGAACCAAGAATCGAGCTTCACAAGACCCAGGCGCTCGCAATAGAAGTTCTCCGAGTCAAACATGTCTCGAATGATGTCTTTTGACTGCCATCCGGCGTCGGTGAAAATCTCCGCTAGCGCCTTCTTCTGTTCTTCAATACCGTCACGGTGGGCCTTCTTCATTCGAACAGAGGTCGTGTTGCAAGGGAGGTATATCTGGATCTCCTCTGGATTGTGCCTTCGTGTCATGATGGCTCGCCTTTTAGTCGCCAGGTAGAACGTTGAGTTGTATTCTTCTCCCTCTTGAATAGGACGAGGAATCGTAAAGTATGCCGTATATGCACCCTTCACTGGGCGTAATGCGTCTTGGACACCAGGGCCCAGCATGAGCTTGCGAGTGTTTGAGCCCATGCCGTCAGCACCAACCAAGACGTCAAATTGTTCTGTGTTGCCATCGGTGAAATGAACTTCAACGCCATCGTTCTTTTGCTTGAAGCTGTCAATGGAGATTCCAAATAGGAAAGTGACCTTGTCTTTTATCACGTCGTACATAATACGACACAGGTCACCTCTCATGATCTCATATTCAGTAGTGAAGCTCTGCACCCCCTTGCCTGAATTGTTCACTCCGAAGTAGGCTCGCTGTCTGTTGGAGCTATCGACGACAGCGAATCCTTGTTCTGGCACGGCCTTGGCACGAAAAGCTTGGTCGAGTCCCATCAACTTCAAGACTTCGACTCCAGGACCTCGGAGATCGACTTGAAGACCAGTCGTTCGAAGCTCAGGATAACGTTCAACGACAGTGACGTTGTGGCCCAACTTGGAGAGCCAGTAGGCGAGGGCATTTCCGGTGATGCCAGCACCGCTGATTAACACTTTCATTTGTGCCATTGGTGTTGATAGGTTGATGGTGATGCTAGAGTTCTGTAGAATTGGTATCGATGTTCTTGTTGGGTTCTTGAAGTGTATGAGTTGTGGTGATGAGATTGAAGTTGAGAGGAGATGATGCTAACAAACTTCTTAAGTTTAGATGAGGGCGATATGTAAGGGATATATATATATCTTACTCGTATACGTCGAACTGCTGGTCTCGGTATATTGAAGCCGTAAATCTCTGCCGCGCGATATATCCGCCCGCTACCGTTTCGGCCGAGGGGGCGATCACAGTGTAAATGGGGCATCGCATAATAGTTCAATTAATGGCCCCTTTAAACATTTTCTATACAATAGCTTGTGATTCCGCCACTCATTCGAGTGGGTTAAGTTGTGCATGAAACGTGTTACATCTGGTCTCTCAAAATAGTAATTATAACCGCTGCGTTATATCTGCGTAACCATCGTGACATCACGCGACCATTGGTCTTGTACAAAGAGGAGAGAAGTTGTACAATTTTCAGTTGCAAATATACATCATTGGCATGTTACAAGCATGCCAAGTCGATCCTAATAAGTCCTTGACTTTCTGGAGACTTCAGGAGTTCAAGAAAAACCTGTTTCCGCCAAGAAGAAGTCCATGTCAAAATCCAATCCATATGTGTAGTCATCCCTTTCACCAATGATAGATTCGACATCCGGCGTAGGTATTGACAGAGAAGTGGTACCCAGACGATTCTGCAACAGTTCCAGACACAACGAAATGCTATCCCTCGCACCCTTCGCAACACGCCCTTCGCCAGATATGCCTTCTTCCGTGGATTCCGCTTGAGCCGTGATCATGCATAAGAACATGTGGCTCTTGACATTTGTTTCTCCTTGCCGGATCCGCTCTAACGATTGGGAGGTCATTTCTGCTATAGCCTTCTTGAGCGGATTTATGTAATGTGAGTTGCGGTGTAATGCTCCGTCGAGATACTGGGTTTCGACTTGGGCGAGAAGCTCGAGACTAATTATGCTTGTGGCATATCGGATACCCTCTTTGAACAATCCTCCTCCAATCGCCATAAGATTGAAGAATCCTTCATCTGGCTCAGGAGATGCTATGGTCATGGCGGTGTCTATGCTAACCTTGAGTGAATAATGGAATAACGGGTTCACCCGCGCTTTATTAGCAAAGGGACAATGGAGCGGAATCAAGAAACGGCGTAAAAGGTAGTCGAGTAAATTCTGATGAAAGGGGGTGACGCCAGATGCTTTGTTTTCTCTTGCAAAGGTATTCCACTGACGACAAGTTTGGAGAATATCCGCGCTCAAGTCAAGCACATCTAGATAAGACAGCTCGGAGTTTAGGCCATTCAGGAGACTGAGTATTCGAAGGCGCGTTGGCAGCGAGTCCAGGAGGATGATCTGCATAGATGTCCCGGTAAAGGTTTCCTTGGGGTGAGGCTTCAGTTCAGTGGCTGATTCTCCTATCTCGTTATCATTACTATTAGCCGGCGGCTCAGTATCAAATTCATCGAAAGAGATCCTTGAAGGCAATGCCGAATCGAGAGACGATTGGACCACTAGTTCCAGGATTGTGGCCCATAAGCGCCTACGCAGCTGCGCCTGCAATACGGACATAGGAGGGAGATGTTTGGGGTCCCGATGCAAACCAATCTGCATCGCCCGGTGGATGAGCGACCCTGACGAAACCCAAATGAACTCCCCTCCGATGGAAAAGACTTGCCGAGCAAGCATCACCAAACAATGTATCTGCAGCCCGGAGATGTTGAGACGGTCCTTTTCCAGTGGCCCAGAAAGCCAAGTTTCAGCTGCGTATATCCATTGATGCACCATTTGGCGAAGTCCGGAATCGGATTCCACATGCGGAGCCAAACTGGACCCTATGGCAATCACGAGAAGCACCTGGAGGCGTAGTATGCCTGAAGCAGTCTCGGGGCTACTCCAAAATCTCTCGTATACTCTCCAAAAGGTGGGCTCGTGTAAAATCCGATGTGTTGACTCAAATGATTGGAAATACAAGGCTGCCATCTTGTCTGCCACTTGACGGGAAGGGGGCGTCAGATCAAAATTCAGCGATGAAAGGCATCTACTAGGCCGTCCAATCTTGAGGGTTCTAGCTACGCTTTTGCACTTCTGGAGCAAGCCGCTGGTCTCGACGATCAGAGCTCTGGTTTCAGCGCTCTTAAACGAGTTGATGTCTCCAAAACCGCAGATTGCTCCGTAGCAGGAGATGATGGGTTCAAACTACACAGCAACATGTGAGCATCCCGAAAATGTACAATGTGCAAGCTGAAGCTGTAGACTGTACCTCTTTAGCTATGCCAACCCAGTGGCTCCATCTCATAATTCTTGTTTTATTCAAGATGATTTGGGCGTCCGGCATACCCGACTCACCAGCGAGGACATCTCTGCCGGCTTGGGATATATCGTGTACGGGAACATGTACAAGGGACCGCTCAAGTCTCCGTACCCGCTCCCTGAGATGATGGAGCTCGGGATCCACGAACCGGGGGCGAGTCGGATTTTGGATCTCATTTGCACCTGGTGTATTCGACAAGTCATTTGGCCCGAGCGTCGATGCAGCAGCATTGAGTGTCTCGTTTTCTCGGCCGCCATGATCTGATGCCGTCCTATTACTCGTACTCGTAGTGACGTTACAAGTAGTACTCATAGTATGCCTGATTGGGTCGACATGTGACAAAGGCGAGGCTGGTTGGACAGCTGGAGGGCTTGGCACCGAGGAGCTGGATATTCGGCGAGTTTGCCGATGCCTGGCTCCGGGCTTCTCCTGATGGATCCTGTAGTTGCACTGTGTCTCGGTCGAGACGCAGCGGCCGCAAGGGTTACTTCGGTCACACTTGAGCTTGCGCCGCCGACATTCAAGACATGAGAGCGCGGGTCTCCGGCGGCGGTAAGGTTCGTGTTGCTGTTGGTTCATGGCTTGGGAGTTGTCTCGGCGGTATCGCAAAAAGCAAATATTCGGTGGTGGGCTGGAGTCACATCAAGGGATACAGCACTTGGATGGAGCAATGCAAGGGACATTGAGACATGGCGATGTAAGGGGGGAGGGAGTATTGAGATTTGAAAAAGCGAGGCTCGGCCAACTCGGACATGGGTGCGTGAATATGCCGAGGACAGCCACAAGCTCTCGGCCGACAGATTTTAATGATGTTTCTTAGCGCCGCCCAGTGCCGACTGCGATCTAAAGTGTCAATTTTACTAGGGGAATAATTTCCGTGTTTCCTTTGCACCATGTCTTGTGAGAGGTCGGGTGGAATATTCGTGCTCGTAGCTGCTTGTCGTGTGCTCATACTCGTACAGTACTTGTCATGTGCAGATCATCATTTGCCGTGTCTAAGTATCATGGAGGTGTGCAGAACTCCAAATATTGGCACCGTCCTCACCTCCTCAAAGCCCGTCTTGTCGTACAGCGTCTTCCCGGCAGGCGTCGCCAGCAAATAGCAATCCTTTCCTTCGCTCGCCGCCCGGCTGATGCCCCAGTCCAAAAGGATCTTCCCGATCCCCTTCCGCTGCTGCTGCGGGTCCACCCCGAGGTAATCAAGATCTTGTGAGCCGGGAAAAGCTCCTGTTAGCTACCCGTTTTGGGCAATTTCGGATAAGGGACACGGAGAATTTCCCCAGGGGGAGGGCAGAAAAAACTTACGCCAGACGTCCTTGATGCCTCTTTCTCCGAACATCTCCTGGTGGTCGGCTGAAACGATAGCGCGGAGCTCTGCATACGCCTCCTGGTCGAACGAGGGTGGCGGCAGTTGTTGAGCGGCAGACCGGGGTTGATTGGCCGCCTGCGATTGTCCGTATACATCCCACAGAGCAAAGCCCACCACCTGGTCGTTTAGAGAGTCGTCGACAGCCACGACTATGATGGCGTCTGTGGAACTCAGGCTTGCCGTCTTTTTGGCATATCGCCAGGAATAGGCTTCGCCCTCTCCAGCGAGCCGAGCAGGAAATAGCCGGGCTGCAATGGCATCTGTTTCCGGGTGAAAGGCCGCCGAAGCTATACGAGCAATGGCGGGGATGTCGTCTTCCGTAGACTCACGCACGCGTATCGTCATGTTGATGAGACCGTTAGGGACCGTAATGAGTAGCAAAAGGAGCAAAGTATCGAATACAATCCACCTACAAGATCAAGATACAGGCACGAGTATACATATCGTTCTGACTCTAGCGAGGGGGTGGTGGATGTGCCGACGCTAAGCTCGCCCAATATGTCAAATGTCAACCAAAGGGCGGAGAAGGTGGATTTCTTTGTCATCACTCGCAGTCATGGAGATTCCGACGAATGTGAAGTTGTTGATCATGGAGATGAATAGAATTTTGGTGTTTTGAGTATTACATGCTGTTTAAATTGTCATTGGTCAAGCGCTGATGATCTTTCCCTCAAAGTTATTTTGACTGGTGTTGTAAGCCATGGACGTTAGACAACAAATCATGGTCTCTAGGTAGAGGTAATGTTCAGGATATCGATAGTATGAGATCCAATTAATTCCCGAGAGTTGTAAGATGGGAATCTTTCTCGGCTCTATTGCAAAGTAAATCCTGGATGCCAAGTATTTTCCCCCGGTTTATTGGAGGTCTAGGGTATGAGGAATCACACCGCAGCGTGATGAAGCTTTAAAAATCCCATCAACATGAGTAAACTCCTAACACAACGCCTTACTAAGCGGGAAAATGACCTGGACTAAGCGGTCGCCACGGCTCTAGCACGGCACCATCTAAATTTGAGATCCATTCACTCAAAACTTTTACGTAGATCAGATATCCATTCAGTGTCTCTTCGCAACAAAGGGGCATGTGGACGAACAAATATGGCGGCTTCTGTATCGTGGTCATGTAATCTAGGTTTATGCAAGGGTCAAAATGAACAAGCTATATGATCACATTCGTGTTTTCCAGAAGGTACCAAGACTTTAGTTAAAGTTGGGCTATAAAACTTCGTCAATGTGGGAGCACTCATTGAAACCAATGCAGGGCCAAGTTTACGGTGCTTACAGGCGGATACCGAAAGATTCCTGTCAGGCCGATTAGCGTCGAAATGATTCATTACAGCTCTCTCCCATTGGCCAAGAAATTCCTTGCGGAAACGCGAGATGTCCGCCCTCACGCCATATCTTGTTCATAAGCTGAGCTTTCGTTACCTTGAGTATCTATATCCGATACAAGTCGGATATACAAGACAAAAGGATTTTCTCAATTCTTTCTCAATTCCTCTCGTACCGTCATCTATCTCATGATTTTTATCTTTAGAAAGAGGTAGAATCTTGATGGAACCGAATTGACCAGCAGAAAACCAGATGGCATTGACACCAAGTCGGAGTCCACCATAGACTGCAGAATCCCGTACACCACGACAACCCTGATATGGATCATTTACCAAATTCAGTTAGCAACCCGGAATTTAGCTTCCATTGATCATTCAGGCACTCGTGCTTTAGGAAAATCTCTTTACACGATATACCAGCATCCGGTCGGGTCGGATCTAGAGTTCTGGGAGGACTGTGGACACCTGAGATGACTGGCGGTTCTCAAGAGACTGCAGCGGATGAGCCAACCTGTCTTCTAACATCACCTGAAGAGCTAATTCACAGAAGTTCAATTTCCCTTGAGAGGCTCAAGGACTCGTCACTTCAAGATGCAAAAGAATGCCTGCCTCTCATGCCGTACTTCCAAGCTTCGTTGCTCGTTGGAGACGTTCGCCGAGCATAACAAGTGTAAGCGCTGCTTCATCACCAACAACGAGTGCGTTTTCAAGACTGTTGCGCCAAGACAGAGGAGGAAGCGCACCGATACGCGCGTCACAGCTTTAGAACAACGCCTCGCGGAGCTGCAGGCCTCAATAGACTCGCAAAAGTTGAGACAGTACGACAATGGCATAGTGCGCACCACAACCAGCAGGAGTGTTCTCCAGGCACCGCCGCCAATATCTCAAGTTGTTAATGCTAGTGGGACTGCAGCGCTAGTTGAAGACAGAAAGTGGCTATCTCAAGAGCAAGAGGACAAACTGGTGAATAATTGTCACTTGCAGTCGTCGCTGGAGACGGTGCTTGCCTCGAATCTACTGTCAACAGGCAAAGCCATAGCTCTACTCAACGACTTCGTCAACAACGTCCTCACTCAGTATCCAATCGTGGCATTTTCTAGTCACGAAACTTTTGGCTGGCTGAGGAGACGGCAGTCTACTTTACTCCTCGCAGTCATCACTGCAGCATGCAGAGCATCTGATCCAGTCCTCTTTCGAAAGCTTCATCTCCAATTACGAGGTGACCTATCAGAGCAGGTCATGGTCCGTGGGCACAAGTCTGTTGAGCTGGTCCAAGCCATTCTGGTAATGGTGGAGTGGTACGTCACACCCGACGACATGGTGCAATTGAACTTTTACACATGGATCCAGGTTGCAGGCCTGATGGTGCGTGAATTGGGCCTCTGGCCGTGGAGCGAGGAGATTTCACCCGTGGAGCATACCACCGCTGAGTGGCGCACATCATTTGCTGCCTATCTGACCATGTCGATGTAAGCGACCTGTTGCATCCCTTTATTTTCCTTCTCCTTTGAGATGTGTATTCGCCTCAACGGAGACATTATGGAAAGATTGCTGACCCGACGGATAGTGCCGCTGTTAGCCTCCGTCGACCCATGTCAATGGTTTGGACTGAAAGTATGCGGAAGGGTTTGGATGCTTTTGACAAGAACAGTGTGGACGACAATGACAAACGATTGGTTGCGTGGGTGCGGCTGCAGATGATAGCAGAGGGCGTCGAAGCATTGAGAATCAGGGTATCATTGGCACAGCCTGGAGCGGATGCTGCAAGTCCTGTCGATCAACATACTATCTCGTCACTGGAGAGCCGCTTTGCAAGATGGAGAGATGCTGCTCAACCTGTACTGAATGGTAAGAGGCTTGGGCTCCCTGCCTGGAGTGGCTTGTTTCTTTTAGCTAACAAGTACACACATGACAGGCTCACTCCGGATGCATTTCTTTTACTGCCGCGTCAAGTTTTACGAGCTAGCCGTCACATGCAGTCCAACACGGTCAACAACACACACAGGGACGCAACCACCGGCCTTGGCAGCTGTTAGGGATATGGCCTACATCCGAGCCATCATGTCTCTCATACAGTCTAGTCATTCAGCTCTGGATACCCTGGTACTTTTCGACATTGCAACGTATCGCCGCTGTCCCACCGTCACCAGCATCCGGGCACTTTATGCACTGCAGGAGATTATCACAGTATGGAAGTCGGTATATCATCAACGGGGGTATCTATCCGAGTTTGTGAACGAGGAGGTGCTGGCACTCTCGTTCTACGCCAGGCAGACGGAAGAGTTCTTTAAGCAGGCAACAGGGACAGAGGGATTCGGCATTCCAAAAATGGCACTCAACGCGCTGGCCAATGTCTTGCTGTCTCTCGGAGATATGAAGAGTCACAAAAGACAGCACCGGGTGCAGCAGCCGGAACCTGTTGGCCAAGAAAAGCAGCAGGGACCAGGCAGAGCGCCACGTCGGATGGCCAATGACCTGGACGTAATCTTAATTATTGACCTGGGCAACATCCAGGCGCCATCTGCGGAGCAGGTCCAGGTCCAGGGTCAGGGCCAAGAACGGGAGCAAGACCGGGACTGGGATGATGTGCGATCGGATACAACACTAGAGTGGCCGCCTACGTCTACTGCCAATGACGGGTTCAGCGTTACGCTGGGAGATGTGCTTTTGGCACCAGAATTAGAAGCCATGACGGCTCCAGATTCGGTAATTGACCCGGGCTGGTTATTGTCAGAGTGACGGTGAGTGTGTCGATCTGGTTGATCCATGCAACTGCTGTACATGCGAGATGGGAATATGCACGCAGTATGCAGTGATGTTCTGATGAGGAATGGTTACGAGCACGGAGTACAGTAATGAGACAGATTTTGTTAGCCGACGAATCAGACCCTGTCCATCATTTCGTTTCCATTTTCCTGTCTTTTTTTAACGGCGACGATAGTGGTGTTGAAGAGTTAGTTCCCCGGTCACAAAGTCAAACCCGGCAAACAGACTAATGCAGCGCAGACAAGGATGCTGCTCTTTGAAGTGAGGCTGGAAAAAAAGGAAGGCAAGGGAAGATGTCACGACGGAGGTTCGTTATTGGCCAGCCTAGGTTCTTGTTGTTTGATTTGGTGCTCTTGTTTCAAATGATTGACGCTCTTCTCACCGGCTTTGCACGACACCCCGGATGAGAAAAAAAAAAAAAAAAAAAGACAGCCACAACTGCCGGTTTGTCTGTGTCACCAGCACCGCAGATTAAAGTGAAGCGGTCATGGCGTATGGCCCGTGCTGTACATGTACTTGGAGTCTTTTTTGGATGCAGGAGAATGCGGTAGAGGAGGTTATAGTAATCCCCTGACCAGCCAACTGCATTAAAAAAGGAGTATTCGTGATGCTGATGATGTAGTGTTGGAATACACGTATCGGGAGCGCAGCAGATGAGAGGCTCTTATAGAGTACATGTACGTGTTAATGTGCATATGCTAGATCCCCTTTGTAGGTAACTGGTACACAGAATAGCAGGTGCCGCGCTACGGGATGCCGCGGTTCACGATACCACAACGGCAAGCATCGCCAATCTCAATCTAACCGTTGCGACCCTCCCGCCGGGTACGAGATTTTAGCGTGGGCGGCATGGCGGGCATGGCCAACAATGCAAAGAAACAAACAAACCGATGGTGCCGGAGTGGCTGCGGCTGAGGGCAGGGGTGGCATTTCCACTGTATACAAGGACAAGGGTCGGGATCTGGCTTCAGGCTTTTGTTTCTTTGTCTGGACGGACGGGAGGACCTAGGCTGGGACTGAGACAGAGGGTACTCGTACAACTACGTACTAATGTAGCTAGAGGTTCTGGTCGGGTGTGTCTTGGACGCCTTTTCTGGACGCCTTGAGATGTGCTTGAGTGCTAAACGGTTCATTCATTCATCCCCTTTCTCTCGTTTGGGGGTTTTCAGCTAAGCTAGTAGTAGCATCTCGTGCATTAGTATACGTGAAACGCTGAGAGAGAGAGAGCTCAAAACATTCTAGGCTGTCAGTATCCAGATACACTAATGTGCTTTATCCTCATCTGGTCTGAACTGCATGCAACAGGATTGCCTCGGCGGATCTCAGCTCATGACTCGAGGCTCTTCCCCTCTAGCGACGGACAGATCCCGAACCATCTCCACGACGCCCAATCTTGCGTGTGTTAAGACTGAGATGCTCTCACACTCATTGTCAGGTATTCCCGGTTCTCGGGTCTCGTACACAGTGTTTCTTTTACCCTGCGCACATGCGCTAAAATCCATCTACGCATCCACGCCCCACCGACATGGGGTACCTAACGGTCACTAAGCCATCTTCAGACCTGCCTGAGACTTCCGCAGCCAATCACAGCTCTTTTAACTCCACTGCGAAATCGCCGCTAATGCACCACGTGATTGCGCCATTCCCTTTCGGACAGCTCCCGCCGTGCCTGCTCAAGCTTGGTCTTGCTCAGTGCTCTCAGCTCCACTGAGGGCCGCTGTCTCTCCTCTACCGTTTCGAGATGGACAGCAGCTCGGCCTTCTGCACCGTTGGATCGTCGCCTTGGCAGCTGGGAGCACCAAAAAGTGCCTTTTTCCATCGTCATTTTCTCTGCTTTTCTCCCTTTCTTTATCCTCTTCTTTATCCTCTTCTTTATCCTCATATCTCCCCCTATTTTTTTTCTCTCTCTTGACTGTTTCGATACCGGATTTACGTATATATAACCTTCGCTACCATCTCTTCTCCTTGATTTCCCACAACCACACGAAAAAGACAGTTGGAGAGAGGGTTTCAACGAGCCAAAAAAAAGGGGAGGATTACGAACATGGACCAGTCTGTCACTCCCCAGCGGTTCAAATATTCGTGCACCGAATGCCAAAGAAGGAAACAAAAAGTACGCCTCGAATCAAGACGCCCAGCAGTTCTGGATACCTTATATTGACCTCTTCTGCCGTCCAGTGCAATAAAATCTTCCCTTGTGTACACTGCAAGTCGCGCGGAGTCCAACGCAATTGCATCTTCAAAGAAAAGCCGGCGAAACCAGCTAATCCACCACCACAAGTGAGCGGTGCTACTACCAGCAAGACAGCCGCTGGAGTCGGAGCTTCCAAGAAACGGTATCGCGGCAGCAGCGAAGACTCCAACTCCGAAAGTGACTCTGACGCAGATAATGGCAACGGAGAACTTGATTCCGCTGGACAGAATGGCGTCGCGGTAGACTCGGGTCACCCAGGTCCCCTGGTACCTGAGCAGTCTGGTGGTCCACTTACGCAGCTTTCCCCCAATACACAGGTAAGGCCCCTTGTTGAACATCAGATTGACTAGTGGAGGAAAATTCATATTTATGCGTAAATTCTCCTTTCCAGACGAGACAACCCCGACCTCGACGCAACAAGCAGTATTCCATTTCGGCTGCAGCCTGCCACGAACTTCGCACTGCTCTCGCCATCATTCCAGAAGACCGGAATCACCTGGGTAAGTCTGCTGTCAGGGCGACCAATTTCCTCTTTCCATCCCGGACTTATGTTACAACGTTCTCTTTCGACTGACCAGACGCTGCGATTGCCCATTCATAGATACTCTCATACTGAGCTTTTTCCAAAACGTAAACCCGCACTATGGCATGATTCACAAAACCGATTTTAGCAGGGAGTACAATCGTTGGTGGAAAAAAAGGTCCAGAAATAAACCGCTGCCAATTCCATGGACATGTCTGTTACTGATGATGTGCGCGTGCGCCTGTCAGCATTTACCTGTCGACATACAGAAGAAACTCGCGAAAATGCTCGGTCCTAGTTGCCAGGAGTGTACCGAGTCTTTTCACTATACGGCGCGCTATCTCTACAGCGCCATGCCTCCCGGTCATTACCATAAGAACAATGTCTTGTGGCTCTTGCATTCGACGTATTGGTACAAAGCCGAGGCCATGTTTGTTGAGACCTGTCATATTTTCTATACAGCCGTTCGTGAAGCCCAGGAACTCGGTATGTTGTTTCCGTAGCTCAAGTCCTCCATAGTGCTAATAGCCACTGACCTTGTCTGTATTCTCGACTCTTAACAGGATTCGATACCGAACGAGATGCAAATGACGTACCCAACTTTGAGCTCGAAATACGGCGGAGAGCTTGGTGCGTAATCGACTCGTGGGACTGGTGAGTTTTCTGCAGACCTTTCTCTTGCTTTGGATGCGTAACACGTGCAATTGAGACGTTGTAACTGACGTATTTTCCAGGCAAATAGCTTCCGGATTGTCTCGAGATACAATGGTCGATCACAGCACGTGTAATGCGAAACGCCCATCATTGACATTGGAACCGGACGGAGAATTCTCTCCTTTGATGCATATGAATATGCAGTCAGATCTAATCCACAAATTAGCCGGCCGCTTCCCTTGCCCGGCCCAAATCAAGACACGCAGCGACGTCATGGAATATAAAGGCATGATTGACGAGTGGATGCAAAATTTCCCACCAATCTTTGCATTGACAAACCCGGACACGTCAAACGACAAGAAACAAGCCTGGATCGAGTATCACCGCCACTACAACTACACCATGGGATATATGATGGTCCTGAATCCATTTCGGCCGCATATGGCGCTGCCATATACCGACAAGTCTTCTGCAGAGGAGCTAGAGCTTCGTAGGATTGCGGTTGATCTGACCCTGCTGCTAGTTCAAGTCCTAGACAACTGGCTAAAGTTTCTCACCTTTCGGGACGGGCGATTTCATTTCATCATCTTTTCTCTTGTTGACGCCGCGACTGTGATGAGCAACATGGTACTCAACGACGAAGCCCAGACGCTTCCTCGCCGAGACGATGTTTACCGCGCTATCAAGACTACTCTAGTCCTTCAGAGGAAGCTCTACTTCCTGTCAGCCTCTGCCAAGCTAGGGTTCAGAATTGTTCAGAGAATCGTTAGGCACCTATTTCGCTCGACACCGACAGAATACTTGGACTCATTGGAGAATGGTAGTCATGATGACACAAATAACGATGACACGCAGCTGGTTCTATCAGCTGCACCAGATCAAGCTTCCAGTGGTGCTCTGATGAATGTTCAAAACATTGACCCTGAAGTTCCTGTGAGCCCTAAATTGTGGTGGGATCTACCGATCACTGAGGTCCCTGCCCCGGTGTCCGATGCTAGAACTGGATCACAACTTGCTACTTATGCTGATTATGAAACACCCAGTTATAATCATGCTGCGACCGTGGGGCCTGACGGAAATATGGACAACATAAGTCCACACATGATCTCTAAAGACCAGGCAAATACGTCTTCCCAAGATACTTTAGCTATACCCGCGACATTTGGCTCTACTGATGCCACGGCATCTACTACTGATACTGAACCTGCGTCTGTGGAATACCCATCATCAACATCTCTACCCTCAGTGTCATCTGCATCTCCAAGCTATGTTACGGCCTTGACCCCTGAAAGTACTGCAGATACAGCCACTCATGTTGAATCTACGTCATCTGGGCACGCCCCCGTTTCACCGTCAGTCTATGTTTCCGCCGCATCTCCAAATGTTGTTACGGCCCCGTCTTTAGGGCCCATCACATCTGCGTCTCCGAACTATATTGCAACGACGCCCGTTTACTTTGGGCCTGTCTCAACTGGTCAAGTCTCCGATGCGCCGCTGAGCATTATTTCCGATGTTTCTATGCCCTTGGACAATACTGTTGATGGGTCTTTGCCGTGGAGCAATATTGTTAATGGGTCTTTGCCGTTGAACAACATGGCTGGTGCGCCTTTGAACGGCGCCCTAGATTATTCTGCATTCTATGCTGCAGGCGCATCTCCGACTTATAATGCTGCCATGCCAACTTATATTGACCCTGCATTCCTCTCGACACTTAGCCCATCTAGAGCTTCTGAGTACATGCTGGCTGCCTCTATGCCTAATGTCGAGCCTATTGCCGAACTAACACCTACATCTATTTCTCCAATCTTTCCGGACACTACCACTCACGACACTTTCACGCCGCATCTTCCTTGGCCAGATTATAATGGTGCAGGACTGTATACCACACATAAGTCTCATGAACCTTCTGTGGAACATGACATTACCGCGACATTCAATGCGCCCTCGACTTATGCTACTCCCGTTCCATACAGCTCTCCGGAAGGCCATGCAAGCACTGAACACAGTTTGAATCCTCCAACAGGATACGACACGCCTTCCTCTGTTTTCTTTACGACCACTAATACCACTTCTGATATTTACACGTCACCTTCGGAGGGCTATGCTTCTCCGGAGAGTCATGGTGCGCCAGGGGATCATACCAGTTCAACATCCGCGGGAACAGCTTTACTTTACTCAGATGAGGATTATAATGCCCATACGGTTTCCACGGTGTATGAGACTCCGGAGTCTTATCACACTGCGCCATCTTATGCTACGCCTAAGAATAATTCTAGATCTCCTGATGTCCAGCCGCCCGTTTGAACTTGTACATATTGACGGGACACATGAGCATGCATTATGGATTGGCTGATCCTGACGCGGGCTCCATCGGCGTTATGGCATGGTGTATATCATTGCGTACATCTCATTTTGTTTTTTCTTGCATTTTCTCGGCGCCATCTTGAGTTTGACTGATCAAGGTCTGGATATGTACATTTCTTTTGTAATAGTGAGCTCGGCTGGGCCTGGGAGGAGATTGGATGCCTTTTGTACACTACCTTAATAACCCAGATGATTTGACTGCATACACACATACCTTACCCAGCAATAGCATATATAGAATGTCAATGACATACACATGTCCTCCACTGAGTCTTGTGATTTTTATACGTATACATGTACTTTACCCACTTCCACTCTGTCCTGTGTAATTGAAACAAACGCCGTTAGCCTTAATCTCATTGCGTCAAACCGGAGCATCTTTCCCTTTGCGTATCGTGTTAAGGAGCAAGGGCAAAAGTCCCCGTTCCATTGAGACAGCGAAAGTGGCCTGTTTGCCTCTCTGCCCCACCAAATCCATGGATCTTTTGTGATCTTCATGGTTAATCCTCGGAGTTGACCTTCCAACCCGGCCCGGACTGAAATTTTCGGGACATTCTTGTGTGAGCTGCTGTTTGCATTGCATAGCCGTGCGCAGCCGCCGTCTGCAGATGTCCAGTGACAATTGAGCTATTGAGCTTATCAAGGTGAGGTTGGGTGTCAATAAGAAGCAAAAGCACGGACAGAAACGCAAAAACCACCACCAGAGTGCATAGCGTCCATCATTCCCATTCCAAGTTCCGGTACGCATTGAACTCACCACTGCTGAAACAACCACCCTAAGTACATAACCTACAGCAACAGCATGGGGTGGCTGCAGCCTCTCCGGGCCGCCCAAAGGTCCCCCCGCCACTCATTGATGCTGCGGCCGACCCCGCCATTCAAGCTGGAGGGGCTCTCAAGGTCCAGGTCCAGGAGCTCCTCGGGCTGGTGTGTCGCCTGTCGTGCTTCTACTTCTGCTTCTGCTTCGTCTCCCTCCTCTTCTGCTTTTTATACACCGTCACCGCCTTCTCTTCGCAAAAGGCCACTCTCTTCTTCTCTTTCATTCTCCAACTCTTCTTCATTCTCCTCACTTTCTTCTTCTCCTCATTCCCCCGTTTCTTCTTCCCTCTGCTTCTCTTCCTTCTCACCGTCGTCGTCGTCGTCGTCGTTCCCGCGCCTTCGTCTTGCTCGACGCCCTCCTGTTGCTCCGACTCCCTCGTCTGCTCGCTTCTGCTCCGCCATGTGTCGATCCAGAGCTGGTCTCGAGGGCTCGGCCTCGGCCGCCGTCCAGGGCCGCGAGCTGCTACCCGCCAACGTGATCCCTCGTCACTACCATCTGACGGTCGAGCCCGACTTTGAGAAGCTGACGTACAACGGTACTGTCGTCATCGACCTTGACGTGGCCGAGAACTCCAACTCCATCTCCCTCCACACTCTCGAGCTGGATATCCATGGCGCAAAGCTCTCCTCTGGTGGCCAGGCCGTTAGGTGAGAATCCTGTCCTTCTGCCATTGCGCAGCTCCATTCATTACAAAGACAATCAGATGTGCTAACGGTTACGCGTGCCGTCTTCACAGTGCCACGCCTGCCATTACCTACGATGAGAATACCCAAGTGACCAAGTTCGACCTTGGCGGCTCCCACACTCTCACCAAGGATACCAAGGTGCAGCTGGAAATCGAATTCACCGGCCAGCTCAACGACAAGATGGCGGGCTTTTACCGCTCTACATACAAGAGACCAGATGGTACCGAGGGTATCCTGGCCAGCACTCAGATGGAGCCCACCGATGCCCGCAGAGCATTCCCCTGCTTTGACGAGCCAGCTCTCAAGGCCAAGTTCACCGTCACGCTCGTTGCTGACAAGAACTTGACATGCTTGAGCAACATGGACGTTGCCTCCGAAACTGAAGTCCAGTCCAAGATTACCGGTGGCACCAGAAAGGCTGTCCACTTCAACCCCTCACCTCTCATGTCCACCTATCTCGTCGCCTTCGTTGTCGGCGAGCTCAACTACATTGAGTCGCGAGACTTCCGAGTCCCCGTCCGAGTCTATGCTCCTCCCGGCCAGGATATCGAGCACGGACGCTTCTCTGTCGACCTTGCTGCCAAGACTCTTGCTTTCTACGAAAAGGCTTTCGGTGTCGACTTCCCCCTGCCCAAGATGGATCAAGTCGCCATTCCCGACTTTGCTCAGGGAGCCATGGAGAACTGGGGTCTAGTCACTTATCGAGTTGTCGATTTGATGCTGGACGAGAAGGCGAGCGGCGCCGCCACCAAGCAGCGCGTGGCTGAGGTTGTTCAGCACGAGCTGGCACACCAGTGGTTCGGTAACTTGGTCACCATGGACTGGTGGGAGGGTCTCTGGCTCAACGAAGGCTTCGCCACCTGGGCTTCGTGGTATTCCTGCAACATCTTTTACCCCGAGTGGCGCGTTTGGCAGACATATGTCACGGATGATTTGCAGTCTGCTCTGTCGCTCGACTCCCTCCGAAGCAGCCACCCGATCGAGGTGCCCGTCAAGCGTGCTGACGAGATTAACCAAATTTTCGATGCCATTTCCTACTCCAAGGGATCCTGTGTGCTCCGCATGATCTCCACATACCTTGGAGAGGACAAGTTCTTGGAGGGTGTCCGCAAGTACTTGAACAAGTACGCCTATGGAAACACTCAGACCAGCGACCTATGGGACTCGTTGGCCGAGGTTAGCGGCAAGCCTGTCCACGAAGTCATGACTGCTTGGACCAAGAAGGTCGGATACCCAGTCCTCACTGTCACCGAGAAGGAAGGCGAGAACTCTATCCACGTGAAGCAGAACCGCTTCCTCCGTACCGGTGACGTGAAGCCCGAGGAAGACACCACCCTGTACCCTGTCTTCTTGGGTCTCAAGACCAAGGATGGTGTTGATGAGACTATTGCTTTGAAGGAGCGAGAGCAAGAATTCAAGGTGTCCAGCACCGACTTCTTCAAGCTCAATGCCAACCACACTGGAATCTACCGAACGCTCTACTCGCCTAGCCGCTTGGAGAAGCTGGGCAAGGCCGCAAAAGAAGGTCTTTTGTCCACGGAGGACAGGACCGGCATGATTGCAGATGCTGCCGCCCTCTCCAGCTCTGGCTACGGAAAGACGTCTGGCGTCCTCAACCTTCTCAAGGGATTTGACGCTGAGACGGAGTTTGTCGTGTGGAATGAGATCATCTCTCGAATTGGATCGATTCAAGCTGCCTGGCTGTTTGAAGACCAAGCTGTTCGGGACGGTGTCCGAGCATTCTTGAGAGAGATTGTCAGCTCAAAGGCCCATGAGCTTGGCTGGGAGTTTTCCGACTCGGACGGTCACGTTGAGCAGCAGTTCAAGGCCACACTCTTTGGCAGCGCTGGCTTGAGCGGCGACGAGAAGATCATTTCAGCCTCCAAGGAAATGTTTGCCAAGTTCATGGCTGGCGATAAGTCGGCGATTCACCCCAACATTCGCAAGAGCGTCTTTGCAATCGCCCTCAAGTTTGGCGGCAAGGAAGAAGTAAGTTTTTGACCTCATCCTCCCCGAGCAGTAGGGGATATGCATAGATACGGAATTGTACTGACACTATCTGCGCGTAGTATGACCAAATCATTGGACTGTACCATTCTTCGACCAACAGCGATGAGCGCAACACCTGTCTCCGATCTCTGGGCCGAGCCAAGGACCCCGAGCTTATCAAGAGGACCCTGGCCCTGTTGCTGAACGGCGAGGTCAAGGACCAAGACATTTACATGCCTGCTGCTGGCCTGCGCACCCACCCCGAGGGTATCGAAGCCCTGTTTACTTGGATGACGGAGAACTGGGAGGAGCTCTACAAGCGACACCCACCTACCCTGCCCATGCTCAGCTCCATGGTGTCACTGCTGACATCCGGCTTCACCAAGCCAGAGCAGCTGGCCCGCGTCGAGAAGTTCTTTAGCGACAAGAACAACAACGGTTACGACCAGTCGCTTGCACAGAGCAAGGACGCGATCCGATCCAAGATTTCCTGGTTGGAGAGAGACCGCCAGGACGTGGCAGACTGGGTCAAGACCAATGGATATTCGAAGTAGGTGGGCTCACTCCTATTTGAAGGGATATATCACGGGAATGGAAGTAAATGAAATAAAAAGAGAACGGGACAAGGAATTTTGGCCGGTCTTTGAGCATATGATACCAGTTTACCATTGCTAATACACCGTGATGAAGATATATGTTGCCGTATAAGTTGTGACGTGTTGTCTGCATAAAAACTAAAACTGCTCGTCTGAGAATTTGTGTACATGCCTGTGTCCAAAGTATATAAAACAGCTAAATCATAATATGCCGAACACTTGCCTACTCAAAACGCAATCATTCTTTTAAAGTGACGTTTGGAAGAAGCCACCAGCATACGCCGCCTCCGACAATCAAGGCGGTCACAATTGGTTGCAGAACCTGAACACCAGCACTAGTTGCAATGAGGCCGGTGAATGAGGGAAAGATGGCGGCACCAGCTTGTGCCAGAACAAAGATGAGGCCTGTTTCACACCAATTGTAAGCAACCCACTCTCAAGTCTTGTCCGTATAGGTACTTTGAAGGGGAAAAAGAAGAGGGAAACCTACCCAGTCCCGTAGACTGAACCTTTCTCGGGATAATCTTGGCCGACACCCTCATCCCCGTGGCAAAATAGGGACCGAAGAAGAAGCCCATGAGGGCGTACGCGGTGGCGCTGGCGACGAGGTTGGGGAGCAGCCAGAAGAGCAGCTGGAGGACGAGGGTGGCGCAGGAGTAGAGGAGGATCATGCGCTGCTCGCCGAAGCGGAATGTTGGCTCGGCGAGGAGGGTGCGGCCGAGGACGACGCCGGCCCAGAAGCCGGTGGGGACGTAGCCGACTTGGGAGAGTTTGCCGTGGCGGTGTTGGGTGAGGTATTCGACGACCCATCCTGTGTTGATTGTGTTAGTTGGTTGTGTTAGTTGATGTGTTGTGGAGGGAGGATGGATGGATGGGCAGAGTTGAGTGAGAGGAAGAAGATTCATACCTCCTGAGGTGGACCAGGCACCCGACTGGAAAAAGTAAAAGGCGCTCATGAGCCAGACATTCTTTAGTTTCAAGAGTTGTCCTACTTCCTCCAATGCCTCCTTGTTGCGTCTCTCCTCACGCTGTGCCTCTGCAGACTGTGATTTCATCAGGAAGAGGGTATCTCTAAACGCCAGAGCAACCGCAATCAGATTCAAAGCAGAAGTCCCGAGCGTCACGTAGTACACCGTTCTCCAACCCCCTTCACGGTCTTCCTCAGCAGTAGCAATAGCGGTCGAGATCAGCGGCCCGACGAGGCCCCCGAGCGCATACATGGCGTGGATAAAGCTCAGCCAGCGATGCGAATCCCGGACCGCGCTGACGTACGTGTTGGAGTGCGTGTCCTGGAAGGCCATACCCAGGGCCTGGAAGAAGAAGGTGGAGAAGAAGAGGGAGTAGGGGGCCCATGGACGGAGGCATTGGGCAAAGACTTGGAAGATTGCGCCGATGAAGAGGAGCTTGCCGAGGTGGAGGTGGGCTGCGAGGAAGGGGTTTGTGAGGGCTGCGAGGAGCCATCCTGCGAAGATGGCGGCGTAGCTGGTGATCATTTATTTTAGATGAGAGTTTTGTATAACAGATGATAGAAGAGGAGTTAATTGGAGTTGGAGTGGACTTACATGATGGCGATGTGACCTGTGCCTATGGCAAACGCGTCAAGAATGTGCGGCACCAATGGGCCGAGAGTTGCTGAATCCAGACCGGCGCAGAAGAATGAGTAACCGGAGACTAGGATTTTGAAGATGGGTAGAGGGGGTTGAGACTCGGATGTCTCTCCGCCTGTTTCTGGATCTGCGACGGCATTGGAAGAAGATTGTCTGGGCTGAGTTTCATGGACGATGGTTTCTAGCTCGATGGGAGCTGAGGAGGAGGATTGCGGCGGGTCTACGGTTACGGTGACTGTTTTGGTGCTGGACATTTTGACTGTAGTCGATGCAATTGATTTTGAAAAACAATGTTTTCGATCCAATTCAATTCAAACCATCCCATGTCAACCCAATTCATTCACCGGCCGGCGTGAGACTCATTCACGCATATACGACTGATACGGCTTGATCCCTGATTGCTGCATATCCCCGCTTATAGGCACCCTCCGTGGCTCACCTGCGGCTTCGGTGGCGGCCGGCCGAAGCGGATCCCGGAGCGGCTCTTGTGTGTCATTAGTTCAGTGTTTATTATACTTTTGACTCATTTTTTTTTTCTTTAGTAGGACTTTCTGGAGTATAAAGAGCTGGGAGATGTCGCTCTTCTTTGGGGAGATTTCCAAAACTTAAAAAAGGTTTCGCAGATTGGCGACTCCATTGTGCTACTACTGCTCTTGCCCGTTGTTATTTTGTTTTAACCTCTATTTATCAGATATCTTTTGTTATAACTCCATTGAAACCATCCTCTATCTGCTCTGGTACGTGGAGCTCTTTTTCTCTTTGGTCTTCTTTTCTTTTTTCCGTTTTGTTTTGTGGAGGTTTCGCACTCTATCCAAAGCCTGTTTTTAGCTGTTGTCTTACGTCAACAATATGCCTCAGAAATGTCGTCAGCCGTTCATAGTTGTAATCTGTATCAAATAAACATCGATTGACGCCAAATTCTTTAGAAAGCAAGGAGAAAAAAACCTACTATCCATCACCATTTCAGCCGTAAAATAAAAGGCTGCGGTGATTGGGTCATTACCCTCCTCCCAAAATGTGTTCTCATCACAGAGACAGAGAAGAGAGTGACAGAGAAAATACCCCTCAGCCGCCCGAGACTCCTCAAGATGGCGTGCTTCCAAGAGATATTCCTCACCGCACTACCTTTTACGACTCGGTCGTTGAGCGGCAAATGTCCCAGGCTGATGCCAAGCTGTTCTATCAGCGAAGCCAGCTAGACGGCTCCGGTGCTGCGGACGCTGTGTCATCCTCGTATAATGACCCCGTCGCAGCTCTGGCATCAAGCGGTGGTCTCGAATATGAGGGCGACTCTGCGCTGCCCGAGTCTTTTGGCAAAGCCTCTATGTCGGGGCTCGACAACGCTAGACTCGCAGCTGAAGCCTCTAGAGGAATCTCCAATATCAACTTCCTCGACCCTCAGCCACAGGTGACGGCAGAGTTGAGCTCTATTTCCAAGAGCATCCAAGACATTATCGCGCTAAGGCAAAAATACATGGCTCTCTCGCTGCAGCGATATGGCGATGATCCTAGAAATAGTCCCGACTGGCAGATTTATCCCCCAGGAGACAAGCCTGGAGATAGCTTCGACATGGAGCATGTCCTGCCATTGCCTTCAAAGGACGACGGCATGACGTTCAAGCTGAGCGATGCTGGTGTCTATGAGGTCTTTGAGGGTGCCGATTCCGAAGCACCCGCTTTCCAGATCCCAACCATCAGGCAGTTCTACATGGACCTGGACAGCATCCTTACCGCCTCGTCAGATGGACCAAGCAAGAGCTTTGCCTTCCGCCGCCTCCAATACCTCGAAGGCAAATTCAACCTGTACGCACTTCTAAACGAGTATCAGGAAACCGCCGACAGCAAAAAGGTGCCTCACAGAGACTTTTATAATGTCCGAAAAGTAGACACTCACGTGCACCACTCGGCGTCCATGAATCAGAAGCACCTGCTACGCTTTATCAAGAGCAGGATGAAGAAGAACCCTGATGAAGTTGTCTTGTTCCGTGACGGGAAGCACTTGACGCTTGCCGAGGTGTTTGCTAGTATTAATCTTACGGCGTATGACTTGAGCATTGACACGCTTGATATGCACGTATGTTATCCACGACTTGTTAATGATAACGTTGTGAGCTGACCTGAAAACAGGCCCACGTGGACTCTTTCCACCGATTTGACAAGTTCAACCTTAAATACAATCCTGTTGGAGAATCTCGACTCCGAGAAATCTTCTTGAAGACGGACAACCTAATCAAGGGCCGATATCTAGCCGAGCTCACCAAGGAAGTCATTTCTGATCTCGAAGCCAGCAAGTACCAAATGGCTGAGTGGCGTCTATCCATCTATGGTAAATCACTAGATGAATGGGACAAACTAGCAGCCTGGGTCGTCGACAACAAGCTGTTTTCGCAAAACGTCCGCTGGCTCATCCAGATTCCTCGGCTATATGATGTTTACAAGGATAACGGCCTAATGGAGTCGTTTGATCAAGTCGTTACCAACGTCTTCCAGCCACTATTTGAAGTGACAAAGGACCCCTCCAGTCACCCGAAGCTGCACATCTTTCTCCAGCGCGTCGTCGGTCTCGACAGCGTCGACGACGAGAGTAAGATTGAGAGGCGCCTGTACAGGAAGTTTCCCGTTCCAAAGGAGTGGAACACGAAACAAAATCCGCCATACAACTACTGGATCTACTATCTCTTCGCTAACATGGCGTCTCTCAATTCTTGGCGCAAGAAGCGTGGCTTCAACACTCTCATCCTGCGGCCTCACTGTGCTGAAGCTGGAGACCCGGAGCATTTGGCCGTCGCGACGCTTTGCTGCCACAGCATCAGCCACGGAGTGTTGCTCAGAAAGGTCCCGTTGCTGCAGTATGTGTTTTACCTTGAACAGATCGGGGTGGCCATGTCGCCGTTGAGCAACAATGCCCTGTTCCTGTCATATGACCGCAATCCGTTCCCTCAATACTTCAAACGAGGTCTCAACGTGTCCCTCTCAACCGACGATCCTCTGCAGTTTGCATACACAAAGGAGCCTCTGATGGAGGAATACGCTGTTGCCGCGCAAATCTACAAGCTCAGTCCGACGGATATGTGCGAGCTTGCCAAGAACTCGGTTAAGCAGAGCGGTTACGAGGCGGCTGTTAAGGCGCAGTGGCTGGGGCCCTGCTTTGACAAGCCTGGCAGAGAAGGAAACACAATGGCCAAGACGAACGTTCCTGACCGGAGAGAGGAGTTTAGGTATTCTACCTTGTTGACGGAGCGAGAGGTGTAAGTGTCTTTCTTCTTTTCTTATTATTGTTATAAGAATATCTTGCTGATTATATTTATTAAATTGCTGCTGTACAGACTAAGCCGATACGCTGCATTTGATCCAAATCCTGAGAAGAAGAGCATCAGTGGCGAATTGACCTCAAAATCGTCAATTGGAAACCTTCCCTCCTCTGGTGCGACAGAAGCTGCATCAAGCATCACGAGTCCAACATCAGAAGCATCATCTCTTCGAAAGACGCCCAGTTCAGCTGCAGATGTGCACATTTCTGGAAATGATCCGATGATATTTCCCGGAATTCTGAGTCGGGATACTAGTCGCCGCAATCTGACCAAGGTTGATAGCTGGGGTATTCAGTCTACTGAGCTTCCCAGCCCGGGGACTGATTGAGGTGCATCTACGGTTTCGTTAGGGAATGGGATCTGGTTTTAAATTCTTTCAAAATTGCGTTTTGATATGATACATGTAGGAAATATTTCAGGCCTAGTACTAAACGTACTTTGTTTCCTGTGACGAGATAATACGGAGCGCGGCTCAACACGCGCCCTCTCACGCCGTCTTAATAGATTGTACTCCATATAGATGAAACACAAAAACAAAAGCGCTTCAGAGCACAATACCTATTTTCCACTATATCCAATTAATCCCAGTCTCCATTTTCGTTTATCTTTAATAGCCAAATGAAGCGCTCTAAGTCGCGACCATGCCCATTCAGCAGCATCATTCATCTCCAATCGTGAGAAGAGGCATATATCAAAAGCTGGCCTTCTGTATCTCATTCAAGCGTAATTGGTTTAGTGGTAAAATTCTCCGTTGCCATCCGAGCAACGTCGGGGAGCCCTGGGTTCGATTCCCAGATTACGCATTGTAATTCATTTTTGCACCTGGCGATGATTTTTGTGGGTTCGATTTATCATGGAGTCGTGATGGACATTGGTGGGGTTGTTTGTGCCTTGGTGATGGTGGTAGTATCAATGTTATCAATGTTACATATGTACCACTCTTGTGCTGCTGAATGTTCATATGATGATGTGTGGAGAAACGCGAGATGAGACGTTGTGCAAGGATGTGGAAAAGATAATCATGGCAGATTGTATGTTCCTTGTCTCTAGGTAGCGATGCTCGGCATATTAATCCCGCCCTGAGCAACATAATCGATGAGCCCTGTTGGACTTGCTTCTTCGTCTAAAAGAAGCCCCATATCGTATGCCAATTTCTCAAACAGGTGCTTCAATAAGCCATTCATACCAAGTGTTTGCGGCCCTCCGGAGGAGTGGATTATTTCTGCAAGCCCACGTACATGCTGCCTAGATGCAGCAATATTGCCAGCTTGTATCTATACATATGGCATCAGTCCGACCATGTCAGATTGTATCATTATGAGGCAAGTTCAATGTCATATGAGGGTCACTTACCTCGTCTAATGTCAAAGATATAATCGTGGCAATTATGGAGTCTCTGGCAGAGCAATTCCCAGCATCAATGGCCTCTCTAATACCGCGAATGCAGAGGATTCTATACTGCATCGCCAGAGTAATGTACTCTTCTTTCCCGTAAGCTTGATGTAAATGGCGGCAGGTGGATAAAAATGTAGTGCTCAACATGTCCACGTTGGATATAGCTAACTGGATCCAGCTTATCCGTAGCTGGTGGTGGTGGATGCTTGGATCCTTGAGTATCATGCACTTGGATCCATATTGGGTAGTGACTATTGTGATATCTGGAGTTTAGTAATCAGCAAAAGAAGAGAAAAATCTCCGCTGAAACACCAATGGCAAGCTACAAACCAACTTACAATGGTCAAAGAGGTAGTGCTCCAGTGGCGAAAGCGGCCTAACAAAGCACCCAAAAGGGTCCCGCCGACTGGATGTGAGCTGATCGACAGGATCGGGTATCAGAGCAGGGTACTTCTCGGGTACAATTTCGACCAAGCGGTTATCTCTCTGCTCTGTGACTTCACCGGCTTGACTTTTCTTCATAGGCGGAATACTCAGCTCTACATTGTTGGCCTGATTCGCGGCTTTGCGAGCATGCTTCACTCTAGCATGAGAGACTCGAGCGGCATGTGAGTACGCGCGGCGTTGTAACTTGGAAGAAGACCCTTGCGAAGGATGTGACAGATTTATAAACTCAAGCTTGCTCTCCATTGGTAGTAGCACTCCGGAGTCGAGCCTCGTTCAGCTACAGGTTAGAGAGCATCATGCAGAGCTAGGTACCGAAGCAGCCCACGTACTAACGTGGGGGTCGAGATAGGGATAGTTAGATGAGAGAATATGACGGAGTAAGATACAGAGCACGGTCGAGGAATTGTTTGTCCTCAATCTCTGTTGTGCGTGTGTTTGTGTGATGCCATTATTGGAATTCCGACGTTTACAAAACATTTTGCCGCCTTGATCAATGTACCTTTGTACTCTTTCCTAATTGGGATAGACCCCGCTTACCAGGATTCTTTCGGGGTTTTATGAAGAATCCTCATCAAGATCACGAGAGTTCAGCATAAGAAACTTTACTTTCCGTACAAATACTCACACTTATGAAGAGCTCTAAGGCGTTAATCTCTAAATATTATGTATAAAATACTTAGATAACTTTAGATGCAGAGGATCCCCCACGTGTACTCATGTACTCTTTCTAGAATGGGAATAACGCCATCTTGAATACATCGCTTACCACCCTAGACCCTAGAGGATTAGAAGACTGTAGTATCTTGCACGGAATTATAATGCGTCCTCATTCAACTCTACTATATTGATTTAAAGTGTTTATAATCATTAAATCGAAGGCGGAGAATGTTTCTCCACTTCATTATTACGGACATGATGAATCCGAGGAAGCGGACTTGAAACTGGCTGGAGATATAAGAAGCTTGGAAGGTGTCCAGTCAGTGATCGCTGTTATCCCTTACTCGCCATCGATTCATTCCCACACTTCTTATCATTGTGCTACCAACAACCCACCTCTGAGTCTCAAACACAATGACTGCATCCAGACAGGCCAATGTGGCCATCATCATCACTAGCACCAGACTTGTTAGGGTTGGACCAACAATTGCCAACATTGTCAAAGACATTCTGGAAAAGGAAGACGGAAACGAGACAAACCTCTCCTTGGTTGACCTTGAAGACTTCAAGCTGCCGATATACGACGAGAGCGTTGTTCCATACCAAGTTCCCTCCCAGGCAACCTATGCCAACGAACACAGCCGCCGCTGGAGTGCCGAAATCTCCAAATACGACGCCTACGTCTTGGTCATTCCTGAATACAACTACGGCGTGGCAGGAAGCACAAAGAATGCGATTGACTACCTGAGGAATGAGTGGATTGGGAAGCCAGCAGCTATCGTAAGCTACGGCATGACCGGCGGCAAGAATGCTTCGGAACAAGTCAAGGTCTCGCTTGAGGGAACAGAGCTTCGCGTGAGCCCTACACGGCCTCAACTCATATTTGCAAAGAATGGTGAGACATCAGACATCCTTGCCGCTATGCATAAGGGCGAGCTAGGCGAGAAATCCCGCGAGATTTGGAGCACTGAGAACAAGAAGGATATTGTGAAGGCTTTCGAGGAGCTGAAAGAGGCAATCAAGAATCCCCCGGCAACCAAAGAAAAATAAGAATAGATAGCTGACATATGCAATACTCCTATCTTTTAAAGTCAAAGAGTCTTCTATTCTATGCCCAGCTAAGCTCAATATTATCACCCACTTGCTTACTATTGAACCACTCTACAATCTCAATCTTCTCTACCACCGGTCTTGCGCCATCTAACACACGGCTTCGAGGTAAACCCTCAGAAGCCCACCACACAATTGCAGATGCAAAATTGCGGGCAATGCATTGCCTCGGGCCTTTGCCAAAGTGAAAACTATCTCGCAACATTTCCGGCGTACACTCCAGCCAGCGCTCTGGCACGAATTCATATGGCTTTGGAAACACTTCGGGATTGAAATGCAGCGAATAAGCTCCAATTCCAACGCTTGTGCCAGCTGGAATGGTCGGCAGGCCTGGGACATTCAGTCCTCCTGGTGGGACAACCCGAGGAAGACGAGTGGGATTGGCCAGTGCTAGACGGGAAGCTTCTTTAACCGCTCCTGATAGATAAGGGAGAGATCGAGCGTCAACGCCAGGGTTCTGCATGATTTCTTTGTAAATACGCTCAAGCCTGAAAAAACGGTTAACAGGGTACTCATACGTGTAGTTAAGGCTCACTCACTGATCGGGTGCCTGGGCAAGATGCCAGCAGAAGACGGCTAGAATCCTGGCAACACCATCTGTGCCTGCAAACATGATATCAATTACCTGTGCTATAGTCTCTTCTCGCGAGAGATTTGCATTGAGAAGCCGTCCTTGGTATGTTTCTTTCTCTCCTTGGGCGATACTGTCATCCACGACCTTGGCTGCAAACTCCTGGACAATATCTGTGCTCGTGCTTATTGACAGTTTATTCTTGTCAATTTTCGCAGCCCAACTATCAGCAAAGCTGAATATCCAACTCGGAAGATAAAAGAAGCGACCGCCCGCAGCAAAATTATCGACGAAAGCAGTTGCGCTAAGTCTTTCGGTGCCAACGCTGTTAAAGCACTCCCCAATCAGATATTCTGTCAAGGCATCCATCGCCATGGAACGAAAGAGGTTTAATAGATCAACTGGGCTGCCTGCTGCCAGAGATTTTCGACGTTCTAGCTCAACCAGTGTTGTATCGATAATTTTCTGCATAGCCGGTTTGCCGTTTGTGATTGCTTGCTGCGCAAACAAGGGCGATACAGCCTTGGCACGAACTGCTCTATGAGTATGATCTGTTACTGAAAATATGGTAGGAAAACCATTGATATCGAAATTTCTGTATCCAGCAATCTTTCTAAAGCCGCCGTTGTCGACGTATATAGGATTGACAGCCGCTCCGTCGGAAATGTCGATTTCATTGGGAGCAATGCGAACTACAGGTCCGTATTTTTTGTGCAAGGCAGTAATGATTGTACATTCAATGCCTTTCCAAGTAAGATACCAGTACCAGATTGGAGTAAGGCGAGCAATGAAGGGGCCGGGGATGTGTCCTAGGCGATCGGTACTCAGTCCGTGTAGGAGCCTCAGTAGCAAGATCGAAATCACAGCCACCCCAATGGATACAGGACTCAGAGCTGCCACAAACAAAGCTGGATTGGCAGCAGCAGTCGCCATTATGGCTGATGTCGATGAAGCGGCTCTATGGCCAGCTTTGATGTTGAAGATTGTTGAGCGATACAAATTGAGGGGTTTGCGAAACCAGGTTTTAGTTATGTGGTCATGCCGCTTGAATCCTACGCACAATTGTGGAAATCCATGCATGCCAAAACTTATAGTCTCCCTTGCATACGTTTCACAGAGACGCCGGTACTCGATGACATTTAATCAAGATTATTATTATTCCCATTCTATAACATAATTGACTTAGTTCTACAAATCAGCAATAGAACGACAAGGGATTTGTAACCTCAACAGATTGCTCCCGGGATAAGAATTCCGATTGTAGTCAAGACTGCTTAACATTTGTTTTGATAAGGACAATGTTGCTATTGAATCCTCTCAAAGAAGCCGTTGACACTGGGGACCTTGGGAAGGTCTTGTCTCATTCGATTTCGCTGCTCAGAAATTTTAGATCGGTCTTCTTCTGGTTTTCTATGTGCGCTTTCTGAATAGCTGCGATAAAGTGCAACTGTAGGCGCCGGCATGTTGTAAAAGACTGTAAAGCTCAAAAACTCGGCCGCGCGTACTTGTTGATGCCAATTAGATACTCCTTTAACATTTTCATTCTTGAATTTGTCCAGAGCCTATCTCCGTAAGGTGGAACGATATCAACAGACTTCTTGAAGGCGACCTTTGTTTCTTATACGAGAATAATCATGTGCGACCCAGTAGCTCAGACCAACCTGTGATCTGCGATCTAGATCGGCGTCAGGAGCAGAGGAACTCACTCTTTCAAAGGCCAGCCAACAAACATCTTCTGCCATGTTCCTATTTAGGTAAAAATATCCCAAACGGGCCCGAGCACCAAATACCGGCCCGGAAGACGGCTACTCACGCCGAAAGAGCTAAACTCGCGATCGGTTAGACGTCTCCATAGTTGAGGCGGCCCCATACAGTACTACCTAGCTATTATGTCTTGACATGGTGTTGTATTCCATCGATCCTGCTAGTGAAAATTTAAGATACGTAGTAAGTGTGTATTGGTCTAAGTATTCTTTTAAAATTGTAGCTCAGAGTCCAGTATGGGCGCCAACAATGATTGATCTTATGAGATTGACATAGAGTTTTGTGACATCGCCTGGAATATTTCGACGGCGACTGACAGGAGCTTCAGTAGGTGGTTTATTACTTGGCGAAACAATGAAAAAAATTCATAGCTATATATGTTAAGCCCTCGCTTCTATATGTCGCGAAAGCTCTTGCTGCTTTCCATCGAGCTCATGAGTACCCGTCAAAAATTGATAAATTCGAGCGCTAGAGATGCTCGGAATTTTCGGTAAAGGGACGATTTGGGTATAAATACATTGCTCGATATGGATCGGCGTGGCATTATTGGATCTGCAATCCTTTTCAAAAATTTATGCTCATTGGCTACAGGTGGTTAGAATAAACGTGTTGCATCCATGGATGTTTAAACAGATCCATGGATTCCTCGGCACTTCGGAGCATCCCGAGTGGCCGCTCCGTAGTTCCCACTTTGCCCAGATCCGTTACTGATCACAGTCGGCAACGAACTGCCATGTGAAAGTTCTTTACATATTTGACTCATATTTCAATCAATCGCGACATAAGTTGTCTGGCAAACCCCTTAGAATTTTCCGTGTGATTTTGGAGTAGTTCTCCCTCTCCTCAGACTCGAGATGTCGCGATTACTCATCTTGAATTGTAATCATTCCCGTGACAGGGAGGCTTCAATCTAATCATATAACTGGGTCGGATGCCATACGTTCAGCCAATCACAGGCCCGACCTCGGCTGACGTGGGATTCAAGTCCGAGGTTTAATATTCCGAGGTTTCCATGCGTCGAAGCTCCTCGTTTCTATTTCCCAACAGGCAAAGATCCCTTCAATGGTCCAGTAGCTCTGTGTCAAGGCAAGAATACTCGTAACTGCGTCAAGATGTCGACTCGCCGCTATCGTTCGGCTATTGCGTGTCAAACCTGCCGGGTGCGCAAGGTGCGATGTAGCGTGTCCATGACGGGAGTGCCGTGTATTAGTTGCGAGCAGGACCAAACGGAATGCATCCTGAAGCCGCGACAAGGCAAACGGTAAGCCATTCGTCCGTGTACTCGTATCATGGGAAATGATGTTGTTTATATCATCAAACCGGGTTACTGATTGATTCCAAGCCACTCGTCCCACAGCCATCGGCAGAGCACTACTGTGTTCCCGGCACCCCGTCACTATGTTGAAAGCTCGGCGGCAATGCGGGATACCGCTAACCAAAGCAATGCCAATCCTTCGTCACCGGATTCTAGTCCGGGGGGTGAAATTGTACCATTGCAAGACTCACAAGCGCCGTTGGACACGCCTGAGACCAAGGTTTCAGCTGCGTCCAGCGAGCCAAGTGCCGCGGATGAGGAACAGCTCGGCGTTGAGATGGTAGAAGTGGCCCTGGGACATCCACGAAGAGAGTGCCAAGTCCCGTACTACATCGGTATGTTAACCGGAAGGATCATCTAGGTGCATAATCTTATGCAGCAGCGTGTTATTAACTCTAAACCCATGCAGGTGAGCAGACTGGGGGGCCTACATCAACCATGCATATATGCACAACCGATCATCTCATACCAAAGCATCTCCTCATGCCGGCAGCAAAGCCAACCACCTTAACCGAAGATGAAAAGACCTTTCTCCGCCGTAAAGGCGTCTATTCATTTTTATCAGACACAGCAAGTGATAGTTTGATCCGGGCATATTTTCACAATGTCCACCCGATCATGCCCATCTTGGAAGCGGACAAGCTCCTGGAATATCATCGCTCTAAACGACTGAAAGAGTATAACCTTATACTACTATGGGGTCTTTATACCATTTCTTCCAACGTAAGTATTTCTTCCATCCACACCGTTTGTGGTGTATGCAATTACTAATTACGGACCACAGTACGTACCTGCAGAGATATACGAGAATGAAGGGTTTACATCTCGAAAAGCGTTCAAAGCCGAGATGTTTGCTCGTGCAGTCGTAAGTCAACTCATCATTGTTCCATCATCTCTCCTTTTCAGACAATGCTAAGACGTACATTTAGTGCGTATATAACAACGGCGGGGAGAAAAACAACCTCATCCTTCTACAAGGGGCGCTGCTACTAGGCTTCTGGAACTCAGATATAGAGGACCACATGCAGCCATGGCAGTGGAGTGGCCGAGCTATTAACTTGTGTCATGTCCTCGGTCTCCACCGCGATATTGATGCCATCGGATATAATCCATCCATAACCGAGCGACAGCGTTCACTATTTCGGAGACTATGGTGGACGTGCTTCTGGCGAGATCGTTGGCTTTCCGTTTCGCTGGGAAGGCCTTTGCGGATCAATCTTGATGAGTCCGACACTCCTGATCCGCTGGTTTCAGACATTGCCGTGGACCTGGAGGGCATACCAGAGTCTGTGACATCGGCGTTCTTCCCCAGAGACCTGCCACGGTTGGCAGAATATTGGATTCAGCTGATACAAATGACGAAATTGCTGGGCAAGACTCTTATGACATGCTACCAACTCCGACGGCCGAAACCCACGATTAATCAGATTGATACTCTCGAGGCAGAGCTTATGCGCTTTAATATGCCAGAGCACCCAGATCCGATCCTATCTCGATTGGCGACATTTTACTATTACCATTTGCAGCTACACTACCAGTTAGTACTGCCTCAATATTCTCCTTTCCTCGCTTTACCATTCACTAACCGACGGATAAAGGGCCATCTTAATCACATTTTACCGACCTTGCAGTGTAGAGGCTCCTTCAGATCTTCCCTCTTACCGCCAGAGAGAATGGCAGCAGGAAATGCAGGGGAAAGCAATGTCTGCTGCTTCAAAGACTTGCAACATTGTCTATGCACTCGCTCAGGGCAACTTCTTTTCTTTTGCCGGACCAATGACGTGAGTTATTTCTTCATTCAATAGTGCTTTCGACTGTTATTGTCCAACTGTCTTTGTTTGACCGAGATGTATACTAATGCTACTGTTTAGGCCCACGCTTCTAGTCCCAGCAATGCAAGTCTACCTTCTCAACTGCAAATTCGGCGACGCTCTTTCAAGACGCCTCGGCTTAAATATGCTAAACATGTGTATGATGATCTTGGAAGAGCTGCAAAAGACGTATTCAGTCGCTTCCGTGTGCCGAGGTATCTTCGGCAAGGCCATCCAGCAGCTTTTCCCCGACGACGCTGCCAGTATTTCTCTAACCCACTCTCTTCCCGAGCAAGACGTGACGCCAGTAGCGGAGTTGATGCCCCCTCCGAGCTCTATCCCAGATACTGCTCTTCAGTTAGAGCTCTTTGGTGCTAATGTCACCAAGGCGGATTTTATTGATGCCCTTACAGCTGAGGCATCCATTTTTAGTTTTGTCGATATGTTGAACTTTTCATCATGATCTTAATATGATACCTTATGCGCTTAATATTTTGTATGTTCATGTATGTAGTCTAGGTTGGGCTTTGTGTAATGTTCTTGTCAAACTACTTTTTAATGATCAAAAACATGTTACTTCTATATGCACCCCGTGAGGCCTAAACCGAATTCATGAATGTATTTCTTTTACCAAATAATTACCCATGGCGTGGCTAACCACAAACGGCACGGTCAGTGCCAAGGGACGGCCTGAGTTAGATCTCGGGATAAATGGGATGATAATGCTCTAGATTCCTCGGCTGCTTGGCAGACCTGAATCTACCCAAGCCAAAGCCTTGGCGATCTCGGGCCGATGCCGAGCCTGGATCCCACGGGCCGTGATCCGAAAAGGGCAATATGGATAGATGCAGTTGAATCGGTACCGAGGGCAGGGAATTGAATTGATGATAGAGAGGTATATATTAAGTTATGGCCGAGACAACGATAAAGTATGCATGCCTTAGCCTATCGCTGATCGTGCTTACCTGCGTCATATGCTGGACTAGTCACTTGAGAGTCTTCGCTATAACTCAAAGAGAACCCTATTTTAACATTCTCAGCTCAATAAGAAACCACTGAAGAACCCTCATTACTCAAGATTCTTAGGTGACAATCACAGATGAGATTATACAGTGATGCAATTATAAACATTTCACTGGTATATTTTTAGAGTAACTTTTCCTTTAACCACTTCTTATCCTTCCCTTATCCATCGAATACAACGTCAATGAGCCCTACACTAGCACCTGGGATCATCTTTATAGCATTCACCCGGAACCGATCATCTGCCATCTTGAATACGGCGACCCAATCCTCAGCTGTACGTTCCTTGGCATTGAAAAGAACCAACATCTGCATATCAAAAGCACCTTGCATCCTCCTCACCGGTAGAGGTGGTCGCTGCCGCTTTTCATCGTAGTCTGGAAGCATAATGATGTCGAACAGCGCGATGCGAGCCCCAGGAGTTAAAGCTGGGACGAGTTGCTGAAGAATCTTCACAACGTACTTGTCTGGCCAGTCATGGAAGATGTTGCGAAAGATGTATGCGCTTGCAGAAACAGGCTGTGGCGTAAAGAAGTCGTGAACTTGGAATGATATGCGGTCGGCAAGCTTGGGGGCGGATGCCATAGCTTCGTCAAAGGCTGGCTGTAACTCCGGGAGATCCTGAACTATGAAATGGAGTTGTGGATGGGATTTTGCGACCATTGCGCTGATATGACCGCTTGAACCGCCAATCTGTGAGATAAATTAGCATATGGAGCTGTTGTGTTAGATCCGTGGGAGACATACATCAACAACAATAGCCTCACCAAGGCTCTCCCAGTCAAAAGTCTCCACATAAGTTTCTGTATTGATCATACCACCGAGAGCTTGCAACCCTTCAGCGAATCGAGTAGCTCGATATCCTTTTGGCTTGCCTTCCTTCTCATCTGCATTGAGAAATTCCCACATCGGGCGAGATACAACCTTGCCGTCAAAACTCGCTAGATAGAAGGCAGCATGTTCTACCTCTTCACTTGCTGTCGGATGCCCAGCAAACCACTTTTGCAATGCATCTGCCATTACTACACCCGCAGGCCGGACTTCTTCAAGGCAATGACTCATGAAGGATTGCATATGGTGGTTACGGGCCATGTATGCAGAGGCAGCGGTGTGGACAATCCGGTTGGACCCAGGAGACTCTTCTCGAAACAGGTACATGCTCATGCCGAAACGGAGGAATCGACGGGCCATTTGTTCAGGTAGTTTCGTAGCTGTCGCAATCTCGGCGTAGCTGGCAGCGCCACCAAGTGGAACGGCGCCCCAGAAGTTGAAGCGGTTGAGAACGTCTAGTGCCATAGCCTCATTGCCCAGCTAAGATTCATAACATCAGTACAGTGAAAAAAGAATGTTGACAGGATATATGACTTTATAGCACTTACCCACATGTTTTGTGTGATAAAATACTCGTTAGGGCCCATTGCTAGATGCAGCATATCCATCAGAGCTCCGACAAGTTTTGTACGGGGGCCTTGGATATCTTGATCAGGTGGTAGGGATCCAGGTGCATCTTCGTTGAATGATGGCTCAGGTAGGTTCTTTGCTCGAAGAGTGGCCGTGAGCGTTGTGGTGAGCTCAGTAACGACCGCGAGCAAGCTCTCGAGTGTTTCAGTGGTTTGTGCCATGTTGACTTGACAAATAGATTTCCAAGGAGACTTTTCCTCTGTATGTTAGGGTTCAACTCTAGAGGGACCAGCCTTCTATATCTTTGCGTTAGCAATTTCTAACAGCGGTCAGCCTATTGCAACTTACATCTATTCTAGGAATGTTAACAGGGTATATATAAGTAATCATCTCGGAAAACAACGAATGAACTGCTGTTCATGAACAAAGTCCTACTGGTTCGACATATGTACACGACTGATGAGGCTCAAATCGGAAAAATTACTAGAATTGAAAACATACAAGTAAGCACTATCGCAGAAGAAGGCAAGGAAACCATCCGGCCGGTTTACCCGTGCATTAGCTCATTGTTTCTTTGACTACTGATTAGTTATGGTTATGTTCTATTTTCTTGGCCTTGACTATTGAAATAACGGCAGTGTTCATTGCATGAAGTTGACGGAGCTGTGTCACTAGATATAGCAGCCTCCATCTAAACTGGCCATGCTTGTTTTTACTCAATTATCTTAGTGTCTAGTGATCACAGCTGTCTTCAACTGCCCTTGACAAAAGACGAAGTATGTTGTCACAAAGTTGAATAGGTCTGTTGATTCTACAATTACAAGTGGTAGATGATGAACACGTTGGAATTAAGACTAGTATGACTCCAATTGGCTGAAAGTAAAAAGCAACTGTCAAATCTATTTATTAAAATATTCTCTACTCATTAAACTATCCTTGGCTCACTGGAGGCGGCATTAAATCTATCTATTTGGCACGGCACATTCTTCCGCTGTTATCAACAGTCCAAGCCTCACTGCCCACAAGGCGGAGGCCATAAAAGAGAGAGTTGGGATCATACTTCTTCTTGATAGAAAGAAGAGTGTTGTAGTTGGAGCCAAAGAAGGTCTGCTGGAAGTTGGGCTGCTGGAAGTCGCCCTCGTTCATATACGCGCCGCTACCAGGGGTCACAGCGGTAAGCTGCGGCACATACTCGTTGGTGATGGTCTTCTGGTCGGCGAGCATCTGTGACCATGGGGCAGTGTTGTTCCAGACGGTACCGATCTGCAGATGCACCGTGGTGGTTCGCCAGACGGGGAACACTGCGTTGCTGGCCGCGCCGGCCGGCTTGGCGTAGTTTGCGGAGCTGCCCACCATGATAACACCGTGAGCAGTCAGGTTCTGCAGGACAGCCTGGAGAGCATTGTTGTTGTTCTCGAGGACGCTGCGCGGAATCAGTCGGCTGCCGTAGTTGAAGTCGCCGACATCGAGGTTTCCGTTGGGGAGCGGGCCCATGTAGGTGTTGTAGTGGTCATAGTATGAGAGCGTGGTGTATTGGGTGGAGATGGGAGTAATTCCAAGCTCGCTCAACAGGGCGTTGAAATCCGCAAGGACAACGTTCTGGACGTAGTCGGAGGTGGAGTTGTAGACGGTAACGGGCTCGAGCTCGAAGACGGTGTTGGTGAGAAGGTAAATGACCATGGCGCCCTTATCAATCATGGCGGGCAGCATGGCATGGAATCCGGCCACAAACTTGTTGAAGTTGTCCTGCGTGGTGGTGGCGGCTGCGACGATGATCTTCGCACCACCAATGGTAGCATCAGGGTGAAGCTTGACGGTCATGGACGTAACGACTCCGTATCCAGAGCCACCTCCGCTCAGAGCCCAGTACAGGTCGCTGTTCTTGGAGGGAGAGGCAGTCAGGATCTGACCAGCCGCAGTGACAACCTCGAACTCCAGGGTCTGATCAGCACCGAGACCGAAGGAGGTGCTCAGAGCAGAGTGACCACCACCTTGAGTGTAACCTCCAGCGACACCGACGGTTGGGCACTCTCCAGAAACGGCGACAAAGCCCTTGGCATGGGCAGCCTCCAGCATTTCAAAACCTTGGACGCCTGCACCCACCTTCATCGACGGGCCAGTGTAGTTGGTGCTTTTGTAAGTCGAGATGCTGATGCTCTTCAGGTTGTGAGTCCAGATGCCCAGGGCGCCAGCGCCGGTAGAGCGACCAAAAAAGCTACGAGAGAAACGCAATCAGCCTACATGTACACATACTTATGGAGAGAAGTTGCAAAGCAGTGTCAGCTTACTCATGGCCAGTGTTGCGCACAACCACGCGGATGTTGTACTTGGTTGCGAATGCCAGGGCGGCCTGGACATCGGCGTCGCACGAGACGTTGACGGCATAGTTGATGTAGTTGCCCAAAACACACGGCTTAGACTCGGGGGTGAAGGGATCGCAGCTCTGGTTGGCGAAGAAGGGCTGCATCACCGAGGAAGATGTCGTGTAGCTACATATCGCATTCTGTCAGACATGCGCCGGCTAAGAGGGTTGAAGCAACGAACTGGGTTTGCGGCAGTTCCCAATTGGCCTGCAGTTGCGAGCAAACGGCCTTGTTATACTTGGGATCATGGCATGGCGTTCCGATGGGGACGGTCGCAATAAGTCTGCCTCCGACTGACGAGTTCAGTGACTTCCATGCGGCAGCATTTGGCCACTGGGGATCGCTGGGGAGGTAACGGCAGGGAGGCGGAGGAGGAGGAGGAGGAGGCGGGCGAGCAACAGCTTCTGTGGTCAAATTGGACGCGTGCGCAGAAGCCAGCAGCGTGGCCGTGGCCGCCAATTGAAGGGAGAACTTCATCTTGCTATTATCCGAGGCAGATGAAGATCCGGTGAGAGGAGAGTCTTGACATTGAAAAGAGAAACACCAACGACATGTCGCGATGGACAGTATACATATTCCTGCGACAGATCCATTTTTATCGCATGAGGACAGCGTCGTATTACCAATTATGGGGACGTTGGAGACACGGAGATTGGAGACGGTCACTGATCGCACAACAAGCGAATGTGACGTCGCTGCCGCCGAAGACTTGAGCAGCGTTTAGGGCATAAATCGGCTCCATTGCGTTGGATCCAGCAGGTGAACTATTGAATATATTTCCTATGTTTAGAGATGTCAAGAACGTTGAACCGAGGAGGCAAAGTGCCAAGAGGGGATGTTGCTCCGTCCTCTTCTTCACAGAGGCAAAACCAAACCGCCCTCACCGTGGATTGCAGCCGAGCCAAACCCCCTAGATGGGGGCTGCATTCTGCATTCCATATATCGTAGATCGGGCTTGGCCCAAGATGGACTAAACACGGATCCGGTCTCAGGTCAGGTTTACTATGATTAGGAACATGTCCGAAGCCCCCCGGTAAGCCACAGCGTCCCAAGTGTCGGTGAATCCCAGGCGAGCTTCCATTCCATGTATTCCATGTCTCACAACTCCACACAGCCGAGGCACGAATCTCGACAACTCGTTCGACTTTTGGCCTGTTCAAACTGAGCCCGCCGCCGAGAGAACGACATGCCCGTATCTGTGCTTCTGTGTGGGGTAGGCTTCGTGCATTTTGCAATCTCAAGCGGTTCTTCCCATCCCAACAGACTGGATTTTCTCCCAGCGGAGATTGCAAATTCTCCATAAATCCAAGCAGAAACCCACTCGCTAATCGTGGCGACAGGGATCGTTTGCTGGCTGGTAACGGCGGAAAAGTTGCTGTATACAGCATTGGACAGACCAGACAGGGGGCGTTGTCGCCTGCGAAGAGAGCCCGTCTATTTTATGCAGATCCACATCGCTGGGATTAACAGCAATCTTCTCGAATGACTCGACGACACCACGTGGTTATCAACCCTCAAAAACGTGGCACAGGGACAATTACAGCCGGATCAGCGCATCTAACGCAATTATTCCACGGGGAACTCCAGAAGCTGATGCTTTCGTATTATAATCTCCTTGATTAACGTAAGCCAGGTTGAATCTTTGGTCAGCAGAAGCCGCGGCTTAAAAAAGTATATAAAGGGCATGTTCTCCCGACTGAATGGTCGAGGAGAGATGGCTCGGTTTAGGTTTTGTGACCTGTGTCGAGCAACAGCTTGCTTCGAGCAGGTTTAGCCAAATACTCGGCTGAGTTGCGACAGCATGTCCATTCTTGTTAGTTAGTCTACGGAAGAGGGTTGAAGAAAAGTATGGTTCATCAACTTGTGTGGTTGGTCTACTTTGATATCATCCCGAGTTCTGTATGCCCCCTTGGAAATGGGCGAGTTGCAGATTATCGAAGAGCTGCAGCTCAGTTCACATTTTTGATAAGCTTGTAATGAGCAAAATTCACTTCCACTTGGCTGGTTTCTCTCGCTTTCAAGATTCAATCTCGGCCACGGCGATGGTCTCGGACTCTCACGCGAGATACGGTTATCTCCATAGAGCCGTGGCAGAGCTCATGAACCGAGAGCAGCCGCTGTGAGAGAGCTCTGGTGTTAGGTGGGGGTTTTATAACCTACAACCAGCACAGGAGAAAGCAAGAGCATTAGTCATTGCTATCAATTGGCTCGCTGGAGGCAAATGGGCGTAGAGTGGAAGCGTGGAGGAGAATGCCCTCAGGTCCACATCGATTGTCAACGGATCCAGAGCCGACAATCAAATTTTTCTCTCCCGAGAGTGGGAAGGGCTTGACCGACGATCGGAAAGGGATTCACCGCGCGCGACGGGAGGGAAGAGCGCGAGAAGATCATGGACCGTGTTACCATAGCGCCAATCTTTTGCGGATACCTCTTCTCAGCGTACGAAGATCCGGGGTTTAGTAGGGAGACATTTAGTAGCAGCAGTTGAGAGCTTTTTCAGTCTATTTCGTCCGTACGAGCGACTCGGAGGCGAAAATCCGGATTTACGGCGCACACTTGGCCGTGACAGCTATCAATAGCGGCCCGGCTATAAGTTAGCAGGTGGCTTTTTTGGTGTGTTGTGGTGGCGCTTGATAGCAAGCCTTTCCGACGGACGTGAGATGGAAGCTTCGGAAACCAGCGGAGACGGTCTGATTCTTGAGCTGTGGCTGAAGCCACTCCCCTCTGGTCGAATGTAGGGGCCTCGTTGAAGAGAATCGTAGGCGAAGAGAAGAGTTGGATGGAGTTGAGAATGAGTTATGTCGTTTGTAATATTCGGTTAATAATTAAGCATTAACGACGAGAAGCCAAGCCTTTTAGAATGAGATGAAATGGCCCTTTTCGCCGAAATTGGACATCAGATAACCCAAAGTCCCTACAGCGTTGACGGTCCAGACCGGTCACTACCGTGATACGATGCATGAACTCGCCTAACTCAGCGTTCGTTCTAACGAAATACACAAAGGGGTAGGGAAGAGAAGAAGAAGGCACTCGGTTATTGAGACACATATATTCGTAAAGTCACCAATGATGGCCTCGATGACCTGGGCCTGGCTCAGGGTTATTTATTTACACAGGCCCTTCCCCTACAACCAGATGGTAGTGGTTTACTACATTCAATCCCCTCGACAGAACCTCCACAACGAATGGAGTCTCATGCGTGTAATAATACCGTACCATACTGGTGAAGCGGGAGAAAGTGCCGGCTGTTGAATCCGCCGTCCTGAGATAATTACCTAATTCTTACGGTGGTTGGCGTAGGTGTAAACTGAGGTGATGAAGTGGGCTCAAGCCAAAGTGTGGAACCACCACTAATAATAATCTTCAGCGCAGCCCAAAGTTCAAGATGCATTCCAGTCAGATTCCATTTCTTTTTTGTCTTCCTTTCCCCGTAAAGTGCGCCGTACAGTACAGCCGTTACAGTGCCTCTGAATCTCCTTGCACTCAGGTGCCCTGTCATGCTGCAACTACCGGGAGGAAATTGCTCTAGCCATGCAGCCAAGCAATAGCCAAACCCCGGACTATAACACCATATTTGTACTTAGCTGGTGTCCCAGGGGGATGCATGTGTGGTGCTGAACCGTCCCTTTGGTGCTTCACGTTGTGTTCCACGTAACTGCATCCGGCAACTCCTTACAGCGTCTTCGCGTAGCTATCCGAAGTTGACCTAAACAACATCCCAGGCCTTCAAGGGGTTCAGCTCATGCAGTCTGGTATTTCTGTTCTCCTCCCCGCTGCAGATTGCGAGTATCCACCAGCCGGTTTCACGGGGGAGTCTTCCTGAGTCTTACTACAAGTTTAGTATCTCTTTAGCCCAGCGTAGAGGCAGCCGAAGCTCTCTAGGTCTACAGCCCGTTCTAAGCGGAACGCCAGCATAGGCTTAGAGAGGCGGTTTAGTGCCTCCCAGTTCCATGGTTTTTTCCCTTGGTGTTTTTTCTGTTTTGTCTTTTCGTCAGGGGTCCCTGCTTCTTGTGGAGATTTCTCATCCAGCTTTTTTTCCCGATGAACCAAACGCCCGCCCGTCGCATCCTCCAGAGCCGATTCAGCACGCAGGGCTAATGCAATGCAACGTCAGTAAGCCTGTCCGGCTTCAACAGCCATGGTTTTCTAGCAATGTTCACGAGTCAGTGACTCTTTAGCTCACAAAATACAGCACTTGATGCCTCCCAGACAGCCCATATTCTAGAACCAAAGGGCCGCAGGAGATGGCTGCTAGTGCAAAGCGGCTACGCAAAGTGCGAATTAGACCCGTCCCTTAACTCATCAACGCCACAGCTTCGTATTAATTATACTAGGTTCTTTTGCCCTTTGCTACAGTATACTGTATTTCAAATGCCCGCAATAACTTGCTAGTACAGTGTAGCTGGCTTGTTCCCCGTCTTGAAATAAAGGGGCGTGCCCATAACCTCACATGTAATGGATGCATAGTAAAAGCAGGTACATGGACTGCCCGTCTTGACGTCCACCTCGAGTGCAGATCAACCTTAAAAGTGATGATTTGACATCTCATTTTCTTGCCGGCCCCGAAAAAAAAGAAGATTTCTTTGTTCCCCCGGACATCGATCTCGGAAGACCAGGAAAAAAAGAAAATGAGGTTGCTTCTTCATCTCTTGCTTGCGTTCCTGGCAACGTTTGCGTTGGCTGCAGACAGCGCGGCCGCTGACAACCCGCTTTCGGTGTTGCCGGCATGTGCGGTATGCTATGCCTTTTTTTTCTTTTTTCCTTTCCCCTTCTCCAGATATGTGATCCGAGCTCGAAACTAATGACGATCAGCAAAAATGCCTTGCATCGGCCATCGCGAATTCCACATGCAGTCCGACTGATGTGAAGTGTACCTGCGAAAGCTCGACCATTCAAGAAACCTCGGCCATCTGCATTGCGACCACCTGCACGGTTCGAGAGTCCCTCAGTATGTTACCTACCAACCGCTCATCTTCTGTAACACTCCAAAATCGAAGCCTTGTCTAACTCTTCACGTTAGCTACCAGAAATGCGACAGATACACTTTGCGGTGTCCCTGTCCGGAACAGGACCCCCGACTTCGCCAATGTCACCATCGTGCTCGGCGTCGTCTCCGGTGTGGTTGTCCTTCTGCGTATCGGCTCTAAGCTCTTCATGAGGATGGACTTTCAACTGGACGACTACGCCATCATCGTAACGCTCTTTTGCGGTATCCCTTCGTCAGTGATGAACGTCCGAGGCACTGGCGGAAATGGAGAAGGCAAGGATATCTGGACGCTGCCATTCGACATGATCACCCGTTTTGGAGTATACTTTTACGTCCTCGAGATTCTATACTTCGCCCAGGTCATGCTTCTAAAGATGACACTCTTGTTCTTCTACCTCAACATCTTCCCAGGCAAAGCCAGGACACTGTTGTGGGGCACTGTTATCCTCAATGGCGTGTTTGGAGTTACCTTTATGCTTCTTGCAGTCTTCCAATGCCACCCAATCAGCTTTTTCTGGACAGGTTGGGACGGCCAACACTCGGGTAAATGGTAAGTAGAAGCTTTCAGCCTCCGCCTTCTCCCACTAGCTCAGTATAAAGCTAACAGCCACACAGTCTCAACAGTAATGCTATCGGATGGGCAAACGCCGCCATCAGTATCGCCTTGGACTTGTGGATGATTGCAATCCCCATGTGGCAGATCCGAAATCTCAACCTCCACTGGAAGAAGAAGGTCGGCGTTGCCGTGATGCTCCTCGTCGGTACTTTGTAAGATATCCCTCCCCACTGCGGCAACAAGCTCTTTGTCTAACATGACCCTAGTGTCACGGTGGTCAGCATCGTTCGACTCCAGTTCCTTGTGAACCTTGGCAGTTCCGCGAATCCCACATACGACCAGGTTGACGTCTCTATCTGGTCCACCATTGAGATTAACACCGGTATTGTCTGCACGTGTCTGCCATCCCTCCGTCTGTTCTTGGTCCGCCTGTTCCCTAGCCTGGGTGGCTCTTCACATAAGAACAGCGGCTATCAGAATTACCCGGACAATTATGTCAACAAGTCAGATCACGCAGGCAGTCGGGCGCAGACACTGGTTTCAGCCGTGAAGTCTCAGAATCGCCCGGAGCATAGCGGGATTGAGCTCAACACAATGTACGAGGTACGGTATAGCGATGAGGACGAGTCCAGATTGGTTAAAATGCAAGGGGAACATGCAAAGGGGGGAGTGCATGTGGGTAGTTCACGGAGCATGGGTAGCAACAGCGAGGTATCACTGTAATTCTATACTTAATATTATTAGCTAGGCCTTCCAGGCTATTAGCCAAATTCCCCATCTTATGATAAAGGGGGATTTAAAAGTCATCAATAATTTGCTTGTTTTCATGAATACATTCAGCACGGACAATTAGTTTGGGTCATTCTTGCAAAAGTCTCATGATTTTTTATTTTCGTGCTCATCCCTGTGCCTGGTGTGCCGGCTTATAGCCCAAGATGGCTTCATATCTTGAACTATGTAAATATACGCTTATATCATACATCGATTGGCCTATCCCACCAAAATCTTTTAAACTCCCAGAGCCTTGTTGAAAGCATCAGCTGCAGCCTGGCCCGTCAGTTTGGACGCAGCAGCAGAAGCACTCTGGCATGTGGAAACCACTGCAGCACTAGCCTTGCAGCTGGAATTGAGTCGGTCACAGATGAAGTCGGAAATGACCTTGATTGCCAAAGCTGAGCCATGGTTAAAGTCAGCCTCGTTGACAGGGGCAAAGGCAGGCTCAGTGCGGCCATCAAGTCCGTTGGCGAACTTGATGCTGGGGTCAGAGCAGGAGCCGAAATCGCCCGTGGCAGCACTGCTTCCAGCGTTGTCATTGCCGGCGTTACCGCTATCGGTGTTGCTACCACTAGCAGCATTGTTCGCTCCACCGTTGCTGGCGTTATCGCTGGTGTTGTTGGTGTTGGAAGAAGCGTTGGTGTTGGAAGCACCAGATGCGGCCGCCTTGCACTGGGTGTTCTGGTCGTCACATTGGCCTACTCCTCCGGACAGCTGGCCAGAGTTGGCAGCATCGGCACAGGCGTTGTGCTGAATATCGCAAGATCGTCCAAGAGCGGCTCCAATGTTGACAAAGGTATTTCCATTAACGGAAAATGGTCGGTTTCCAGTGCCTGAGACGACAGGAGGAGCAGGGCCGCCAAGAGAGCCGGTGAAGGTCTGAACATTGTTTCCGCTAGCTGTAGAAGGTGCACTACCGCTAGAAGCGGCTTGGGTTTGAGTAGCAGCAGCAGCTTGGGTGGAAGATGCTTGAACAGCTGGCGGGGGAGTTGCTTGAGCAGCGGCTTGAGAGGTTGTCGCAGCATTGCTGTTGTCTGCTGGGGCAACGGCGCCTCCTTGAACGGAGAATTTGCTCAAGTCAACCAAGTCTGTGGCTTGGATACCACCAGTGCCGGTAAATGTCTGAGACACAGCGGAAACAGTTGATGCGACTTCGTCCTGGCTAGCGTCGAGAACAAGCTTGCCCGTTGTGAAGATACATCCAAGCTGGGGATCGGTATCGTCACAGGTATTGCCCTTGGCTGTGGCATCGTTAAGCTAAGAGTGTGTTAATAATCAGGGTTTCAGAATATGTGGCTAAGGGAACATAAAACGTACATCACCTGGGGCAAAAGTGCCACTCAAGAGGGCAAGGTTGGGATCTGCTCCGATGGCCTTGAGCTGCTTCGCCAACTCAAGAGTAATACCCTTGTTTATGGAAGCAGCATTGGCGGATGCCGGGTCTTGATGGGGCTTTACGGCTTCGATTTCGGGGTTCACAGCTTGTTCAGTGCAAGTAACGCTCGCGAGTCCGACTTTGCCGGTGTTTCTCTCCAGGGCCTGGTACACCAATGCACCAGCCATGAGTCGAATATCTTTAGCAGCCTTGCCATTGGTGAAAGCCTGATCAGCTGTCTCTTGTTTGAGGCAGTCCAAGTTGGTAACACTTCCAGCGCCACCTGCAGCCGCTGCATTACCGAGCAGGCCAAAGACGGCATCTGTGATGCCCTTGGGATTGTTCTTGGCCAGAGCTTCGTTCGTAATGGAGAGGAAAAGATCGTGAGAATGTTCCTGGGGAACTTCTCGGCGGAGCAAGTTGGAAGAAGGGAGAGGATAGGCGAAGGCCTGGCCTAGCAGCAAAGCTGCGGCCGCAGAGGTGCTTTGGAACTTCATGATGATTGGGCAAAGAGGATGATTGGAATGTTCAAAATACAAGAGCCTTTTGAGAAAGAACGAATAAAAACTGAATACAAGAATAAAAGAGTGTCAAACTCGAAAAGAATGGACCAGCCTGCTGGACAAGAAGAGAGAAACGAAACAAAAAAAAATAGAGACAAGAACTGACGATGGTGCTAGACAATTCACAAGATTCAATATCAATCGGCTACTGGGACAATATATACAAAATATCTCGGCCCCGGCCTCCCCAAACCCCCAAATATCGACCCCAATACACGGTTAAGCGACGTTTCTGTAGCCGCTATATCGCTCGTTTCATAAACACGACAGGGCGGTTAAAACGCTCTGCCCAGAAGTTTAACCCATACAAAAAGATAAAATACAAGGGCAAAATGTGGTCAGATGTCTGATATACAGTATTTCTCCTGGATTCTCAGGTTTCTGTAGCAGGTTTGACCAGGATAGCTGAAACGATTGCCGTTTCTGGTGGGGCGAGGCAAGGTATGGGCAGGCGTTTCATACGCAGGACGCGATGATATTGGCAGGAGTACTAATAGCCTCGGTTCGCTTTATTAAGCTTAGAAAAGAGAAAAAAGATGGCCAAAGTCTTGTCTCATCGGATGTCTATTGTGACGACGTCGCGAGACCACAAGCCCAAGCCGGAGAGATTTGTTAGACTACACTTCAGTTTGCAAGTAAGAGGAATGAGTGGGTCTATACAGAGTAGATTCTGTCTTTTAACTCCATCCGTGTTACACGTTTGCATATGTACAGGGCCTCAATCATTCAGGTATAGGTATCGGCTTCTGGATGATTTACCTAGTCGAAGCGCAGTCTAGTATCAAAAGAAAATGAATATGCGAACTCTCATGATAATAAGCCTCTGTGCCCAAGTTGGACTTGGTCCTTCCAAGACTTAGTTACCAGGGTTGCTGTCGCAGGTATGGGACGCAGCGCTAAGCGAGCCAAAGAAGCGGCTCTATCATATTCAAACCAGCCCATGGAACAGACTGGAACATGACCATATACCAGGGGGCCTTAAACAGAACCAAATCCCCGCCCACGCTCCACATAGCACGGGGCTCACGCCGACTAAGTATAACGCTGTTGCTGTAATGTCCGGCCGCGACGGAATGTCGAGCTCTACACGGCCCTGGGTCGCCCGTTTACTCGCACATGCACTCTCTGGTCCAGACCGTTAAAGGGCCTGTTGCGGGAACGCTCCACGTGCTTACACGAACCCCGGCCGGCTCACTAGACCAAGGTTCTGACCGGATCACCAGTTAAGCCGCCGCCAGGGGGGCTTGGCCAACGGGTTTCGGAACGGGCCTGGCTGGCCATGTTCAATGAAGACGGTGGCTACAGTACATTCGAGTCCGGGCTTTGATTTCCCGGTTTGACTTGCGCTTGGCAAATTTGTGCGATTAGACACAGTTCTTGGCAAACTCCAGACGCACCAATCGGAGACACTAGCTTGTCCTTTGGAGACGTTAGCCTGCCTTTTGCTGTGGTAATGCTTTGTCAAATAGAGCGTCATAGCACAACCAGTAAACAGATTTATCTAGTAAAACAGAAAGGTAAAAGTTCCAAAGATGACATTCTTCGATCGAACTAGCAGTGGCATTTCATACGTGCGGGGGAACAACTCGTAGCACCTGGTTTTGCTAAACACATAATATTGTATTCACTTTTAGGGTAGCAAGACATCAAATGCTAAAAAGCTGTACCAACACTACCTTTGGTGTGATTATCAAAGAGAAAAAGAGTCAAGGTTTGATAAGTTTTTCGGGGAAAGATACAACAGCAAGACATGTTACTTATCGTCATGTCATTCTAATAAACGATTGAACTATGTTCTTTGACTAACCAACTCTATTACTGCTTACACCTTGGGAGTACGCAAATACCTAAGGCAATGAATTCAAATAGCATAAATATATTAATCACTGCATAATAGCTGCCTAACTGGTCGTATACTGCCTGAGACTTGAACTTCAACTGTCAAAGGCCTCAGCTATAGAACAATTTCGTCATCAAAGCCTTCGGCAAGATCCATCTTCTCATCATAGCCCAGAACCACCAAGACGGCGTGGTAGATTCCCATGGCGGCAGAGTCCTCCCAAGGCCTAGCCGGCCATTGTGCCACTGTGGTTGACAGCTAAATTGGCTCTTGGAATTCTTCCACAACCCACCATGCCGAAACCGGCTGGGATGTTGCACCCGCTGAGATGGACATACCGATGGTACCAGATATGGCCGTGGTGAATTTTTTCATACCCGATTCCAGGTCAGTAATTTTCACAGGGACTAGGACTAGTGAACTTGAAATGCTTCCTGGCGTTATGAGCGGATACGACACTCCGTCTAGGATAAGCCGTCTCCGGTCCCCTTGGAAATTTCGAAAAGTGTCCTCTTCGTAATCCCTTGTGACATTTCCAGAAGCTTCAAAATACGCAAATGCCGTGATCCAGCCGGATATCAAGCGACTGTCTCCGCTGGAACCCTTATGGCCCGTCTCCCAAGCGACCCGAAGCCAGAAATCCTTGACCTCCTGTGAGTCTGGCTCGTCAAAGGTTTTTTGCATATAGCGCATAATGGGCTGGAGCAGATTGGCCCAGCGTTGGCATTCGTCGCCATACTTGTTCAACTTGTTCACCCGACTTGCAAGCATCTCCCAGTCGTGTCGGGTTCCCAGCAGTGTCACACTGGGTAAGCCACATCCGCACATTAAGTTATATTCGAAGTATTTTTTCATCGCACCCATCATGCCAAACGCTGCCACAGCCTTGTCATGCTTGGTTGTGGTAGAAAAGTTCGGCAGCATCCACTCACGTAGCTCTGGATCAACAACGTTTTGTTGGATGAGGGAGGCAAACTTCTGAGCAGCCTCTCCAAAGTCAATTTGAGAGAGGCTTGTGAAGTAGACATCCAGCTCTTTCTTTCCTCCGTGGGAGACAAACATGTGCCGCAAGCGTTCGGCATTCTCACCCCCATTGATGAAAAGGCTAAACTGTGAGAGTATGGCCTGCCAAACATCATCGGGTCGGATAACTAGGTGGAGATCCTGGTTGAAAGCGCGGATGAGCCCCTCAACAAATCCATTATTATATACGGATACAGTCTTATCAGGGGATTCCGCGTCCGCTGCCCTCTTAGGATCGATGGAGGACGCAATGATCGGGAGTCCATGAAAACCGGTTGTGCGGTGGCTAAATGGCCCGAACGCTCTCGATATAGATGGGGACTTCGGCCTCCGCGGGTCATTTTCATAGGGACTAACACATTTCGAAGTAACAGTTTCGAAAATTGCCCTACTGTTCGCATTGAGGGTCAACTCTTGATCCCTATTACGCCCCTGTTGGAAAGGGGAGGGCCGTGTCGTAACAGGCATTCTTTGCGGAATTTGCCGTTCTGTTTAATAGATCTGAACTCGCACTTCAGTGAAGTGGTTTTAGGCAATGTTGGTGTATATAGAAAGAGGAAGAAGAAGCTGATACTTGAAAGGTGAAGAACTGGAGTGGATTAAATACTCTTGAGACTCAATTAGGCAGACGATGGTTGCCTGAAGATAACACGGGATATGTGAGACACAAAAATATGGAAGATCTAATGTCCGCCACTTCGAGTAACACAGACAGCTGGCTCGTTGGAAGATACGACCAGAGCCTCATGCGGGGTCAAAGGTGACGTGATCAAATCTTAGAGGTAAATAGCCAAACTAGTAAGGATATAATGCAAGGGGGCAGCAATTGTAAGTCCAGACGTCATGGACCTGAAGGAGATATTCGGTTCACTGTACAAGAGCGAGGGGAGATTAATAAACAAGAGGTCTTCCACTAAAGAATACATCTACTACTATAAAGTGCATTATATATTCAAAATTACTAGCATATTACAATACCTTTATAAGCCTATCATAAATATGTTTTTATGAATTACAGAATCTACCTGATTCAATAATAAGAGCACTTAACTAAGGACTGTGCATACACACTTAAACCAAACCCAAGAAAGCAAAGCTGAAGAGAATGCTCGGTCTTGACACATTCTACCCGGTCCCATTTCGCGCAGTTTAAATAGCCGATTAGCTGTCCCACATCGTAATCTTCGTACTTTGTGTAACCGTCCACGTTAACGTAGTTACATGTGTCTCCAAAAACATCCTTGATGCCGGTGGTATATTGATCATCCACAATATCCGTATCGGCGCTGTCGGCAGTGACTGACCAAGTGGCGTCACTATCGCAGACATTGATGCTTTCCTTATACGACGGGACGCCGTAGTAGTTGACGATTATGGTTGGAAAAGGGGTATGGTCAGGGTCTTGGGTTTGTCTATCCAGGACGAGCCACCAATCCGCGATGCCAGTGTCAGTAGAAGGTTTGCTGACGGGAACGGGGGGTTTGGGTAAGCCGGGATCGATAGGCTCGGGGTAGTCGTCACCTCCCGAGCACTCGTTGAACCAGGTATTGGCGAGGGCGGTCCCTGGATAAACATCATGATAATCGGCGCGGCCAAGCTCGCCGAGCGTTGGGAAATGGATATTCTGACCGCGGCCGTGTCCTTCAAAGCGGGTTCCTAGGTCGATCCAGGTCATGCTGCTCCCTCCTGCGGGGATGAAGCCGCCATTTCTCCAAACTCGGGCCCCTGCCTTGAACTTATCAACCCAAATAAGATCCACCTTACCATCGCCATTGACCTGGAATCGTGTTAGTGGTGCCAAGCTATGTAGGCCACGAATGTCAACTTACGTCGGCCCATTTGAAGTTTGCTCTGTCGAGCCTTTCTGCTGGCGCGAACTTGATCTGGCCCTTGTCCTCTAGGCCACCGGCTTTATTGAGGTGCCCAACAGTTCGAGCATCTTTCTCCATGCAGAGGTAGTCGACGCGGCCATCGCCGTCCAAGTCTCCGAACCTCAGACCTTGGTCATATAGACCCCTGCCCCAGCCCTCCTTACACAGCGCGTCATTCACTACCCAAGATGGGCCGGAAAACGTGGGAGACGTGGCTCCGTCTTTGTAAGTGTTGCGCCACATCTCGACCCGCCCCGTATGCCTTTCGACTGCAAGGATATCGCAGAGACCGTCCCCGTCCCAATCGCCAAAGTGGATGCTCTTCCTCTCCCGGCCGATGGAGATGATCTTTCCATGCTGTCCCCAGTTAGGCGGGGACTTGATATTCTCGAATAAGGTGACTTCACCCTCCGCGCTCACCCAGAGATAATCTTGCATTCAAGTTAGTGTCTCGCTAATAAAACAGCTATTAAGAAGTAGGCAGATAGCCACATACCATCGTGGCCTCGGCCGAACATGTCACAATAATGGACCCCATCTCCTTTTCTCTGAGTCCCGCCAGAGCCTTTATTCGTATAAGCATAAGATTGAACGTATTTCTCGTCAGCTATGCGATTCCAGATGAGGTCAGCGCGCCCAGAGCCCGATATTCGTCCAAAGACGAGCTCGGTTCTATCTTTCAACTCGGGGATTGCAGGGTGGGCCGCTGTAGCCTCTACCCAATGAGGTCGTAGGCCTTTGCCGTCGGCATCAAAATCTCCTCGCTGGTTGATCCAAATTTCGGAGGAGCCATCTTTGTGCAGGTAAACCCAATCTGATCTGCCATCGCCGTTGATATCGACGAGGTTGACACCCTGGATCCCTTCAGCTTCACCTTTAGCGGCAAATGTTTCCTCGCCAACAACCTATTAAGCCAGTCAGTTTGTCTGCTGGTCAAATTGAGAAAGCAGCCAGTTTGAATAAACATACGAAACTTTGCCAGTACCCTCCATACGTCTCTGTCGGTGCATCGCCCACGCCGCCGTTGCGCCAGCAATAGATATCGCCCTTGTCATCAATAGCGCAATAATCCAGCCGCCCATCTCCGTCAATGTCGCCAAGACGGACTCTATCTTGAGGACCCCATGAATATCCCTCCTTGATAAGGCCACCGTTCTCCAGAGGCTCGAATTTCGGAGGGTTGCCGCCCCTGTTGATCGACACATACATGTTGCCGTCCAGGTTGATGCAGATGAAGTCGTCAAGGCCGTCGCCGTTGACGTCGCCCCAACGGTGTCCTCGAATCAGACACTTCAATCCCACATCGATGGTGACGCCTGTTACAGCGATATTGCCACCATCGTTGAGATACATACGACAGGTTCCCGGCGTCGGATCATCGCTTGTGCCCTTGTCAACGCAGTTGATCAGCTCGTCAAATTCTCCTCCCGGGTCTGCGCCTCCCAAGTTCACCAGCTGGGCAAAGGATACTCGGCTGCCGGCATTGAACGCTCCGCTCTCAGTGATATAACCCCGAACTGTCTGAAAGTGCCTGTAGGGTCCATCATCCTCGCCCCATCCTTGCTGCGTTTTAACAGGGCCGCGTCCAGCCCCCTTTTCTGGGTCACAGTCGACTGTGGTGTCGTCGTCGATTCCAGTATCGATCGGTTTCGTCAGAAAGCCCGCCTTCTCGACCTCGGCAATAGCTTCAGCCCAAACAGCAGCCAACTTAGCTGCGCCCTTTTCATTGGGATGCATAGTGTCGTGATAGTCGGTCGAAGTATCCAGAAACCCATTATTCAACTCAGCTAACCCAATCTTCTTTCCTGCATCCCTGAACCTCTTATATAAATCCCGATAACCAGGATTAATCTTGTTGACATTGTTGTTTGCCTCATTCTCAAGGTATGGTATCAGAGTGGATAGAATAATTGTGACACCCTCGACCTCCTGATATAGATAATTAAGCAACAACTCCATTCGAGCTGCGGTACCATCTACATCCTGGCCAGTTTTTGGATTGGCATCATTTGTCCCGCAGTTTATGAGGATTAGATTTGGCTTCGTATCGATCCCCATACCGGCGTTTTTAATCATCTGTGACACCACCGCACCAGAATGTCCCTCGTGCTGCCGATCCTTAAACTTCTCAGGATCACCATTCGACAGGCTACCGACCATATTGACTGGCCAGCCTTCCCATCTTAACTGGTCTCGAAGGGGTTTCCGGTATCCGTTCTGCGGGTCTGTGCCAACTCCTGCGGTAATAGAGGCGCCGAGAGGCATAATTCGTAGGTAGAAAGGCTTGTCTGCTGCCGCCCTGGCGGTCTTGGGCCAATAGTGGTGACTCCATAGCTCTGCCAGGGCATCGTCATCCGAAAGAGTACGGTTATGCGTTAAAGGAGTGGCTAAGACTGAGGAGAAAAGAAGGAGCAAGTGAGCCAAGAGACACAGCGCGGATCTTGGAGATGACGCCATGTCAAGTGTTCACCGCGTGTAGTGGTGATCCGTGATGAATCGAATGAAGTTTGAATCTGCCTCTGGTTGGGGATCAAGAGGCTTATATATCTAGACAAATGATATCCATAACTGGGATTATATGGTAGAAAGCAAGAAGGTTTCCCTTCCCGTAATACATGGACTTATGACAAACTACAGTGTGCTTCGGATATTTCCAATTCTGGAAATCCCATGGGATCGAAATCCTGCCTGTGCAACTATTGGCGCTAATTGAGACTGACTTGCTTGCCAACCTGCCCTTAAAAGACTTTGTGCATGAGATAAAGCGTATTGGGACTGGGGTAAGGTAGTAAAATACGCGTGTTTGAATACGCTTGTTGAATACGCTTAAAAACGCTGCCCAAGCCACAATTCTAGTCTGCAAAATCCACGGCTGCATATCATAACTTCGTGGATAATTTAGTCAAGCTGGCCTATCAAGTTAAGCTTATGCCCATGAACTAACTACAATAGTATTATATATTACTTGGCGGGCGGTGGTAGGATTCTTCTAATCCTATAAATTCCGCCAGTAAAAAGCCTCCAGCTCTGCTAGCATAGAGCGTATTAACTTATGGGATTATACGACAAGCAACTAAACCGCAAAAAAGAAGAAATATGACAGCAGGAGCATTATACTGCCAGCCCCGGCAGGCATTAAGCGTATTTATAAGATTATACTACAGTATTAGGCTACTGCTTACAATTTGGACGGCAAGCTAGCATCCATGTGATTCTTAATCACATGCATTTAACCGACTTGACGGGATCTCTAGTGCTAAGCCTTGTCCAAGGGTTTAGTGATAGTATTCGCTGTTCCTGTCAGCCATCTCATTATGGAAGCTTTGCAAATGCGAATGACGATGATTTCCTGGTTTTGTGTGGCTGCATGTTAGCGATTGTAGTTTTCTGGGGCGCAGTTTCAGCTGCGTTAATTAGATAGTTGTATACAATAGGCGAAAACTCAGTACTTGCACTATTTACACAGGAGAGTGGTGGCGACGAGCGTTTGTGCTCCAGAAAATATTTCTGCATGTGATGATTATTGAGACACTAAGATCATGTAAATATAACTACTAACTGCAGCACTAGATACAGCTGCGAATAATTCGGTATCTGCAATCCATTGCGCCAAGATTCAGAATTTTCAGCTCAGTTAGAGAAAAGCTGCACCCGCAGCTAACACGGCAACAAAGCCGAATAAAGTAGGGGCAGAAGTCCCAGCAAGACCTGTAGAAGTCGAGCTCTGTACCTCGGTTGTCCGAGTTGGACTGGGGAAGACGAATGTGCTGGTGGTGGTGTTTGATCTCGAGGGAGCCGAAGTTGTAGCAGGAGCCGAAGTCTCTGTGTGGCTAGAGGGTGGCCTAGTTGTCGAATTACCCACGGTGGTCGTATCTGGAGCACTGGTAGTTGTTTTATCATCCCCGGTATCAATATTACCATCTCCGTCCACCCTGAAGTGATCCCAGGCAATGTTATCCAAAGCTACCTTTGGGGAATCGAAAGCGAGCGAGGTGGAAATGAGGTTCACGGCGATGGAGAAAGCGGTATATCTTCCTTCGTCCGGGTTCCATTTGATCGAAAATGGACCGGTACCATCCTTCGTCGGGAATTTTTCGATTTCCTGATTCTGCACGACATCGCCTTGGTTCATAAGCAGCAGCTGCACGCTGATCTCTGTTTTGTCGTCGTCGAGCTCTCCATCAGCCAGGTGCGAGTAGTCAACTGCAAGGTCAAACGCTAAGTTACCAGAGATGTAGTCCCCGGCATCGAAGGTGAGATAATCCAATAAGATACCATTGTCTCCCCACAGGACATTATTTTCCAGTTTGTCAGATAAATCAACATTGGCAATTGGGGTCTTGCAAGCCCCCGTTCCGACAGAGTTGACTACGGTTGCACCCATGATTACCGCGCCCTTTGCTTGGGTTAGAAGTAGTTCTCTAGGTGATTCGGCACAACGGAGAAATATGGCATACCGCATATCGGTGTTCGGATTTGGAGAAGTCCATGCTTCCACAGCTATCCTTGTTTGAGACATCGAGATCTTCAAACTTCTCATCGTTAGTGTAATGATGCGTTCCTTGATGACCCAGACATACTTACGTTGAGGGTCACTCTATCGCTGTAGACCAGAGGGAGAAAAGCAACTGCCGCAACTAGGCTATTATATGTCTTCATGATGTTGTTTTGTAGATATGCGGTTTCTGTTGAGTGGAAAAAGTCTGTAAGTGTTGAGTCAAGTTTCGAGATGGAGGAGGCTGAATTGGAGTTGTCACTTGATGGATTATCGCTATTGCCTCACCCTTTATATATCTGAATTGCTTTCTGTTTACTTCTAGCTCTTCAATTGGTATCAGGCGATGTGATACATATTAGTGCTGCTCGATTACTTGATTCTGCACTCGGTTATGCTGTTAGGATAGGGCTTTGAACGTGGCAATGCGGCTCAGCTTACCAGGTCCACAGCGGGTGCTACTTTAGGTCGATCAGCAGTACTTGATCTTTCTAAACTTAGACTCTTGTAGAGTAGAATAAGGATGCCCTGTAGGATATGCCCCTGGTAGATTGCCCAATAATAACGTGCTTCAACAACAGGCAGAATTCGCATAGACTGAAACCCCCGTCTAGACTTAGAAAACTGCCTATGCCAAGAACTCGCCAGGGTTTTTCCACCTATGAGTACAGAGGCATCTATGGAGTAGAAAAAGAAAGATCTCATCATAAAGGCTAGGCTGAGCCTAATGAGGGTCGATCATAAACCTAAGGCTACCTATATCCCTACAGAGCCTCAAGCTATAGTATGGCTATGCTGTGTTGTGATTGGTTAATAGGCACGAGAACTTGTCGTCTTACATTGTTGCTGTGTAATTCTTTAGCTTTGCTGATGCTTCTCTGCGGAGCACGACGCATCCAAAACGGCGTAATAAGCTTAGTTGGCCTAGTGTGCCCCTTCCTCAGAAAATAGAAGAGCAAAGTGACTGAATCCGGACTTTATTACAACACCGATCCCAGCACTTTGTTTCAAAAAGCATCATAGCCCAAATATCTTCCAAAGAGCTAGTAGTTCTTCTAGGGCAGTTACTATTTTTGTCTTGGTCGGTGGCCAAAAAGCGGTCCATCCCACCCTCATTCAAGGGGAGGAGCTTGTTCACTTTTAGCTCATCATCCTCAAGCCGCTGCCATTGATTCGCCCATTCGTATTTTTCGCGGAAGCTTTGCGCATATACTGCGGATGTTTTGTTACCCGCTGTCCAACGGAGGTTCTTTTCCGTAGGGGCACTTGTAAGAGATGACTTGTAACTTCCAACGTATAAGCTCATAATAGGGTATCAAAGTAATTTATCAAGTATTTACTAGAAGAGTAAATCTTTTCAATCAGATACGTAATATTCTAGCCTTTCTCCAAGATATCCTGTCGCATATCTAAGTGGAATTTAGTTGTAATAATGATCCAGAAGGTTAATGGAGAGATAGCTATATATATGAAAGATATTTACCTCTAGCTAGAGATAGTCTTTAAACTATATTAATACAGCAATCTTCCCGTTTGATGTACCGGCTTCCATGCAACGATGAACCTCCACGATTTGGCTGAGGCGAAATACCTTCCCCAACGGGAGATGCAGTATTCTCGATTCAATCTGCTTTAGTGGCTGGTTCAGAGGTGTCAAAAGGAAGTCCTCTAACCTCTCAGCATAAATCATCAGATTCACAGTACTGGACATGATTGACATAGGCGAGAACGGCCCGTCAAAATCCCATTTGTTACCGCACGACCTACCAAGCACGCGCTCTAGCCTCTCGCCATACACTTTAGAGCATTTGGACCGACCGGTCTGCCATTTTCCTTCGTCAGGCACTCAAAGGACTGGGACTCATATTTTATGAATTCGTCGCAGAATGCTTCTAGCAGTCTACCACCCTCATTTATGGGTATTCTGGACCACGACTGATGTGCCGTAATTGCAGCATCAACCGCGCCATCAAGATCCCGCCTTGTAGCCACGGGTACATCCCATAGTTTCTCCTTAGTTACTAGATTAATCCTATTGTTGAATATTTGTGCTCCTTGAAACTCTCCACTCACGGTATTGGAAAAAGCGGTAACATGAAAGGGTGCCATATTGGAGAGACAAATTCACGTGAGCAAAAAAAAAAAAAAAAAAAAAAAAAGGCGATTTTGAGAGAAACCTGCAATTATCGCATGATTTGTACAGTATGTATTTCTCCCTGCCGGGTGCGGACAATCGCTATGGCAAATCCATGGAATGGAGATAAGAGGGACTCTTGATTCCGGATACCACTGATTACATGTAGGTCCGGATGGAGCAGGCTACTATTGCCGGGCCCGAGACTTTTTGGACAATCGCCATGACAAATGCCGGAGATGGGCGGGACCTGTATTCCGAATAATTCTGAATAGGTTCAGACGGAGCAGGCTATACCAGCAAGGCCGAGATGCCCGGCCGAGTTGTGAGGATATGGTTGGGTTTATTACGCGGCTATTTGGATGTCTCTAATCCATATTTGCATGTACTATAATAGCTATTCTATCCCAAGAGGTCAAGACTGGAATAGCTCTACAAAGTCCACTACTCACTGGGCTAAGCATTGTCAGAATCCTTCGTTTAAAGATTACAATTCCACGTAAACCCATCTCCGTGTTGCCTTATTCAGAATGTTGGCATTTGGAAGGTTTGCCGTTCCTTTGGTTAATGTATTCATCGGAATAGCCCTAGGACACCGTACATATACCACCTCCTTTTTGTACAATCCTTTACTAATGAATTTCTCACCCTACAGAAACACCCGGACATGAAACACTGATTGATCCTCGTACCCGATATCCTGCAAACTATACGCTGCCAGTGCAAGGCTTCCCGGGACTTCAGAGCAACTGGAACCCGCGACCCGACTGCGGCGAGCACTCTTATGTCGGACATGGGCGCTTACGCGGCCGACGAGCACTGATTACAGGCGGCGATTCAGGCATGGGACGGGCGATTGCAATTGCTTTCGCGCGCGAAGGAGCTGATATCGCCTTCAATTACCTAGAAGTTGAGGAGTCGGATGCACGAGAAACAGTCTCGTTTATCCGAGCTGCGGGACAGAAAGCTTTTACAATTCCTGGTGATTTGCGAAATGAGTCCTTCTGCGCTGATTTGGTGCATCGTGCAGCCGCCAGCCTAGGTGGGCTTGACACTGTTGTCAGTCACGCTGGCTATGCCTTCGAACAGGCCTACATTGGCAATCACAGCACAGAAAGTTTTGAACAGACCTTGAGAACGAACGTGTATGCACCGTTCTTCATAGCTAGAGCTGCAGCTCCGCTATTACCTCCAGGGTCCTCACTCATTTTCACTGCATCGGATGTAGCTGTTGGGGGTAATGCAAGGCTTGTCGACTATGCTGCCACCAAAGCCATGCTTGTTTCCTTCACCAGGTCACTTGCGCTGCAACTCTGGCCGTTTGGCATCCGTGTGAATGCAGTAGCACCCGGTGGTACGCTCACGAATTTCCTCACAACTCAAGGCGAGACGACAGAAAGCATCAATGGAGCCGTCTCTCTGACCCCAGGCGGTCGTTTGGCGCAGCCGGTGGAAGTAGCCCCTGCCTATGTCGATTTGGCTGAAGGAATTAATAGTTTCGCAAGCGGAAGTGTGTATGGTGCGAATGGTCCCACGGGGGGATTCTGAAGTGTAGTCAGGAAATGGAATTGCCTACATGTACTGACTTTCCTTCCAGACCAACTGTAAGTCTTTCAGGTTTGCATTACAGGTAGTGCTGGAAGTTTGAGATACCTTTCTTCAGAGGAGGAAAAAGTATCCAATTTTCTTTTACTTTCTGTGTTATAATACTACTAGTAACTTGCTCTAAGATAAATTTTACTTACCTTATACTACATAAAACGTCTTTTGATGAGCTGTTCGTTCATCAGGACAACGACAACTCGCAACAGAACAAAGCTAGTCTCAATACATCGCTGAAATTTCCGAGTCTCTTCAGCTGCTTCAACTCTGCTTTTATAGCTTTGTATGTAGATACAATGATGATGAAAGAAAGAGTATTCCGCTATAATACTACTTATAAATATGCATAACTTGCGGGTGGCAGTAGGCAAGGTAGCCCTGAGGACCCCATTCTCCTCCAAATCCGCTGTTTTTGCGTCCACTCCAGAAGCCCTCTGGTGCTGGTTTGGCAAAGCTGTTGACAAAGACACTTCCAGTCTCAAGTCGCGAGGCAATTCTCTGGGCATGTGTGACATCCTTGCTCCAGACAGAGCCTCCTAGTCCAGTGTGAGAGTCGTTTGCACGTCTATTGATCTCTTCCTCATCGGACCAAGGTTGGAGAGGGACAATGGGGCTTCGGCAAGCTTAGATATGCAGTTAGTCATGCATTTGCTCTTTGTAACACTCATAACAGACAACGAACCGGCGCTTCCCTGTTTCCTTGCGCAACAAGGTAACAAATTCGTCCGTGAACGAGTCGAGTAAGTTTATATACTTGTTGATAAACTCTTTTCTTGCGTCAAGTTCAACCGCAGACCAAGCTGGAAATGCTCTCCGGGCCGCTTCCACAGCATCATCAAGGTCTTGCTCGCTGCCCAATGGCACATCCCGGAGTTCCTCCTCATATACTGCTGCTGCGAGGTTTGCCGTCGACAATGTTCACGAAAGAGGTAAAGTCAATGGAAGGCTTGATTGGAGACATGGTGCTGAGTTGTGGGAATATTTTTGATGTTTGATGTGAAGTCCTAGACAGTTTCTCGAAACAAAGTATACATCCTACAAAGTTGCTTGTCTTTATATATCTACAAATTTCTTCATTGCATTCTTTCACGATGGACACGGTTACGACAGATTCACAACCCAATTCGGCGTTAAAGAGACGTAGAGGTATCTTCATCTCTATGAGAAATATCACTGAGTCTAGTATCGGACTTAGAAAGGCTCATCGGTCACTATTAGTACTATGTAAAATTTGTCATTGTTGTGAGTCGTCGGGAACAAAATGCGGAATGCGAAGTACGGAATGCGAAGTACGGAATGCGAAGTACGGAATGCGACGTACGGAATGCGAAGTACGGAATGCGAAATATGAAGTGCGAACTGCGAAGTGCGAATCACGAAATACAAACTACCTTACCCGTTAAAACCCGGTGGCTGGATTTCTATTCTGTTTCGTTCACCGCTAAGAGCGCGCCATAATAAAGCTCCCCCCGCTGCTCTTGGAGTTGGAGTCCGTCTCGCAACAACACTACTAGTAGGTAGTAGTGTAAGTTTGTAGCCGGTGAACCTCATCTACAATTTGCAAAGTCCTCAGCTAGCAGGACGGCTTGAAATAGTGCAATACGGAGTTTTTCGTTTTTCGTTACCGCTACTGTAAATTTACAGCCAAAGAGTAATAATATTACTATCTGTTTTGATAGATTTATTGCAGATATTATTATACCGGTATGGTTTGTAATTGCTGGTCTTTAAAGTTCCTGTAGCAGCTGGTGAAATGTGGCTGAATTTAGGTGCGTTTTGCTGAATAGCTTCCATAACTTTCCCCGCATGTTTACACATCTCCCGCATCCATCTCCCGCATCTTAGATCGAGCGTAACTTTGCGGGGGAGGCCCTACTACTCACGCTATAAAAAAGGCTATATACTCTAGGGGCATGCTATTATCGCTCCGCGGCAGGGCTACGGTAATTTTTAGGACGACAAACTATTGTTAAATGAGTAGAGTGATTTGATGATGACTTGCGTTGCGATATTGACAATATGAGACCTCGAGCGATGTTATAAGATCGGTGAATATCTCTCCACAATGTTCCATCATGGACTTTTCATACATCATACTATCAGAATCACTTCAAGTTCACTGAATTCTTAGCATTACCTACCAACCCAGAGATCTACTTCGGTCGTACTCACTCAGCACGAAGTATTCATATCAGAGCTTCGAAGTGATTATGGATAAGATCAATATGGACAGTTACAGTGACGAGCACGCGAACGATTTGAAGCGGACAAACACTTATCTGAGCATATCTCCGGAGCTTTTTGAGAAGCTTTATCTCTCTCCAAAGGCTCAAACCCATGGAGAGTTGCGTCGGACCTTCGGCAACCCAACGCCTGTGGGAGTGCTCGGGTTCTGTGTTGCTCTGACCCCGGTATCTGCCGAATTGATGGGTTGGCGTGGTGCCAGCGGTACTTCAGCAACAATGTGAGTTTACTTGGAGATATTCTATCTGTTTTAGCAACTGTTAATAAACAAAACAAATACAGCGGTGCAAGCTACTCTTTTGGAGCAACTCTTCTTATGTTGTCAGGAATCGCCGAATTCCTGCTTGGCAATACCTTTCCCAGTGTGGTGTTTTTGGCCTATGGGTCACATTTTCTTACTATGGCGATAACCTACACACCTTTTTTTGCTGCTATCTCATCCTATAATGCCGACGGCAGCCAGGAGCAGTCTCCAGCATTTTTGGCAACCTTTGGTAAGACACCCACGATGTCAAACCCCCTGGGCTTGGGCTTTCCTGACAATAATATATCTGAACAGGGTTCTACGCTGTTTGCATGACAACTTTGTCGTTCATATTCCTCATTTGCTCTCTCCGCACAAATGCCGTCTATGTCACCGTCTTCGCCAGTGGTGCCATAGGATTTGGCCTCTTCAGCGGTGCAGCATGGAATATTGCCGGGGGAAATGATACTGTGGGCAAGCACCTTATCGTGGGTACGGGTGCATGTTTTTTCGTTGCGTCTATGGCTGGTTGGTATCTTTTATTCGCCATTATGATGACTGCTGTCGATATGCCTTTTGCAGTTCCGGTAGGGGATCTCAGCACCATGATTAAGGGCATGTCTGATGTAGAACGAAACAACCAGCAGCGGACAGAGTAGCAACGGTGATTTACAGCAGTTTTATTACATGATTCATAATATTATGTAGCTTATGTACGCAAAAGAAGAGTATTGCAACAGGAACCAAACATGCGTGAACCAGTAAATATAATAGGAGATAAGCTACACATACAACGTTATACGTAACTAATATTGAAGACCAATTCGCTACCCTTTGTAGCGTTCAATAGCTTCTTCAATCAATGGTGACTTCAAATGTGCCTTGCACGACGATTTAACTACCGGGCCAACTAGCCGACAAAACTAACACTGGTACATATTATTGCATTAAGCTCTGCCCGGAAAAAACTGAAGTCTAGCGCCACAAGGCATGTTTTTCACAAAAATCATCGGAATGGATTGTTCAGTTTAGAATTTACATCAACCGTTGGTCCGACTTTCAATAGCCGAATATCGGAAGAGTAATTGAAAGAGAACAAAATGTGAGGACAAAACAAAAAATTGTGTCCAAGACCCACTCTTGTGTTGCAGCCACTTTCTTTGTCCATCCCGTAAAGCCATTGGTTACTACTCAATCGCATTTTATCTCTTAAACGGTTTATTATCACTCAATACGGTCTTCTATATATTGGTGCCAGGCTCCAAATGCTGTCCATGTGCGTTTTAGATGCCATGCTTCTTTTAACGAAGTGCGAAGTGCGAAGTGCGAAGTGCGAGATGAGAGAGGGAGTGCAGATGAATAGTTACTAGGGTGACGTCTAATGCCTTCTCTTTTACAAATAGTTATTACTTTAATAACTATAATATTTAAGTAAACTAAATACAATTCAGAATTATTTTATTTCAATATTTCATTGCGTTTTAATAATAAGCATTTGATTACCGCAAGGATCAAGTGCGGCCGAGGGCATCCTTGCAATAGTTGGACAAAAAGCAAACAGTCTCAATTATACCTACTACCTGTATACTACCCCTGCGGTGCGTAACAGAACCGCTCAAGCTCCTAGGGTAAGCTACTAACAGAGCAAAACACGATAAAGACGGGCAGGGAAATTTTAAAAAGAAGAGAGAGAGTGAGAGAGTGAGAGAGGGAGTGGACGCCTCACGATAACTGCTCTCTCTTAAGAAAGGTACATTTCGTAACTTCAACACTGGCCGTATAACAAAACGTCTCCCAATCGATTTATGGAGCATTAGCTGACGGTAGTTGAAGTATATCCGCCACCGAAAGGGCCAATGACTAGTGGAATCGTTCCAGAACAGCGAATAGCAGACCAGATGCCTAGTCGGAGATATAAGCTCCGCCTCCGCGGTATGCTAAGCCGGGACGAAATGTCACTGCTCGGAGGGAGATAATTCATAGTCCGACCAAATGGACTCGTAACTACTCAGCCATTAAAACTGTAGCCTCTGTCGTAAATTTTCCGATCACCACATCCACCATCTTCGTTGAAGATACGCTTTCATAGACATAATGTCTCACCCAACGTTGACGAGAAGCGAAAGAATCGATATTGTTGTGGCTATTGCAGAAATCCGTTAGTTATCCTCAACATCATTTTGACTTATAGCTAACGCTGATACATCTAAAGTCTTGAGCGGCATTTTCGGACTATTTACTGCTTTATTTCAAGGATCCACAGGGGCGCCCGGCTACTCAACGCGTGTTATTCATCATCTTTTACGAAAGACAGCCCGTTTGTCAGTGGCACAATTCCAGTAGGTGCAAGCGAGATACCTGGACGATACGCAGTACATGTTTGTTAACTGTTCTTAAAACAAAGATATCTGGATAGAAACACCAGCACTGATCTAGTTTATTCTCAGTTCACTCAAAGAACGGGAATTCCCGAGAACAGCATTTTGCTGTCCGATGGAACACGTTGTCATTGGATTGGTTCCCAGGAATGCAAAAGGGTCTTGCTTTACTTCCCCGGTATGGTGAATCGATGACTATCTCCATCTTACTCTAGTAACGCTTTGTATAGGAAGCTTTGTTCTCCCTTCTAGCAGATTTCATCTGCAGTTCGCAGCCAATTGTGCAAAAACGCTTGAGCGCGAGGGGCGGGAGGCAGCGGTTCTAGTAGTATCTACTGGTAAGAACAATTGACTAGACACGGCTGTTTATTTGTGTCGCATACTAACGCGTCTGCATAGATCTCTCACCAGGCTCTCAGTATCCGCGCCAATTGAGTCAAGGAGCGACAGCCCTTAAGTACTTGCTTGAAAAGACAGGACGTAACCCATCAGATGTATGACGAACCATTCAATATACCATGGTGATGAGACTTGCTAAGTGATAGAAGATTACGATAGTCGGAGATTCGGCAGCGGGCAATCTGGCTCTTGCCCTCCTGTCACATATCAGCCATCCGGTCCCAAATGTTCCGCTTCTTGAACTGAGAGAAGACCTCCAAGGCGTTATTCTCGTATCGCCAATCACAGACTTTGATGCTACGACACCGTCGGCAGTAGAAAACTCGAAGAAAGACTGGCTCGACCAGGGTGCTATAAAAACCTGGGGTGACAACTATGCGGGGCACAGCGTTCGAGATATATATATTAACCCAGGCTTGGCATCAGAAGAGTGGTGGAAAGATATAAGGGTAAAGAAGGCAATCGTTCTCTTTGGGGAGTACGAACTCGCAAGAGACAGCATTCAGACATGGGTTACAAAGTTCAAGGTAAGGCTGACTCGTCATAACAGTACTTTAAGTTCCGCACATGAAGCCAGACTAAGACGATGAACAGAAACACAATCCGGAGACAACAGTGATACTTGGGAAGGGCGAATTCCACGCACAACCGGTCATGGACCTTATGCGGGGCTCCAAAGTACCGAGCAGGCAAGCGGAGGCATTAAGATTATGGTTGACACAATCTTTGTGGTTATAAAAGACTTATACACTATTGACATTACTAGATATATAATAATAAGTGATCTCATATTAGTATCTTTGGGTAATTTATGCTCTATATCCGGCGAAAATATGCCTAAGAAATAAGAATATACAGTATTTACTAGTAATGACTTGCAAAGTTCATATTACTGCAATGATCTCTTCGTTACAGGACCCAGATGCAATGAAGTCCGGAGCACAACATCTCGACCTTAACGGAATCACTAAACGGCCAAGAATACACCTCGTGCATGGTGCGGTCATCAATATTGGACTGGGGAGCATTTGGCAGCACCCATTCCCATGCCTGGCGGAGATACTCCTGCTCATTTGGCGAGGAAATGCTTGATGGTAGCTATGACTTCCTAGTCTTGAATGCCTTTGATGGTCTCGTAGCATCCGAACATAGATTCGGGACTCCGCGGCCCGGACATAAAGTGCTGGACTTCTCCGGTAATTCTACTCCGTTGGAATACGCGATATCTATGATTTGGATTCATGCTTTTAAATAAGCTACAGCTAGCTCTTCACTCTAATGTTCTAAATCACATCACATTGCTGCATTGGACTCTACACTACAACTCACCACCATGTCATTTGATCCAGCCAACCTTGATCCCATTGCGGATAAGTCTGTTCTCATCACTGGTGGTTCATCTGGGTTGGGCCTTGCCACAGCCCGTGCTTTTGTGGCCTCGGGTGCATATGTGACCATTGCAGATATTCAGCCGCCTCCCGAAAATGCATTTGGTGATGGACAGCACCGCGTCAACTTTTCTCTTTGCGATGTGAGAGACTCTGCCTCTCAGACCGAAGCTTTCAAAGCGGCGATCAAGTTTGCCCCAAGCCATGTTCTTGATGTTGTTGCCCTGTTCGCTGCCGTGGACGATTCGCCCAACCTTGTCGATCTCGTCAAGGCCTCTGACTCTCAGGCAATCAATGTGCCGCATCAACTCATCGCCAATGAAAAAACTGCTAGTGTTACTGAGGGTTCGTCTAATAGCAATGGGCCAAATCTAGGCAACCTTAGCATAAAGTGTCTGGATGTGAACTTGAAGGGAATCTATTACTCAACCTATCTCGCCTTGCATTACCTGCAACAGCCCGAATTGGCACCCTCTTCTCAAACCTCTGGCTCGGACAATCGCTCGACGAAGTCGCTGATTTTGCTTTCCTCATTGGGTGGCTACCTCGACGATAGCCACGACAGCATATATTCTGCCACCAAGTACGGCATTCGTGGTCTCTTCCGCAGCATTCGACTGCGATCATACAAGGAACTGAATGTGCGCTGCAATTTGATAGCACCATGGGTCATCAGAACACCGTTGACTGTCCCCCTCCAAGACTTCATGGACAAGAGCGGAATGCCTGAAGGAAAGGGACTGACTTTTGCAGCAGTGGACGCTGTTGTTGATGCTGTGGGTCGGTGTGCTGTCGATGAGGCCGTTGCTGGTCGTTCAATTGCTGTTATGCCTGAAGGCAACTTTGACCTCGGTGATGATGAAGAAGGACTCTGGGCAGGTGCAGCATTGAAGAAAATTGTGCAGGCAAGAAAGGATGCTGGAGATGTGATTGTTTGATGAGTACATTTTCTCAGTAGGACATATAGCGATCAGAATAAAATTTTCTTCAATATTATAACGCCAAGAACTTAAGAGAGATGTAATTTTGTCTTATTCTACAAGTTTGCAGTAAGCAACTCAGGATTGTGTACCTATAATGTAATGCTCTATAACCTACCGCCTTCCAAACGACGTCCCAGACAACTTTTGCGACTCTAGATCTAAGAGCCTCCTTAGTTAACCTACACTTCACTTTGCAATATATTCCAACTAATAGCAAAGCAAGTAGCATCTATGAGAACTAAGTCACATACTGTAGATGTGTTAGATACAGTCAGGGGTGATAGGTTGGATGAGCTGCGGAACGGTTGCGTTTCGGCCGCCCGCGGAATCCCGCGGAGGTGTGGAGTCGCTGAATGCCTCATGCTCCCATGGCTAGCCGGGGGTTGAGCTGCAGTGACAACTCGATATCTTTTTAGCTACTTTTAGAGTTGGTCGAAAATCCGGAGATAATTACATACTTGGAGACAGGCTGAGCCCCGGATCAGGAGATAATAACTCCGAGTTCATGCTGCACCTCTGCCGGACGGGGCCAGTTAAAGGGGGTGTGCGTCACATCGCCGGAGCTCCGGGCGTTACTCCGGACTCGGATGGCTTAGGCCGGAGCCACTCACGGCACTCCAACACTCCTGCAGCCCCTGCGCGCGGCACTTGGGACGTGATGAAAGGAAGCTGTTCCTTCTATTTAGGTAAATGGCTATATTGTGTTCAGTTCGCCAGATTATGTTTTGTTTTGTACCAAAGACAATTGACACCTCTCCTGCAGACTAATAAACACCCACAATGCATTCGAAAGAACCCGAATTCTCAGAGAATGACATACCAGATCTAAGCGGCTACGTTGCGATTGTTACTGGAGGTAAGCTTGATCGTTACGCAGCAGTAGGAGAAGCTTTCAGTCTTAGTAGCTTGCTAATTGTATATGCGGTTAGGGAATTCCGGTATTGGGTATGAGACGGCCAACCAACTCGCGCTTCACAATGCGCGTGTCTATATCGCCAGCCGATCTCAAGAGCGAGTGAACCAGGCCATCGGTCAAATGTCACAGGCGGCCATGGGAAAGACACTTGACCTGCATTTTCTTCAAATAGATCTACAAGATCTAAAGTCGGTCAAGGCAGCTGCCGAGCATTTCATGACACTGGAAACCCGCTTGGATATCTTGATCAACAATGCCGGTGTACGTTCGGTTCACCATCCCTATTTTTTCGGCCAGTACATGTATCTAACTGAGCCATCAATCAGGTCATGACTGTCCCTTTTAAACTCACCGCCGATGGGCTCGAGACGCAGTGGCAAGTCAACTACGTTTCGCCTCACGTTTTTACCAGCAGTCTCATGCCTCTTTTGTTATCGACCGTGTCAACTCTGGATACTAAGGATCGAGTTCGAGTCGTTCATGTATCCAGCGATGCAGCCTTTTTCGGCCCCGACACAGTGCAGTGGAACGACGTCAATATGACTTCAACTAAAGGAGTGATGGAGCTGTGGTAAGTGGACTGTGATAGTATTGGGGAAATTACAAGTATCATTGCTCACCAAAGTAATCAATCTAACCAGGAAGAGATACGGACATTCAAAACAAGCTATCATACGTGATGCGAAAGAGTTGAATGATCGCTATAGTTCGCAAGGTACGTTGCCCAAGATCTATTGGATACATGTACATCTTATACTAACGCGCCACAACTCTACAGGTGTTACTGCGTACTCTGTTCATCCAGGCATCGTCAAATCGAATCTGCAAGGACACGACCCGACCCTTATGGGAAAGGTCGTTCGAGTGGCGATGAAGCTCGGAGCTGGTGACACGCCTCTCCATGGAGCACTCAATTCGCTGTATTGTGCCACGAGCCCCAGCGCACCTGTACAAGGGCAGGGAAGGTTCTTTGTTCCGGTTGGCAAACCGGAACCACGTGCGGACAAATGGATCAGGGACAAAGAGGGAAATTCACGATTGTGGGAGCTAGGAGAGAGTCAATTGAAACGCCTATAGTAAATCGGGCTGTACTGCAAAGTGCTTTACTTTCATTTGGCTTTGTTATTACAAAGATTATAGGTATACAACTTTAACATTAGGTAGTTTATTGTGATTAATTTATTTTATTAGAAATATTCCAATTTTAAAACTATTATTAACATTCTCTCCGGAGCGGACAGCAGTCTAAATCCGCGGGGCCACTAACTCCGCCGCCTATATGTACATGTTTTATTTGCTTTCATCTCAATACAACACGTGAATCTACGGCTTCTGTGTTATATATCGTGCACTATTGAACACTGCCTCACCATGATTATGAAGCAATCGTTGCTCTCCCACGTAAGCTAATCGAATGGCAACCTCATCGGAGAGGAGGGACCCTTCTATGAACCCGCCATCTTACGATGAAGGGAGGCGGTTCAGACCTCAACTGTCCTGCACATACTGCAGGCAAAAGAAGTAGGTTATAAGTCTCCTTCTTGCGTATATCCAATCTGTCTCATTCAACTCTCATTCAATTACCTCAAGGCTCAAGTGCGACCGAGGGCATCCATGCGACAATTGCGCAAAACGCAACCTGTCTCAATCTTGCCAGTATGCCACCCCTACGACACGTAGCAGAACTGCTCAAACTCGCCGGGTGGCCTACTCTAGCGACATTTCTGAGAGAGTACGTCACTTGGAAAATCTCGTCCTTTCTTTGGCAGCTCGAAACTCTGGTCTGCAGAACCAAAGCGCCGACTCGGCAACGATTCGTGTAGCGGTCCCCGACAATGATGGTGGGCAAGAGGGCTTGACGTCGTCGCAAGAAATCGGCACTCCAGGAACGATGCATGGAGATCAGATGGGGACGAGATGGTTTGATGATACGCATTGGCAAGCTATTATGGACGATGTAAGCTCTTGCGGAGAACGGACATGTCGGTAAGCTAATACAATCAAAGATAGCAGAGCTCAAGGGCTGCACAGATAGCTTCGAACAGGCACGCAGCGTCCCCCTTCCAGACAAGGAAGAGAATTACGGCCTGACATTGTTTTTTGGTCTGTCACCGTCGATAAGCCGGTCTGATCTGCTGGCATCTCTCCCTTCAAGGCCTGTTGTCGACCGGCTCGTTTCTCGGTATTTCAACACCAAGGAGCCTATACTAAGTATGTGAGGCTGTGGCAAGGCCCTAGTGCTTCTCAAAGGTGCGGAGTAAATGCTTATAAGACTACAGTGGTCCTCCATATCCCGACCTTTTATAGAGAGGTAACTAAATATTGGAGAAGATATCTACAAACGAAAGCTGATGGTAACCACAGTACACTCAATTTTGGGAGAACCAACATGCAGCGCCGGTTGCTTGGCTTGCTCTCCTCTTCAACATCTTGTGTTACTCTGTCTCCTTTTACCAGCGTGCAGGTGATGCACTTCCAGGTTCGCTAGGTGAGCCAAGGCGTGCTCGCGATAGCTTCAGAACCCATGCTGCGCAATGCCTGGCCCTCGCAGACTACACCAGGCCAGGTCGATACATAGTCGAGGCCCTCCTGCTCTACTCCGGAACAGAATTCATGAGGACTAGAGATAGCCAGATTGGCATTTCTATTCTGTTCGGGGTCATCGTTAAGCTGGCCATGCATATGGGCTACCATCGCGACTCAAAACATTACCAGAATCTTTCGGTCTTTGAAGGCGAAATGAGGAGACGGGCTTGGGCAATGATTTGGCAAGTGGACCATCTTGTTTCGTTTCAAGTCGGTCTTCCTAGAACGATATCTGATTCACAGTGCGATGCGAGGCTGCCTCATAATCTTGTTGACGAGGACTTTGACGAGACGACACAGGTGCTTCCCACGCCTCGGCCAATTTCGGAGCGTACCCCGGTAACATACACAATTATGAAAGGAAAGCTCGTATCTGTCTTCGCCCGGATTGTGGAAAAAAACTACTTGACAGGAGGTGCAATGCACGAGGATGTGACGCAGCTTGACAAGCATCTCCAAGACGCACACATCTCTTTGCCGCCTGTTTTGCGCATCCGGACCATGACCATGTCTATCACCGATCCACCAGACCTCATCATGCAACGTTATAATCTCGAATTGCTCTATCAGAAAGCCCGATGCGTGCTTCATCGCAGATACTTGACGGACTACCGATCAGATCTGAGATATGCTTACTCAAGGTGGTCGTGTGTAGATGCAGCGACGCAGATTATTCGCCACCAGAGTGACCTTTACGATGAGACTTTACCAGGAGGACAGCTGTATAAAGATAGATGGTACATATCATCGCTTACAAGCCATGACTTTCTCCTAGCTGCGATGGTCTTATGCCTAGAACTCTCTTGGAAGACGACGAGCGACTTACACCCTGGCTCATTGACTTCGACACCCAAAAGCCGAGAAGAGCTGTCAAAAATTCTGGAGACCTCGTACAGCATTTGGACCGCATTTAGTGAAACTTCAATGGAAGCTCGCAAAGCATCCAAAGCGCTGGCGCTAATGCTTCAGAGTACTAAGAGAAACCATCCGGGCTCTAGAGGCAGAGAGGAGCCAGTGGAAGACCAAAGACCGAGGCAGTGTAATGCTAATCGTATGTCGCTCCATATCCTCCTCTTTCGGATTTCCATTTATGCAAGACCAGTCAGTAACACTTTGCAGATGACGCCAGACGTCTCCCCTTGGAAAACAGCCAGCCCCAGATGTTCCTCCCCGGCGAAACACAGGCAGACCCAGACCTAAGCGGAATGGCAGAGCCGACATCGATGACGATCGAGGACATGATGAATAATCCCGAAGGGTTTGATTGGGTAAGCGCTTTTCTAACATTTCTGTCCCTTGTTTCCATACTTCACATCTCTCCAAAACATTCCATCCTTTTAAAAGTCAGTACTGACTCTGATAGAATGCCTGGGATAATCAAATCCAACACAATAGTTGGGAATTAACAGATGAGACGTGGATGGCAAGTTTGGCACCCTCCGATTCTCAGTTTACAATGTTCTCGTCTACAGACTAGACGCGCGTGGCCGTGGTTTGCAATGTATAAATTACTCGACTATCGGGATGTATCAAGGATTTGCTATAAATTTTCCGCATTTTCTTCAGATATTGCTTATCTAGGAAAAGAGAATGAGTACTAAGCTTATGTCCGCCCGATTAACAGCATTCATGTCTATCAAGACATCATCTTCACACAGCAATATCGCCCACTGTCAAAACCACCTTACCCTGAGTCCTGCCCTCGTGTACTAATTTGACTGCTTCGAAACCCTCTGATAGCGGGAAAACTTTTCCGACACAAGGCTTAATCTTTCTCGCTGCCACGAACGAGATAAGATCTCTAAACTCATCCAGCGTGCCTGCATAAACTCCATGGATGCTAAGCTGGTCAACCAATAGACGGAATGCATCCGTAGGCAGTTCAAAGCCGCCATGGCCACCGCAAACCACAATTGTACCTCCTGCCTTGACTGAGGCAACTGAATGCTTCCAAGTCACAGTGCCGCTGGTATCGAACACAGCATCGACTTGCGTGGGAAGCGTCTCCCCAGAGTCAAACGTTCTCTCGACACCGAGAGACTCTGCCAGCTTCCTTTTCTCAGCAGTGCGACCAGTAGCCCATACACGCATTCCTGCAGCAACACCAAGCTGGATAAGAGCCGTGGTAACTCCGCCTGAACTGCCTTGCACAAGCATAGTCTGACCGGGTCGCAGTCCAGACTTGGTGAAGAGCATACGATAAGCAGTAAGCCAAGCGATTCCAAGCACAGAGCCCGATACCGAGTCGATTTCCTTCGGCAGAGGCAAAAGGTTGGCCGGCGGGACAGCAACATATTCCGCCAGGGTACCATCTCGAATTTCTGACAAGACATTGCGTTTTTCATCCTTTGTCTCATCGCCAATATATCCGGGTGAGATCATAACGGGGTAAATCACGACTCGTGATCCATCTTCAAGAGTTCCAACGCCCTCACAGCCCAAAATGATCGGGAAAGTGATTTTGTGCATGCCAACGCCCTTTAGGGTGAAAACGTCGTGCCAGTTGACGGTTGCGGCTTCGATTTTGACGCGTTGCCAACCCTCGGGGACCTTAGGCAAGGGTACTTGGCCAACTGTGAGACCTGCCAGAGGGTTTTCACTATCACCTTTGGCTGCATACACTGCTAGCATAGTCTGTGCCTCGGATGATGCCATGGTGCATAAGTTGAGAGTTTATGAGAGTATATGTCGAAGTAGTAGATTTGAGAGCAAGAGATGAGAGACTATATGTATGGAATGAAGTTGAGTTGGAAGATGATATGGCCGAAGTAGACTGATAGAGCCCTACCTATATATGAAAGGGCGTTCAAGGTTTTGATGCCATCTGCGTAGAGGCGGAGAAACATGGCTATCTAGTAACCCCCCATAAAACTACAAGCTACATTTCTAAAAAGTATGGTCTCCGTGAATAGACTCCTGTATTGGTTATTAGGTCCCTCACCGGACAACATGGTAGGACCATGAAGAAATTCATCGAGTGTTACCTTTTGGGTGCGGAATTCCGCAAGTTCGAGTCTTACCCGCCCCAGAGCAAATAGAAGTCCACAAATATGATTCATAGTGCTAGAAATCTCGCATACACTAAATTTGTCAGATAGTCTAATCATATCTCTTATTATGTGGGATAATGTCCGATTTCCCCTTCCACTTCGCTCCGATTTGTTAATACCCATGACATGGAGACTCCGCTCCGCACTACTCCGGAGATTTTTAATACTACTACCTCTTCTAAGACTACCAGTAACTTCTAATAGACTATATAGTAACTTTGAAGATATCCCAAGAGACATTGTGATGGGTGAATGCATGATGTGGGTACGGGCTGCGTTTGTCCTGTGTGAATCCAGTTGACTAGAACTGCACTTTTGCTCTTGGCGACTAAAAGCAGGAAGAGAGTGCTGCAATTTTGTCTCTGCCACGTCATAATCTATCTCAAGAAAGAATAATAAAACTATTCATAACGTATATCAAAATTATTCTCATGTAGCTGTACAGTTTGAAATGGAGAAGGCAGGATGGTAAAGGGAAACGTCACCTTGAGGGCTCAATTCACTAATGCAGCAATCATGAAGAACCTCTGCCATCAACACTAAGTTAATAAATATGATGCAAGTTAAAAACGACCATTTCATTTATTGTAACTGATGATATATATTCATTCTAGCAGGTAAATGCAACAGACGCTGTGAATTGATCATGCAACATGCCTAGACGAAATCTCATTCACCTCTCTGTTACGTTTGCTTCTCAAGCAAGCCAACTCTCCAGTAAATTCTGGTTTCGAAATTATAATTGCCTTGCATAATTCCATCTTTCAAAGTCTATCATCTCAAGATTTGTCCTCAAATTCAGGAAATCCCTGTGAAATATTCGATTGCTGCGGGTACCAACGGATTGCGAGTCATCATGATGTTTCTGCTGTCGTCTTTAACTCGGCGTTTAGCCATAAGAGCAGAGCCATTATCATTCGCCATTACATCGCCGGTATGTAAAAGAAACCTTCAAGACTGGGCAGTGCTAACACCATCATTGACAACACATCAGCCCCGACCACCTGGTATCCATTACCCTTCTCGCCTCTTTACATCTGGTCACAGCTTATTTCGACAACGCGCAAAGAAGCCCTCGTTTACTTTATCCCCGGAGCAACAAAATGTCGTGAAGCTTTGTGCTGAGAAGAATGTTGTTGTATCAGCACGGCCTGGCTCAGGCAAAACGGCCATGGCAGAGGCTATTGCAGCTCATTATCCGCACCTGCGAATAGCCTTTGCCGTGTACTCGAAGATTCTTCAACTTGAGAATGCACGTCGCCTGAAAAGGTATCGCAATGCAAAGGTTTTTACCATGCACAAAATGGCAAGGTTGCTTTTCGGGACCGTTATACGCGACGACGTCAAGTTGTTAAAACAAATAAAAAGAGCTGTATCCAGTAATGAGCTCCCAGAAGGGGACTTTGAACCTTTCGACATCATTGTGCTGGACGAATTCCAAGACTGTGATGACCTCCTATATTGGGCGATCATCTGTTTTATTCGAGTAAACACGCGGAAGAGGGGTGGTCGACCTGCCCTCCTCGTCACTCTCGGAGATGAGCGGCAGTCCATCTTCCGATTTCGTGGTGCCGATCATCGCTATCTCAGTCTAGCCCCCGAGTTGTTGAGTGCTATCAGCTCGCATCCCTTTGTTGAGCTTTCCTTAAGTGAAAGCTTCCGATTATCCAATGAAACGGCTCAGTTCATCAATAAAACCTTTCTTGGGGGAGACTCGTATATGACCAGCTCAAAGTCCGGCCCAAAGCCTATCGTCTTTAGATACAACCCTCCTCACATCGATGTGTTGGCCGAGAAACTATCCGCTATGATCAAGCAATATGGCGCCAAAAACAGCGCCATTATTGCACCATCAGTACGGAAAAATTGGCCTCTGATCAACCTGGTCAATATTCTGAAGAAGAAATATCACATACCAATTGCTGAACCCATCGATTATGACAGTCATGTAGATAAAAAGACGTTGGAAGGGAAGTTGTCCATCTCTACTATTCATGGGTTCAAGGGTAGAGAGCGTGATCTGGTCATTTTATTGGACATCGACGCATCCTTTTTCAGGTTTCTTGGCCGGGATCTTCCAGATAACACCTGCCCAAACGAAGTGTTTGTCGCCTTGACCCGTGCAGTGGAACAACTTGTCTTAGTCCATGATGAGAAGGAGAAATTGATGCCATTTGTGTCCGTGGATAATTTGTACGAAACAGCCGAGGTCATCAATTTGACGTCCAATAAGGCCAAAATCACATCTCCCAACGCACCAGGACGAGCTTTGCAGTTTGGGCTTGATCTACCCCCCAAGGTCAATGTCACAGACATGGCACGATATGTCCGGGGTGAGCGCCTTGATGAGATTATTCAGCGTGATCTGTGTATTCAAGAGGTGTCAGAGCATCTACCCGATGAAGAACATATTCATATGCGGGATGTTGTCCGCTCGGATCCAGTAAATGGATTCTATGAGGCTGTGGGTGACATAAATGCTCTCGTGGTTCTAGCAGCATTTGAGCATGCTATTACGGGGGCAGCAACACTGTTTGGCTCTAACAACCAGGTCACCGATGACAGACCCTCGGTTAATACACATGAGCATATTTCTTGGCTTTGTAGGAGCGCTTGTGCATATCAAGCTCGCATTTCGGGCTACCTACCGCGTTATCTCCAGATGGAAAATCATGATTTCAACTGGATCAACCTCGAGGATCTACTTATTGCGCAGAACCGACTGCAAAATGAGCTTGGAGATTCAGTTCCTAATCTCAAATTCGAGGTTGACGTCAAACGATACCTTGTTGTCGACAAGAGGGAAACCCTCCTTCATGGTCGAGCCGATGTCGTCACCGCTCCCACCATTTCAGAAGATGGCGAAATTGAAAGCGTAGAATCTGTATGGGAGATCAAGTTTGTCTCACGGCTTTCCAACGAGCATATCGTACAGGCATGTACTTATGCGTACTTGTTGGCTGCACGGTCCGGCCAGATACCCCGTATCATACTCTACAATGTGCGAGATGGGAAAAAGCTGGAAATTACACCACGGGATGGACTAGAAGGGCTGCGACGTATGATTGAAAGCGTCCTTCGACTAAGGTATACGGCGAAAAAGGGAATGGAAGATGAAGAGTTTACCGAAATGTGTACGAAGACAACACGGCAAGTTTTGGACTTGGATGATCCAAGGGAATAAGTGAGGTTTTAACGGCAGAGCTCATAGATTAGACAGCTGAGAGAGAGCTTATATGCTCTCACTACATGCCGCTCATTGTATCTTTCAGAAAATTAGGTAGTAGAATGAGGGAAGCTTTTGTTTAGTCTCGGAGAGATCAGACACAATCTTGTCTTGGGCATATCCTCAGCAGGGAATCTCACGTATAGGGAGTCTCATGTTAGATAGTGGCAATTACATTTATTTAATCTTTATCACACTTATTTATTTATGCTATATAAACATAGCTAAGTGACAATTAATGAATCTACCTTACTGATGAAACACCTCGGTCAATGACTTGAGAACCACCTTTCCGTTCTGTTCAGCGCAAGTGATAATCGTCAAAGTAGACTCTTGCTTCTCGACGCCAGTTTCTTTGTCGGTAACCGAAAACACAGTATGGTGGGCCACTGATCCTCCAGTCGCCTTGTCCGCATCGTGGCTAGCAAGAATCTCTTCAACCTTGACGACCTTGAAGATCGATTTGGCACGGGAGGAGACAATGGCTGCCTTGTAAGCATCGCCCGGAATGGGGCCGCCGTTGATGCTATCATCGTTAGAGATGGAGAAGAGGACTTAGGTCGTGAAAGAGAACCTACTTAGCTTGGAAATCAGAGGCAAAATACTCATCAACAGTCTTTAGGGATAGCTCATCGTCGGGTTGAAAGAAGGCTTTGACGAGTATTTGGTCAACATAATCGCCAAACTCTGTCGTCTTGTATGCCATGGCTGGAGATTTATTGGAACAAACTTGGTATCAATTTAGTAGGTCAATTGTTGAGTGGAACTGGAAATGGCTTTGTTTCTACTTAGTCCGCTTGTTTAACTACCTACATATATACCCATCACGAGCGCATGACGGGTCTCCGACGGGGTATAACTCAACAATAGTATTTGTTTGTCTTCTTCTGCGGTCTATAACTATCGATCCATAATACATAATCGGAATTCCGCCGCAACATTTCGGCGATAAAGTGCTGACAAAACGATGTCATCACAGACCTGCGCCGCCTGCGGAATTCCGCGCGTGAATTTTCTCACGACATGACGGCCTTGGGATAACGGCAATAGCTTAGGTTCACGTTATGTAGCACCACTTGATGTAGTTATTCCGCTCTTTTATTCACCGGTATAGGTAACGTGGAGATGTTATTGTGGAACAAAAATTGGGAGATTCACTGTCACATCCGCAGACTAACATAACGCATCAACCCGTTATGCTTGGATCAGCCTCCTCTCATACACGTTATGCTACATCCAAATTTTCTCACTATCATGCGACAATAACGAAGCACGTAGAGCTATACTTTGTTGAATTTTGTCTATTTGCGCAGTGGTTTGACAGGGAGAGTAGTGTAGTTAAGGAAAATAAGCTCCTACTGCTCACATCTCCGCACCACAATCGTCATGCCATGAACCAGCAAATACGAATTAATTGTCGACTATATATTAGAGCTAACAATTGCATATAAAGAGTCAGAAATGTTCCTAGGATACAAAGCAGCCAGAGCCGGATCCAACGTTGAAGTCGTATCCGTATGATACGAGCATCCACGGCTGGCCTCTTTCCCATCAAGCCGACCCTGCAACCACGATACCGCTCCCGGAACCCCAAGCATCCCATATTTGACGTGACTCAAATTTGGCGAGTTGGCTCTCTCGTAGTGTACGTTGAAACCCTGATTGCAATAGTCGCGCACCAAAGCGTCTATGCCTTCGATGGAAGAGAGGTGATCAACGACACTCTGATACACGTATAATGGAGCCTTAATCTTGGATGCCTCTTGTAGACTCTCTTCGTCCCATGCCTTCGTAAGCTCTGCCGTTAATCTCGGTATCGACTCATTGTGAAACATGCCCAGGACATCTTGGTATGAAAACAGCAACGTGCTCGCCTGCAGACACTGGTGCAGCGGGCTATAGAAATACTCTCGAAACTCAGGCTTCAGAGACTGATCAATAGCTCTCTGTAGCTCCGGATGCTGACTAGCCAGCCCAAGCAGCGCCGCTGGTATGAGTTCCGCACTCGGCCCCTTGTTGATGCTGAAGATGTCACTCGCTTTCGCCAAGCTCGAAAGTCCTCCCATGGCGGCACCGGCAATCTCCAATTCGGGTGCATACTGTTCTTGCATCGTTACTGCTATTTGAGTAGCAGCTCCTCCTCCAGAGTATCCCCAAAGCCCTATCTTCGGATTTGATCCAATTCCCGTAATGTAGTGTGACTGCAGCGTAGCACGAATGCCGTCGAGAATTGCATGGCCAGTCATTTTGCTTGCCGTGAATGATCCTCTCGGTCCCTCGTGATCTGGTACGATGACGATCCATTTCTTAGCGAGCGCCGCCTCTGCGACTAACAACTGAAGCTGAGTGATATTGGAAAGGAGCAGTGGATTTTGTTGCGCTGAAAGGAGCATCGTATAGGATGGACCGCAATCAATTGTGGCGGAATCTTCAGCCATTTGCAGAGATACCACCTTATTATAGTCAGCGTCAGGAGGTATAAGAGCCGTCAAAACAGCCGCAGTAGGGTTCTTCTGGCTATCTGTCGTCCGATATAGAATCTGATAGGCTTTCTGCACATGCGTCGGAGTCCATCCAAAAGCGGAAATCTGCGAGGGTGGTTCTCTATGCTTTATTATGTCGCCAGGAGAGAACGTGCCTATATTTCCAGGCACGGCATAGAACGAATCATTGCTTGGAGGTGGAATAAGTTGGAGGCGATGTCTATTGACGGAATGTAGATTTGAGGCCGACACGGCGAGAGAGGCTGCCAGCCAGTAGTAAAGATGAACCATGGCGAATATGATGGCTCCGTCTGTGACCGATGCATGGACTATTGAGAGAAGGTTAGCTGTGGGAGAGCGTCTCTTAAACGACTCAAGCCACTGCCAAGATTAAATTGTACTACCTTATCATAACCGACTGATTGGCATGTCGAGCTCCTCTTATATCATTCATGTAGACAATAGGAGTAAGTGATGTGAGACAAGGTGAGACATGTTCAAATTTCTGCCTACGTTCGTAAGCATGGCCGCGGAACACGGGTGGTATGTAACATTGTCATACACGGCTTATAACTACGATGGTAAATTTAGCAGTTGATATTGAACAGTTACACAAAATGACTTGGCCAACTTGCGACTCATTGTGTCCCCAGCTTCATAAAATTACAGACCATCAACACTATGTCACGCTTGATGCAGCATCAAGCATGAGATTTGGAAGAAAATACAGTCACGCAAGGTACCAATTCCGACAAGTGTCCGCATGCCAACACCTCACTCACTCAATGTCTCACAACTCGGATCCTTTCAAACGCGTAGAGTGGCTACGTCCACTTTAAGTCTTGGATTAGCTGCACCAAGGTCCTTGTACGCGGCGGCTTCAAGGTTACTGCGATTACAAGAAACGAATCAAATGCCACATTTCCTTAAGGTGTTGTGGTGATGCGTGTCGATTCCTTGTCACTAGAGTCAATTCGGAACGCCGTTGTAGGGCAGAATGCCGTTGTTTCGTTGACTATTTTTGCAGGGACAGCGACCCAAAGAACGCTCATTGACGCGATTATTGAAGCCCGTGTCCCAAAGTTCATACCCTCAGCGTTTGGTCTAAATAATTGCAAATATCGCCATAGCCGGATATGACTTTTTTTTCTTGGAGAAAGTCAGGTACTCGGATTATTTGATCGAGCTGTCCGATTGACACAAGCGGTTCTCTTGGACCGGTTTATCCACTGAGGTTTACAGCTGCACGTCACTAACTGCCCCTGGATGACTGCAGGTGTGCTAAGGAAATCGCATCCACGTGAGCATCCAGCGCCATTTGATCCCTAGCCTATCCGTACCATGTTTTCAAACCAGCATCGTCCGTGGTGTCTTCTAACATTTATCCGTTGCAAAATATACACGGGGGCGATATCTGCGGGGTTACCTATTACAGCAACTTGAAGATACCAGTTCCAACTCTTCAATGAACCCAACCCTTGACGGATGAAATCCTAAGTCCAGGTTGAAGCTGTTCCGCAGCACTACACCTACACCTACAACACCAATCACGAGAAGCGACCATGAGTGCCGCCACCGCTGAAACCAGTCGCCGAGAGAACTTGAATGCTGAGCAGAAAAGACACCGATGCCCAGTCTGCCAACAAACGTTTGGACGAGTTGAACATTTGACTCGCCATTCAAGGAGCCACTCGGATAAACGTTCTCTCAAGTGCGATTACTGCCAGAAAGGCTTTTACAGGGGGTCTGTATAGTAGATGGCATGATTTTCTGTCTTGACTTCTCCCACTCTCTTCATCTTCATCCGAACCAGGCCCATGCTTCTGGAAACACATCGGCTGACTTCAATGTTCTCGGACAGCGATGCTTTACGGCGCCATGAACGGCTTCACAAAGAACCAAAGAACAGCGCATTCCGTAGGGGTGCCCGGGCTTGCCTTGCCTGTGCAAAAGCGCGTAGGAGGTGCAGTGGCGATAATCCGTGTGCTGCTTGTGGAAAGAGGTCAATCAATTGCAATTATCCACCTGCACATTTAACCAATGCTGGAGCCAATGTAGGTGGCAATGTTATGCAAGGAGATTCCGTAACACCGCCCGATGAGCAGGCAGGTGAGTTGAACAGTGGGGAGCACCTCGGGATTAATCCAGCCATCACCAACTCTAAAGAATCGTCAGAATCATGGCCTCATATGTCCCATTCACCTACGAATGCGGGTGGAAGCCATGAGGAGGAGCTCAACCCATTTGTTTCCCAGCGCAGTTTCGACTCCAATCGAACTGTCATGACTGCGCCCATCATGGAGACGACAGCTTTTCAATCCGTGGGGCGCAGTCCACAGAGTGCAGCACAACCTCGAACATCTCTTAGCTCTCATGATAATATACTAGGTCAATCATCTGATATACCCACTAATTTACCTCCCCAGCCCTTTCTTAGAGATTCATTACTAGAATTTCAGCAAGGGGCAGGCTCTGAAGCTCAACAAACCTGGTCCTCAGGGGAGCCAGCTTCACAACCAAGCATGGCGAATAATACCACAGAAGTATCAAGGCGACCAGAACCCAGATTTTGGCGTCATAACCGTCTGTCGTCTATCAATTGGCTGCCTGACAACTGGATGCCGGATTTCGATTTCAACTCTGGGCAATCACCGCCGCAAGCTACAGGTAGCTACGCTGGCCCTGCGCAAATATCCCAAGACCGATCAATGAGCGGCCCTGATATTGGTAGCGCGGCGTCAAATGTGAATGAGAATACATCTCCTTTCGGTAATAACCAAGGGATCATCGCCCCGGAGAATTCCAGTAGCAAAGGGGTCGGTTACTATTATGTCGACGGAGATGGCGCACGACTGCCTCGTATACGCAAGGCATTACATCAATCTGCTCATCAATCCCCAGTTACCTATGCCCAGCTCACCGACGCTGATGGACCGGAAACTATCTATAACAAGTACGGATTCCCCGGCTGTGAATACGGAGCTCACGACGGTGCCGATATCTCATCATCGGGGAATCAGCAGATTCCTATCGAGATCTACAGGGATATATTACATGCTTTTAATCAAACGTGTATAATATCATCATACTTTCCCCCTTTTCATTCTGCTGACTTTCCATCACTAGAGTCAGTGAGTTTATTTGTTCGCCTCTATACCGAGCATTTCCAGCCTACTCTTCCATTTATCCATCCAGCGACTTTCAATCCCTTGAGCTCTCACTGGCTACTCGTACTGGCAATGGCCGCAATTGGAAGTCACTATGCTAAAAGTGAACATGCCCAAGTTGTTGTCGTGGCCATGCATGAGTTTCTGCGACGTGCTATAAATATGGTTGTGAGTTTGCTTGTAACATTCCCCGATCATCAGACTCTGACAGCAATAAATTCTTTAGTTGGAAATAGACCATAATGCAAGTATTGAGAGACTTGTCTTTACGCAAGTTAGATTGCTAAGCTGTATCGGAATGATGTACTGCGGAGCTCAGCAGTTGATTGAGCGAGCCAAGGCCTCCAGGATCGATTTGGTTGCATTCTGTGAGACAGAATGGGTCAACTATACAGAGCAAGAAGACCAATCACTGAGAAGCCATACAGTCGACCAAGCAGCCTCCGACTGGAAGGCGTGGTCTTGTGCGGAGAGCCGCCGAAGAACTGGCTACACCATATGGGTATGTTTCAGCATCCCTTTTCGATTTTTCTTGGACTAAATATAAGTATCTCAGCTGCTAGATTGTATGTGGTCATTTCAATTCCAGGTGCGCCCTCTTCTATCTTTGGAAGATGCCAGAGTTCCTGTACCATGTCAAGAGGTTCTGTGGGAAGCAAGCACGGCTCTCGATTGGCGACAGCTCTACAGCGTCTCAACAAGTGAGTTCCCCTCCCAAGTTGAAGTTGAATCAAATATAACTTTGAAAACTCAGAGAATCTATCATTGCATGAAGTCATTCAGATCTTGTACGTCGAGAAACGACTCCAGTCTTCAACGGGCGAATTCAGTCGAATTCTTTGCATCCACGCTCTTTTTCGGCGAACTTGGGAAGTAGAAGCCTACTTCAAACAGCCACTTACCCTTTGGAGTCCTGCCGCGGAACAGCAAGCCATCAAGCCCAAAGAGATGTCGAGTCCTGTCTGGCTTCCGGAAATTCAGATATACTCCCGATGGAGGAATTCCGCCTGTGACTGCCTCGATGTTCTCCACTGGCACGCAAACAGTGTCATTGGTGCCGCAGGTGGGATGGAACATCCAACGGTCCTTCATCTTCACCTTGCTCGAGTGGTTTTACTCACACCATTCCGACATATAGTACAATTGGCTCTTTTAATAACCAGGGAACGGGAGCCGGAGAGTGATGAACAAATTACTGAAGCAAGAACCCATATACGACGATGGGCCATGGAAGATCAATATAAGGCTCGGCTCGCCATGATCCATGCTGGAGTTTCGTTTTGGCATGTTCGTCGTTATTCAGTAGATGGCTTCTACGAACCGTCAGCTGTGTTTCTTGCTACCCTTGCAATGTGGGCTTACGGCACATTTGCTCCCCACACATCTAGGCCAACAGAGGATTCCCATTCTCCCCAGAGTGATGAAGATGCCGGATCTCCATTTCCCACCTCCATGCAATTGGATAGGCCTGCTGATGATGAGCTTGTGCAGTTATTCGTGAAAAGAGGAGGGTCTATTCGTGCAAATGTCACGGGCGTTGGAAATCTCTGCAGCCCAAAGGGTCCTAGTCGTGTGCTACTGGAGGGCAGAAAGCTGCTTATGGATTTAAAATGCTGGGGATATAGTCATTGGATTGTCCGGACTTTGACACTTCTTATAGAGATCTGCTAAGAGAACATATCATTGAAAGTTTAGAAATACATGCTACATTGACTGGATAAACAACAATAATTACCCCGATATCGCAATCTGAAATTGAATCCCTTTCTCACACCTGCTACGATGAGTTCCAAGTTCGAACTCGAAACTCTGCTCGGTAACTAGGGGACAATAGGACCCTTCTCCACCTCAATGTGCTCAGCATCACTAATAATGTCTGCCTTTTCGCGATACTCGCTTTGGTGGGCAAATTCTGTAGTTTCTGCGTTAGGACTGGGGATCTTTCTCATAAGAAGTGATGCCATGGGTGGAAAAAAGGCTTACGATTAACTTTGGTATACTTGAACTTCCTCGCGGGAACATGGTTGTCGAACAGCAGATCGATCTCACCAAATGTGCGGTCCTTGGTCTCGGGAAGGCGGAACCAGCACCAGATGTTGCAGAGAAGATTTGTGCCTGCATAGAAAAGACCAGCTTTGGCTCCCCAGTTCCAGGCTATCATCAAGGGGTGTTAGCCAAAGTTCAACAATGTTTTAAACAGAATTTACCGGGATGGAAGGAAATGACAAGTCTTACAGGTCGCAGCAATCATGCGGGGGGTCACGGAATTGTTGAAAATACCCGTTAGGTTATACACGAAACGGCCAATGACAATAGTCTTGTACCTCAGGCGTCCAGATGGCGTTTCTGCCACAATGGGATAACAAGCAGGACCGACTGTGATCATGTTAACCAGCGTCGAAACGACCAACAAGATACCAATGGCCGTCTCAGCGCCCTTGCCTGAGGTGAAACCGAGGCCACCGATTGCGATGAGGCAGCAGAACATCAGCGTCAAACCGCCCATGTAGATGGTTGCTCGGCCCACGTGCGGGAACATGAACCAGCAGATGATGCCACCAACGATGTAACAAGCAGACAGAGAGATGTTGAGGTCGAATGCTTGAAGTTCGGAAAAGCCTGCGGCTTCGAGGAAGACAACGGAGTAGCCCAGGATAGCGTTACCACAGAGGATTTGTGCCGCCCAAACAACGCAGTTCTACGTGTAGACGTCAGCTTTATGTTGCAGAACATGAGGGGCGTGATGGCTTACAATTTCAGTACGGCGAAGATTCGTTCCTTGAAAACATTCGATGAAGCTTGCCGAGGCGGTCTCTGCCTTTTCGATGGCTGTGGTGTGCTGGATGTAGGCCAGTGTGGCTTCGATCTCAAAGTCGCTTTCTGGGGATGGGGTACGGAGACGCTTGAGTGCTTTTCTTGCTTCTTCGGATTTATCTCTTCGAACGGCATTCCATGGAGATTCGGGAGCAAGGTAGGCGCCTATAAAGAGCGGGATCGGCCAGACCCATTGAAGGGCGAAAGGCAGTCGCCAGGCGATGTTGCCACTGAGACCTGCCACGGCTCGGACGACACCTGAGGAGAGCAGAATCCCTGCTCCCCAGCACATACAGACGTATGCAGTAACGTAGGGTCTCAGTACGGTGGGAACGACTTCGGAAGCATATGTTGTGGAAAGAGTCTGGCAACGGTTGCATCAGCTAGGATACCCTTTCTAGAGGCAAAATTGAGGACATACTTGGAAAACACCCCATGAAACACCGCACATGGCCTCTCCCCAAGCCAGAACGGGCAAGGAGGGTGCAAACACAGGAATGAAAATCATCACTGCCATCCATGCCATGAAAGCCATCATGGTCGCTCGGCATCCGAAGCGATCTTGAGCGTATGCGTTGACTATTAGACCGGCCAGCTGACCGACAAGCGACGAGTTGGACAGGCCAGACTGCCAGGGGGCAGAGATGTACTTTTTCCCCGTAGAAGGATCAACCTCACCGAATCGGTCCTGAAACTGAGTCTGGCCGTAGAAAGAGGTAATCTAGGTTCTAGATGTCAGCGGAACCTTTCCTAAGCTCGAACGGCAAGACAAGCGATTCGAAAATGCTACTCACAATAACTAAGTCGTATCCTTCCATGATCAAGCTGGTAGACAAGAACATGGCCCAGAACACGGCTCGTTTGTACTTGCGCAGAGCCTCACGAATCGTCAACAGACGATCCGCGGCGTCGCTCTGCTGTGCGTGATGGATGAGCTGGACAATCTCGGGGTTGTTGAGGTCAAAGCCTTTGAGCTCTTCCTCGGTGGGAACTACCGACTCCATCTTCAGGTCGTTTCCCGATGCCATACTGAACAAGTAGCTGGAACTGGGACTCAACCGCTCTGTTCTCTCTTAATGAAGAGGCGATTGGAACGTGGGGAAGATGGTAACATTGGATGGTAACATTTCTGCATAATATACATATACTTCTCGAATCCCCGTAACATCTCTGAGGTCAACCCGAATTTGGAATGCACCATGTGGAAGTGGAGGGCATGTAGAGTCCCGGTGGGGGAGACCTGGGGATCTGGGGAAAAGCTGGGGAAAGGCTTGGGGCACCCGGCATGTGTGGGGGTAGGCCAGCGGTGGGCTGTTGTCGGCTAGGCCATCAACGAACGATTACGATTGATGTATGCTCGAAGCTGGCAATCAAAGCCTCGAATGAAGAGAACCAGAACAGGGTGTTGCGGGACACGGTACATGGCATAATGCCGCCGATGCCATGTTCCGTGGAGGCTCCTCTCATGCCTGTCCAGGTACAATGGTCCCTAGCAACTCGATAACACATACTAACAATATAGCCATATCTATAAAAGGCGACTTCTGCTCTGCCTTCAACCGGCGCCTCAGCATCTTCCTTAATCGTAGATTCTGATTGGAAGCCCTCACAGCACACCCCTCACGGCAGCCAGGATTGAATAGAGAGGGTCGCTTGCCACACCGGTGGGGTGGACAACTACCCACCATGCTAGTATTATGTGTCCCTTGCATAAGAGAGCTGTCGGGTTAAATAGATACGAGGTCGTGCTTTTTGAGCGACTGGATGTCCTGGCGGAACATCGTTTGACGGTCAGAGCATGATTCGCTGAACAAATCACACAATTAATTGAGCCATGGCGTATCCACAGAAAGCGTTCATCAACACGACCTTTTCGTCGCCGTCGTTTATATCTCGAAGGCGACAAGTTGTGTATGAGAATACATTGCTGTACCAATTAAACGTCTTGAAGGAAACGGGTCGATATGAAGCTTTCAAGTTGAACTGGCACCCTTCGTACTCCGACAAGCCGAACGTGTGGCCTGTACCAAATCATTTATTTTGGGATTCTGATGTTGCCAAGTGGATAGAAGGGGCTTGCTATTTCCTAAGCTGGAAATACAATGCCGAGATTGATGCGGCTGTCAAAGAGCTGGTCGAAATGATCAGATCTGCTCAGCAGGAGGATGGATATCTGAATATCCATTTTACGGTCGTTGATCCCAAGGGGCGATTCACCAATCTGAGGGATCTTCACGAGTTGTAACGTTTCCCAACGCCTTCCCAACCTGGGGTAGAAATTAACTAATCGCGAGCCAAGATACAATGCGGGACATTTGATTGAAGCTGCGCTCGCGCACCAAGATTACTACGGAAACGACTTGTTGCTACAACCAATCCTCAAATACGTCGACTTATTATGCAAAACCTTCGGCCCGGCCCCAGATCAGAAACATGGCTATCCCGGTCACCCAGAGATTGAGCTTGCTCTCCTCCGTCTTTTCGAGAAGACGAAAGATCCTAGACATCGAGCGTTGGCGCAGTATTTCATCGAGGAGCGTGGAAACCCGCACGGACAAGACGGTCGTCACTATTACGATGTGGAAGCAGAACTCCGGGGAGAGGGCGAGCACGAACGCCCCGCCTATTGGACAGAAGAAAGAAGTTTCTGGTGAGATGACCCTGCCCTTTTTTCACAGAACCGCAAGTTGCTGAAATCAAGATTAGGTATCAACAAGCCCATAAGCCAATTATCGAACAAGAAACAATCGAGGGGCACAGTGTGCGAGCAATGTATCTTCTGACAGCCGTAGCTGACCTTGTCCGGATTGACGATACGGGTAACACGGGTTCCCTACGGAATGCGTTGGCCCGCCTATGGACCAACATGGTGGACAAGAAAATGTATCTAACGGGAGGAATTGGCGCGATGAAACAATGGGAAGGGTTCGGAATCGACTATTTTCTGCCGTCTGGTACCGATGAGGGTGGATGCTATGCTGAGACGTGTGCTGGAATTGGCGTCATGATGCTTGCCGAGCGAATGCTTCAAGTAGGTAAATTGGCCAACATCTTGCCACGCAAATACTGACCGGGACTAGCTGAATCTGGATGCGAAGTTCGCAGATGTGATGGAACTATGCTTCTACAATGCTGTGCTGACTGGTATGTCAGCGAATGGAAAGCAGTTTACTTATGTTAACCAGTTAGCATCTACGGACACGGATCTGTCGAAACGCGCGGAGTGGTTTACATGTGCTTGCTGCCCTCCAAATATGGCCCGGCTTCTAGGCTACATCGGAGGTTACTTGTGGTCTCAGAAAGTTGACGAAAAGAGTAAATCGGTTGAAGTTGCAGTGCATTTGTACTCTTCGGCAATCATCAAGATTCCCACTGGCGATACTACCGTGGAACTGGAGCAGAAGTCCAATTGGCCGTGGGATGGTAAAATCAACTTTGCTCTTCGAAATGCTTCTGACGTGGCGACTACTATCAAACTAAGGATTCCAGGTTGGGCGACAGACTGGAAGGTAAGCTGACCCAGGCCAACATTGGTGAAGGTATCTAACGAGAAAATAACAGCTTTCGCCAAGCACGTCTGAAACTGTACTTGAGAAAGGATATCTGACCCTTTCTCCGGATTGGCTCAAGAGACACAATACGTTTGAACTTGATATTCCCCTCAAGCCACGGTTCATTACACCTCATCCATACACGAACCAAGACATCGTAGCGCTTGCCAAAGGCCCACTCATATATTGTCTCGAAGACTTTGATAACCCGTGGGTAGAAGACCATTTCAAGAGCCTTGTCTTGGATCCTGCTGGGAATATCACTGAGGAAGTGGCATCTGACTCTGAACTTGGAGAGCCATGCGTTACCTTGACTGCACACAATTCGGCATTCCTTAGAGTAGAGGAGTCTCTTGGTCCCCTCGTTCCCCTCGGTAAAGCGACTGTGAAGGAAAGGCCAGCTGTTCAACAACTAAAGTTTATTCCGTACTGCCTTCGTGACAATCGCGGGGGGAAGGGCCATATGAGAGTAGGTATCCGCAGAAAACATTAAGGCTTTGAATCACGCGATCGGTTCGGGACACCTCTGGAAGTAGTCGGGTACCATAGAATGATAGGTATTATCGAACAGACCTAGCTATCTAGTCTATTTACCATATCCCGCCATCTTCAATTAAGATGCTCAGTGAATTTTAACCAAAGTTGTCTATCTTATAGACCTTAGCTACATAGATAGGAATTATTAGAGGCATAAACATGTAGACAATCTCCTGTACCAGATAAGTGATTATCCATGCAGCGTGTCTTCTTTATTGGCATTTGGTTTAAATCCACAGAATCTCGTAACCGCTCCAATAATACTAACGGAATGCTGAATTGAGATACTGAGCTCGGCATCGTAAGATGCAGGACCCGGAAGCTTGGAGCTTCTCCGCACTTTGTCGTCAACCGACCTCCATTACCATAGCTCCGGTGGGGGTGGAGTTGCATCTGTACTATCACAACTAATGCCGGCTTCATTACTTTTGCCGTGCGCCATAGTTAGACCCAGTAGTCGTCCCATCCAAACCGCGAGTGCTGGGCTGCGTCCGTATTGGAGCGCTTCTATCTCAATTCTTCAGAGGACTTGATCGCGCCGTGCAGACACTTCCCGGGAGCTGGAGAAGTTGTAAGAAACCGTATCCACCGGCCCCCCCTTCTCCCGTTAGCAAGCTATGCTTACCCCAGATCTAAACCCCTCAGCATCGATTAGCTCAAGGATCGTTACAATGATTTTTTATATATTGCCTATTCAGGAACTATCGGCAGAATAACCCAAGCAGATGCGTCAGAAGAGCCATCTGGCCAGCAAGCTCTGCTAGCCGTATAAATTCTGACCATGCGAGTACCTTTAACTGCTTTCCTCTTCCACCTAGAAAGTATTGTGCTCAACCGAATTCACTGTTGCTCTACAAAATGCACCTAGCTGCTTTTCTATCCTCGGTGTTCATCACTAGAACCCTCGCGACAACTGCAGCGGTGGTGAACTTTGCTAATAATACTGGAGCTCCAGAGCACCTCGCTTCAGGAACTTTATACGGTCTCCCTGAAAACGGGAACCAGATTCCAGTAAGTTGAGGTCGGTTTATCGTTATGAAGAGCTGTTTGTCAACTCCGGAATAGGATGAGTTTTTCAGAGACATTGGTTGGCGATATGAACGAGCCGGTGGAGCTCAACTGCCTGCTCCCGCACTTGGATGGATCTGGGGCTTGACCAACTATAAGGTATGAGCATATGCATGGTAAAAGTAACGAATGGCTATTATATTAACCCCAAGGTTGGGTAGAATCGGTTCAAGTCAGCACTATCTAATTACCAAACCACCCTCAAACATGGAGGCCAGTTTGTGTTTCTCATCCATGACCTTTGGGGAGCAGATGGAACACAAAACTCGTCAGCACCGTATCCTGGAGATGACGGAGATTGGACAAGCTGGGATTCCTATCTCGCTACTCTCTTCTCTGATATGACAGCCAATGGCATGTCACGTGACTCTACATCAAGCTAGCTAGTTCTCCTTCGCACTCCTCCCCTACCTAATCTTTTCTCTTTATCCTTATTATAATCTAAATTACAGTTACTAAGCTTACTTCTTTATAACTAAGCCTAATACCTTTAGTTCTTTTATATTTTCTCTTTTTACTTTACTCTTTTATAATCTTCTGCTTAATCCCTTATATAGTAGTAATTACTTAAGTACTACTTAATATTTATTATAGAAATTAATAATACAGCTCTATTTAACTACACCTCTAAACACCTATAACTTAAAAAATACTAAAATCTACCTTATATATAATTAAATATATTATTTATATATATTACCTACTTCCTAGCTTATAATTTCTATTAACTAAAACAGTTACTTATCTTTATAATAAAAGTTATTAAGTATATACTTACCCTAGTACTTAACTAATTATAATATTAATTTATTATACTCTTCCTAACCTTAAATCTTTTATAAATTTATATCTTACTATACTAAATAATTAAAGAATAAGTAAAAATAATTTATCTTCTATAAAAAAGCCGTTTATTAAGCTTTACTATTATAATTATAAACTATATAAGCAGAAGCTAAGCCCGCTTTACTTACTAAACTAATAGATTTTATTATATTATTTATTAATAATATATTTTTTTTTTAATAACCTATTACCTATACTCTTTCTTCTTTACTTTTTAAAATATTTTCCTAGTATTTACTTAATTATATAGCTTTTTTACTTTAAAAAATATTTAATAAAAGTATTTTTCCTAAGCTAAGTAAAATATAACTTACCTAATTTATATTTTACTTATCTTTATTAAATCTTAATAAACTTTTTACTAAAGAAAACCAACTTAAACCTAAAAGCCTATTCTTTAAATATAATAGTATATTATATATCCAGCTTCTTAAACATAAACAACTTCTATTTAAGAAAAAACCCTACTATACTTTTATTATTAACATAAGCACCCCTTACCTATATAACACTAATTAAATAAACTATATAAATCCCCTTACTTTTATAAATATTACTTACGTTAATATCCCTCCTTTTACTCTTTCTTTAACTAAAAAGAAATACCTTTTAAAAAATATATATTTTATAAACCTTATTATAGCTACTGCTAATATAAAGTATAAATATACCTTAGTTTAACTTATATTTACTTATATTTAATTATAAATAGAATA